>NC_060187.1:42274976-42589143 GCF_021184085.1 Oncorhynchus gorbuscha
CCTTCTTTACCCTGTCTTCTTCCCTTCATCTGACACTGATTTTGAAGTGGATTTAAAAAGAGACATCAAAAAGGATCATAGCTTTCGCCTGGTCAGTCTGCCATGGAAAGAGCAGGTGTTCAGCTTTCTGATTTAGCCTCATCTTATCCTGCACATTCAAAGTTTGTTTTGTGAACCGCCAGAATGAAGAGTAAGAGCAAGAAGAAGTTAATGGCGGACGGAAGTACCCGTTTCGGGTTAAAAAAACTAGTATAGCTAGCTAACAAGCGATCTCATCCAAATTTGCTTATCAGCTCTTTAGATGAACTAAAATAACTAGTTGTGAATTTAAGAATATGTAAATTATGAACGCCCGGACACAATGAAATCCTGAATTGGTGAACTTGCTAGCCAGCTAATTAAAATGTTTCAATGGGTCTAAAGAGGGCAACTGATGGGTTCACTTCATTGCAAATACTGCCTCTATACTGACTGGTTTGGAGGTAAGACATTTTATTATCTAATTAAATACGTGAGATATGCAGCTCGCTGTGTTGTGCCCAAACTAGGCTTGCTAGCTAACCAAGTCATTTGTGCATTTGATTAATATGTACTGTAATGGTCAGTGGTGATTTTAGCATGCAAATCTTGGTGGGTCAAAAAAAAGAAGTGGGATGCATGCCAGCAAAGCCACTACACAACACTAAACAATACATTAATTGCACTATACCACTGCTACACCTGGCTATCAGTGGAGCCTTGTCTGGCAGCGAAACAGACTCATATGGCTGACTTGCTTAAACGTGGTTTCTACTGAAAATTGAGACACAAACTATGGCATGAAGTTACAATGAAAGCTCTTACAATATTTGATGATTACATTTCTCAAAAACAGGTTATAGGCTACATGTGCACCACCAAGTCAGAACAGTAGGTGAAATTGAGAGGTCAAAATAGAGAGGCACATGGGCGACTCACAGCTTACAACACAACATACACTTAGTATTACTTTTTTAGCTACAGTATACATATCTCCATGGCATATTACGTCATTTATGCAGCAGAATACAAGACATTTTTGGACAGAATAGCAGGCTAATGATTAATTTGCAATGCTTGCATTTAGCCACTGATTCCTTCTAAACCATTCATTGTTGAATTTGCAATTTTCAACTTGTTTAATGTTTATGTCCAATGGCCGATGAGCTCCAATGCGTTTTATCTATAATTTCTCTTCGTTATTTCTCTTCATACGACAAGGATTAAATAGGATTTGCCAGTAGACTGTCAACTTGATTCATGATGACGACTGCTGATGATGAAGATTTTGAAAGTATGAAGTTCACATGATCAACACAATCAATATTGAATTTTATCAATGCAATTTTAATGCACAGAGATTAGATGAGTTTCTGAGGCTCATTTTCCTGCCATTCATCTGCTGCCATCAACTCATGTTCCACGGCCTCATGTTGCAAGGATCTGTACACAATTCCTGGAAGCTGAAAATGTCCCATACTCACCAGACATGTCACTCATTGAGCATGTTTGGGATGCTCTGTATCAACGTTTATGACAGCGTGTTCCAGTTCCTGCCAATATCCAGTAACTTCGCACAGCGATTGAAGAGGAGTGGGACAACATTCCACAGGCCACAATCAACAGCCTGATCAACTCAAAGGAGTTGCGAAGGAGATGTGGCGAATGGTGGTCACACCAGATACTGACTGGTTTTCTGATTAGGGCCTAATTTATTTATTTTAATTGACTAATTTCTTTGTATGAACTGTAACTCAGTAAAATCTTAGAAATTTCTGCATGTTGCGTTTTATATTTTTGTTCAGTGTATATGAGTTTTGTCAACTGCCAGTACATCGCACCACTCTTAGAAAATACATTGGCTCTGGTAGGGACGCCCTATGCTAGTTCTAAATCACTAGTGTCACTTTTCATACCTCTCTGTTGCCTCATGTCAGGTGCTACACAGATTATCTGAAGATGACAGAGTGTGTTTTTGTTTAAGAGAGAGACACTACCTATTTCTGTCACTTTCCTCCCACACATGCCATTCTTTCATCCCAAGGTGCTAGTCGCTTGGTAGCATCACTGTACGGCCATTCCACACAGCTCAACAAACAGTAACCTTGCCTCCCAACGTGTAGTGTGCTGCCATCCTGTTAGAAGATAACAGATTATTTTATTACAATGGTTAAATTGGATTTTCATTGTGTTCAATGGTGTTATTTGCCCCCTAGTGGCGCTTTCTGGTACTTAGAAAGTCAACGCAAACGGGAAGTTCAGAATTTGTTTTGCACGCAAAGAAGCAGCTACAAGCAACGCTACGGTGCAGGTCTTTCAATGTAGTTATTTCTTGTCACGCTTCAGCCTTGGAAAAATATTTGTTTGTAAGTTCGATTCAAGCATTTAGCTAATGATGATAATCTTGTTATTGATAGAGTTTCTTACATATCAATGTTGGTTGCATTTACTCACAAATTGCAATGCCTTTTGTGTATGTCGTTAGCTGTATTACTTTGCTCATGCGTCATGCAAACGAATGGTAAAATATACAATACTGTAGTTTTGTTATTGTTTTTAGTGTAATATGCTTTGTTATTCTACATAGGTGGTTATACATTATTAGAGTAATGAAAGGAGCAATTACCATATGGTTAACAATTAGCTATATGGTTTGGCATCGTGCCAGATGCATGGTACCTTAGCGCGTGCTTTGTATTTATGCAACTTCAAATGTTTAATGTACAGCTACAGTATGTCGGTGTGAATTGAACACTAAAGTATATTCTTTTCTGTATTTTGCAGTTTCACAACATAAACGTTTTCAATATATTCATTCAAGAAAAGTCACGCCTTGAGAGTTTTATTGAAGACTTAGTTGTTAGCTATCTGTCTAGTTTTGCATGGGAACGCAACTCAAGGGCAGAATATGTAGAGTAAGGTGAATTTCACAAGCCGTTTCCTACATTAAGATAGAAGTATCCATGTAGTAATTAATGCTGACGTTTGGACAAAAAGTTGTATGTCATTTTCCTCTTACTTGTAATTGGTAGCCATAGTAATTTCAAGCTGAAACAGCACCCTGCAAGGACATTCATTAGAGACTTCACCTGTGTGTCTTCATGGGACCTGTAATTGTCTCGCGACTCTTGCCACTTATTCTGCACTAGGTAGTAGTCATGACTTGAGTCACGCACTGTAAAACGTCAATTTAAATGCTGTCTCAAATAGCTGCCTGTCCCTTTTTAATAGGAAGGCATCGGCACACATTTCAGCCAATAAATACCTGTTTGAAATAAACGCGGGGTCTAAATGAATTGTTTCTGAGTAGGCTACCGTAAATATTGCGCAAAAGAAGATGGAGAGCAACGTCATTGCTTGGATGAGACATCGGTGTGGTTTGACATGGTTGGCTCAACTATGGTGGATATAAGAGGGGCAATGGGTGAGATTGCTGCGGAAGCGCGAAATTGGGGGGTGTATGTTAGGCCGCCTAGTCTACGATACGATCTATCTACGATAGATTTGTTATGTTTTTACTGGTCATAATAAACAGTAGTAGGTGGTAGTGGTAGTCTTTTCAACATTTTATTGAGCAAAAGTTGTGTGCATTAAGGAAATAGACGCCAGGCTCAAATAGAAGCGCCAGTTGTGTTCAGTGATTGAAGCAAATAAATGCCCGGGCTATTAAAAGTTTTATGGTACATTATTCCTATTATGACATGCTTGCATTTTTCACAGAATTCAGCCAGATAGACAATGGAATGACCTCTTATTCTTACCATTTAGGTTGCACACAGAGAGATTGTCTATCATTAACGTTGTGCATGCATAGGTTTGTGGAATAAATTAGAAGTTAATTCATTTGAAGAGTCAAATTTTTATACCTTATCAACATTGTCTGCATATTCATGTTGCGAAATCAGTTCCATTGAGGGGAATTTACTCCTGCAATTGGATGCCACTGTTTGATAGTCCCCCTTCACTTGAAAGAGCTGTGGTAATGCACACCTCTCCAATTACACGTTCTGTTTCCACTCGGCCTGCCAGTCCCGCTTCTGTTCTTCTGAAAAGCAGAGGAAGAAAGAGGGCAAGAGAAAGAGTAACAGAGAGTAAGTGCTTGACTTCCATCTTCGTCAGAATGTGGGTCAAACTAGAGGTGGACATGGCTGCTCTAGTAAATCAAATCAAATTGTGTTTGTTACATGTGCCGAATACAACCAGTGTAGACCTTACCGTGAAATGCTTACTTTTATTTTTATTTTTTAAATTTGACCCCTATTCTTCCCAATTTCTTGGTATCCAATTGTTTTAGTAGCTACTATCTTGTCTCATTGATACAACTCCCGTGCGGGCTCAGGAGAGACGACGGGTTGAAAGTCATGCGTCCTCCGATACACAACCCAACCAAGCCGCACTGCTTCTTAACACAGCGCGCATCAAACCCGGAAGCCAGTCGCACCAATGTGTTGGAGGAAACACCGTGCACCTGGCAACCTTGGTTAGCGTGCACTGCGCCCGGTCCACCACAGGAGTCGCTGGTGCGCGATGAAACAAGGATATCCCTACCGGCCAAGCCCTCCCTAACCCGGACGACGCTAGGCCAATTGTGCGTCGCCCCACGGACCTCCCGGTTGCGACAGAGCCTGGGCGCCCTTAACCACTGCGCCACCCGGGAGGCCCCCGTGAAATGCTTACTTACAAGCCCTTAACTCTATTTCTTTAACTGCGTTGTTGGTTTAGAAAATATTTACTAAAACTAAAGTAAAAAATCTAATCAATAAGTAACACAAGAAATGTACGTAACAATAACAGGGCTATATCCAGGGGCTACCGGTACTGAGGCAATGTGCGGGGATACAGGTTAGTCAAGGCGGAAGGAAGTTACCCACACCGTGACTGATAGACCACCTCAATCACACAAACGACACCGTCTCCCATTGCCTTTCTCCACGTCAGACTCATTAGGCTGGTGAGGACCAGACATGGTCTCTCTCACTCACTCGCACGCACACACACACACACACACACACACACACAGGCCCCTTTGTCCTGTCTCTGTTACACATCTGGCCTTTAATACAGTGGGATTGGTTTGGCTTGTAGTGACGGAGGTGAACAGGTGACAGATATGCCCTGCAACATACTGACCCATATCCCTAAGATTGTACTCCAATGATTGTAAATCTCTATTCTCTTCTCTACCTTACCATTTACAGGACAAAGACGTCACCCCTGTGCTTCCCAGTAATGATTGCAACTTGTTTTGCTGACATTTGCCGGGATATATATGTGTAACTTGAGGAAAATAAATAGGTATATGTCAGAGAATGATGAGCCTCAACAACAAAATAAGTTGGACAGCATGTTTTTCCATTAGTGGTTTCCTATTCCTCGTGTCCATAAATTGGGAGACTAAACTCACCAATCAATAGCTCGAACAGTGATGACACGTGACACTGCTCTTTGAAAGCGAGTTCTGCTGGCTGCAGCAAGTTTCCATTTGCCAAGCGGCAGCAGTTATCTTAGTCTTAATTAGGCCATTTGACATCCTCGTCAGAGGCTTTATGTAAGAGGAGCTGCAGGGGGATGAGAGCAGCAGTAACAGATTCACAGAGGCATCACAGCACACTATAGTTCTCCCTCTGAACCCAGGGAAGCCTGAGTCAGTACCAGTAATATTGCCTCCTTCACTCATCTCCTTTCCTTCAGGACTAGAGCCTGGAGGTTTTACTGACTATCTGATCTGTCTGGGAAAAACTATTGGTCCCACAGAGGCTATAACTTGGTCCTGTTCTTTTTCCTGGTCAGGTGATTCATGATTACTGATTCATGAAAGGACTGAGTAGTTTGATCAACTGCACCCAGGAGAGACTTTTGGGGAAACAGGAAAACCAGAGGACGGCACCCACTCCAAAGGTCCTCAAATTGATGGAAAAGTGGAAAAGGGAGTAAACACACACACAGGGGGATAGGAGGAGGGGCGTGCACCGCTGCCGAATCGCTGAATGACACTGATGAAGGCTTAGGCCGAAAAGTTTGTCTATCTACACACCCCTGAATGAAGTAAAAAAAGAAAAAGAAACCTTGAATCACAATTTTGAACTGGATAGTTTCCGTCATATTACTAACACCTACTATGGTCATTTCAAAGGAAGGGTTCAAGGAGAATAATATACACGATTGAAAGACCATAGCCAGGGATCCCACTGGGCAGACGTCAGTTCAATGTCTAGTTTTGATGTATATATTTGGTTGAGTCACTAATGCCAAATCCAATCATTTTTCCCACATTGATTCAATGTCATCACATAGATTTTTTTTTAAAGAAGACTATTACAATGATGTCGCTGTGTCTGTCTGGTTCCCCATATACTGTTGCCTTTTCTTATTAGTTACGACCAGCTGTCACTTATCCCCCTATAAGTCTAAACATCTGGTCCCTCCCACCTCAATTCATCCTCAGTGAGTGTTTTGAAGGAAGTTGACTGATTCAGTTTCCACAAAGTTGAGCTCTATAAAAGTTGAGCTCTATAGGAGCTGCCGGTCAATTCGGGTGTGACTGATGATGATTATGTTGGCGGTCTGAATAAGTCCTTTGCGGGTAGTGATTATAGTCCTTCTGTGGAGGGATGAGGGCAGAGTAATTGAGCTTCACACACCGACTTGGTGACTTTGAACTAGTTTTGGAATAAATTGCCACCTTCTGAGATGCACTACTACCACCCTGAATTGCTAACTCACGTGTAGAGTATCATCAGGCGACTGGTGTCTTTGATTGTGTGTGTGTGCGCATCAATGGAGGCTGCTTCGGGGAGAACTGCTCATAATAATGGCTGGAGTGGATTAAATGGAATGGTATCAAAAACATATATGTTATTAGTTGGCAAGGTCTTTACTTCAACATTATTGTGTTTGATGTATTTCTAATACATTTTAAAACTTTTTCTGGTAGATGTTTCTGACGACCACTTTTCCATCTGTTTGACCAGAAATCAAAGCCTTTGCATATTACACATTTTTATGATGGAAAATGGTTGAAAAAAAAAATGTATATATGACTTCATTAAAAAAAAATATAGACTCTTACCTTTAATTTGATACCCAATTTAACATGCTCCTATAAACTTCACATGTTGGTGCTCATGGAAATGACCTTTGCTCCATTATGTACAGTACAGTATGCAATCATGGACTATTGAACATTTTAAATGATCTGATAAGAGGTTAGTTCTGCCTTTGGAAGTAGCAGCGACAATGAAATGAATTGCTCAGTCATCCGTTATAAAATAAACATTTAACTGCTTTAATGTTTATTCATTTGCTATATCGATTATTCTCAGATGTCAAAATCCCAAATACAGGTCAATTGTGTATTTTCATTAACATCAAATGTAGTTACCGAAAGTTCAATCGGGAAGGCTGGTCTGAATGCTCTTTTATCTTCATCCAGTAAGCATAGCATAATTCACTCACGTTTGTTTCCTATTCTACAGGCATAGTGGGAATGAATACAAACAGAATATCATCAGCATAGCGTCGCGATTCTTCTATTTCCTATTAGCCCAACCTGGTCTCAGATCATGTCCATCACAAATTTGCAAAACGTACAATGTGTTCAGAATTTGCAAAACCTAGTCTGTTACGAATTTGCAAAACGTTTGATACATGTATGTAGCGAATTCTAGCTAGGTGGCTAACGTTACGGGGTTAGGGTTAAAGGGTTAAGGTTGGGGTTAGCTAAAATGTTTAGGGGAAAGGTTAGCTAGCATGCTTAGTAGTTGCAAAGTAGCTATAAAGTAGTAAGTAGCTGAAAAGTTGCTAAAATGCTAAAGTTATCCGTGATGAGATTCAAACTCGCAACCTTTGGGATTCTAGACGTTCGCGCTATCCATCCACCCCGAACAACCACCCTACTTTGTTTTTGCCTTAAATAAGCATCTGTCTATGTAACCATACCAAACGTAACATATCAAGTTCCTCGGCGTACACATCACTTACAATCTGAAATGGTCCACCCACACAGACAGTGTGGTGAAGAAGGCGCAACAGCGCCTCTTCAACCTCAGGAGGCTGAAGAAATTCGGCCTGGCACATAAGACCCTCACAAGCCTTTCGCCAGCCCCGCAATAACATCTGCTAAATATATGTATCTGGCCAATTAAAATTAGATTTGATTTCATACAAATTTGAGTGTCCCGGATTTACTTTACTATTTTACGTCTAGTCTATGAGACCAATTTGATTAGCCATGTGTGGAATGTCATCCACCTATTTACCTTGTAGCCTGTAAGCACAGCACAGTAATGCACATTCTTCACACATTCTGTTTAACTGATGGGCTCACTTTTGCAGTTATCTCTCAACCAATGTGCGTAAATCTTGGGATAAATTTATGTCAACGTATATTTATTCTCTCGCTTGCTGTTTCTCAGCAAAAGTTTTCGACAACAATCCACCTCCCAACCACCACCAGCTATAATAACCTTAAGGCTCGTCATTGGAACTCTTTTCCCTCAGTGGGGGGTTTTGATGCCAGCAGTCCCGCATAGGGCTACCTGCCATCACATCATTTGGCTCCGAGGTTCCCAAACGACCATTTCCCAAACTATTGAGTAAAATGTCATATTGCGTTCAGTCTTTGTTCTTCATTAAGTTAAAGCCTGGACAAGAGTGAACTGTTATTGACTTGCACTATTTTTCATAACCCATCCGGCTGCTAGTTCACCGCAAGGGCAAATATTCCAGACCTATATTTGATAATAACTTTGATCAGGTTTTTATGCAAAGCCTATGTCAAGAAACAGGCTGTCATCCAAATGTCCCCCCAGAAATCTTTGAATCTTGCATTTCTTAACCTTTGAATAATAGGGTATATTACAAAAGAGCACTAGGAAACCTTTGAAGTTTTGTCTATTTTGAGACCTCATCTCAGGATAAAACATTTTATGGATCAAAATGGGTCAGTATCATGGTCTGGTTACTCATACCGCCTTTGTAGTTGTGTCCTGTGAATAGACGGCTTAAACAGGCCTGGTTGAGCTCTTGAGACAGCCTTTTCCTGTATCACACTGTTCATTATGACCAATACAGATCCCCTGTGGCTGGTGACCAGGACTTCTCAATACACTCTCTATTTCCATCCGTCTTTCTCAACCCTGGCAGTCTTGCAGCACTCACATGATGGAAAATACAATGTGGCGTACGCACAGGAGAAACAGGTCAAGATGCCCTAACTCGGTAATACTTGACTTGACACCCAGTGTCATAACATGTTACCACACGGTCGTAACCAAGTCATAGTATGTCATGACAGCTGACATAACTTGTCATAACCTGCCATAACACTGCCATGACTCATATATGGGGCGGCAGGTAGCCTAGTGCGCCAGTAACTAAAAGGTTGCTAGATCGACTAGGTAAAAATCTGTCATTCTGCCCCTGAACAAGGCAGTTAACCCACTGTTCCTAGGCCGTCATTGTAAATAAGAATTTGTTCTTAACTGACTCGCCTAGTTAAATAAAGGTTAAATAAATAAATTATATATATATATATATATATATTTACACATGTTCTGATATATTTTGCATTATTTTATGGCTGGATATGACACCTACATAAGGGTTTTAAAAACCAAAATGTTTTCTTCAAATATTTTCTTTTCAAATATTTTCCTTTAAGTTCAAAGTTTGTTTCTTAAATCCGTTGTTGTTGTTGTTGTAATGATTTCTTTACAGTTGTTTTTTCCCCATTATATTTTAAATAACTTGACACTGTCAAGAAGCATTATGGCCATCCTGTGTCACTTTACTTGGACTAAGAAAATACAATTTATAACACTGTCAAGAAGCATTATCACCTTTATAATCATATAAGCCAGATAGGCATATCATGTACTTGCCCTTCAATCAGTCATCAGTAAAAAAGAGGGTGTCTTGTCCTGCTCTCAGTCATCAGCAACAGAGCATTGGGGTAAGTGCATGTCTGACATTAATGTGTGCACAATTACAATGATAATTTAATATGGGCAATAAAAAAAATGTATATAACATAAACATACTGTTGTTGACTATGGCAATGGTGTAATGGAATGTTTTTCCTTGTGTGGAAGGTTTTGTGCGTTTTGACACTCTTATGTTGGTGTCATAACAAGCCATACAATAACTACTGTGGTAGGTTTTGCTGGTTTTTACACTCTTGTGTATGTGTTATAACCAGTCATAAAATAACACAATATATGTCACGACAGGTCTATGACAGTGTCATGACCATGTTATGACAAGTTATGTCAGCTGTTATGACATTGTTATGACCATGTCATAATGTGTTATGATGCTGGGTGGCAAGTAAGGCTTTACCATAAATTCTAGAAACATAACATTTTCCTCTAACTTTTTACCTAGGCTTTACTCCGTTCATATTTCTTTTGATCCTGACCAACTCCCAAGTCCCTGCCGTTGACAAGCATACCCATAACATAATGCTGCCACCACAATATTTGAAAATACGGAGGGTTTCACTCTGTGTTGTGTTGGATTGGAATTGACCCAAATCTGTAGTTTCTAATTTAGGCCAAAAAGTACATTTATTTGCCCTGTTGCAGTATTATTTAACGGCCTGTTGCAAGCAGAATGGATTATTTGGAGTGGATTTTTTAAAAACACAGGCTTCCTTCATTTCAATTTGTCATATAGGCCAGTAATGTGAAGTGAATGCAATGTTGTTGATACTCTGTATTTTCAAGTATTGTGGTGGCAGCATGATGTTATGGGTATGCTTGTCATCCACAGGGACTGGCGAGTTTGTCAGGATCAAATTAAAGATGAAAGGAGCAAAGCCCAGGTAAAAAGTCTTCTGAAAACCTAACCCTGGGATAGAGTCTTAAATCTGCTTGAAATCAGAGAAGGTTTGAATATTGCTGTCCAATGATTCCCAAACAAATTTACTGAGCTTGAGCAATTCTTTTACAAAAATAATGGATATGACATCTTAAGAGTTGTGCAAAGTTGATAGAGTCTTGTTCAAAATGATTCACAGCTGTAATGGCTGCCAAAGGTGCTTTCACCAAGTGTTAACTCTGGGGTGTGAAGACATACACAATCAATGCATCATTCATCTTTTTATTAATTTGGAAAAAAATGGATGACTTTGAAAATGTGGAGTAGGTTGTGTAGATCGGTAGGAAAACAAGTGTAATCCCTAGAATACATTTTAAGTCAGCAAAATGTGAAATGGAGTGAGTAGACTTTCATTAGTGACTGAATGTGCATGTCTCTCAAGGATTTGTCCCTAAGCTCTCATATTGATAACAGCAATTGAACAGTGTGTTCCTGTGTTTTCTGGGTTCTCAGGGATGGTATTGGTATTCTGTGGCACAGTAGAAATCAGTGGCGTGCTGACCTGGTTTCCTGCACACTGACTCTCTACCCAGTGAGCCATGCAGCAATGCCCTCAAATTTGTATCAATTATGGTGTATGTGTGTAAAGTTCGTCGTTGGTGGAAGAAGAGGAGGACCAAAGTGCAGCGTGGTAAGTGTTCATCATATATTTATTAAACCGAGAACACTAAACAAATTAACAAAGGAGAAACGAAACGAAACAGTTCTGAAAGGTGACATACACAAAACAGAAAATAATCACCCACAACTCAAAGGTCAAACCAGGCTACCTAAGTATGGTTCTCAATCAGGGACAACGATTGACAGCTGCCTCTGATTGAGAACCATACCAGACCAAACACAGAAATCCCAAATCATAGAAAAAAGAACATAGACAACCCACCCAACTCACGCCCTGACCATACTAAAAAAAGACATAACAAAATAACTAAGGTCAGAACGTGACAATGTGTGTATGTGTGAGTGTGAGAAAGAGGAGGGAAAGCCACTCGGACAATGATCCTGCCGCAGGCGACGGCGTTCTCCCTTTACTTGCATCCGTCCTGACCTCATCATCCTCGCTTCAGCTGATTAGTGGCACTTCCTCCCCACCAGAGACCTGTCCTGATAGCAGATAATAACATCATAACGTCAGCCAGACCCCCAGGGGATGGACAGACACAAGAGCTGCAGGACACACTGCCTGTCCGTGTTTCCGTCCGTCTGCCATTCTGTCTGTCCGAGATATCCAACAAAGTGAACCAAAGCGTGGGATATCTGGTCCAGACCAGTAAGTGATATCCCTACAGGAGTCCCCCCAAGGTCCACATCCTGTTGTGACTCAGTTCGTACTTGTGGCAAACACACTATAATGTCAACACACTGTCCGTGGTGACGCAGAACTTCAGATCGACTGACCTGTATCTGGAGGACATTGGTATATTGGTATTGGTAATCTGTAAACAACTAGTCAACTGCTATAACAATTAGTCAACTGCTATAACAGTTGTAACGTGTATGGAGGATCATGTAGTAATGTGTAGACTACCAACCTTCCAGTGACGCAGATAATCAGCATGTAAATACATCGTTTTTTACATTTAAATTAAATTTAAATTTCACCTTTATTTAACCAGGTAGGCTAGTTGAGAACAAGTTCTCATTTGCAGCTGCGACCTGGCCAAGATAAAGCGTAGCAATACGACACATACAACAACACAGAGTTACACATGGAATAAACAAAACATACAGTCAATAATACAGTAGAACAAAAGAAAACAAAAAGTCTATATACAGTGAGTGCAAATGAGGTAAGTTAAGGAAATAAATAGGCCATGGTGGCGAAGTAATTACAATATAGCAATTAAACACTGGAATGGTAGATCGGCAGAAGATGAATGTGCAGGTAGAGATACTGGGGTGCAAAAGAGCAAAATAAATAAATAAATACCAGTATGGGGATGAGGTAGGTAGATAGATGGGCTGTTTACAGATGGGCTATGTACAGGTGCAGTGACCTGTAAGCTGCTCTGACAGCTGGTGCTTAAAGCACCATTCTATAGAATGGGATGAAAATTGTCAACAGAAAACCAGCATTTTAACAGATAACGTCAACAGAAACACCAACTTGCAGTAAATACCTAACCAAGAGTAATTTCGCAAACATCCTCCTGAATTTTCAGTCTGACACATGAAGTCTTCCCACACACCAGGCGCTGTGCAGCGTTGGCCCTCTCCTTGAGATAGGGCAGCATTTTGCCAAACTATTCATAGAGATGTCGAGAGAAGATGGGAAAATGTGCCTGCTTGCTTTTGTGCTGCTCAACAAAACAGGCAGAAGGGTCTGAGAAAAACTGATTTCACCTCTGAGCCTGTGAGTGAATGGAAGGCTTTTTTTACAGTCTTTAGGTGGAATAATAATGTGTAAAGGCAAGCTCAGGCGAACGTGGTTCTGTCTAGAAGAAAAGCACCATCATAGGATGGAAATGAATAATGAGGCTAAATGTACTTATTCTGGTAGCTTTGCTTTCAGAAAACAGAATAAAGAGAGCAAATGGATTTCAAAACAAAAATGATCAATATACGGAAATGGCTAAATTAACATTGATATATGAAAACATAGAAATGTAGCCTTTAATCTGACGGTCAATGTGATGTAGGGATTGATTTATGTTGCAGACTGCGGTACCTTTTGCACCCACACGCACCTCTTTCTCTCTCTCTCTCTCTCTCTCTCTCTCTCTCTCTCTCTCTCTCTCTCTCTCTCTCTCTCTCTCTCTCTCTCTCTCTCTCTCTCTCTCTCTCTCTCTCTCTCTCTCTCTCTCTCTCTCTCTCACACACACACCCACACACACACAAGCAGGTGCAGACTGGGGGTGCATGTGTGCAGATGGATGAAGGTGGTCCACTGTCAGACACGAAACTGGGCAGCACAGAAGCTCCTTCCTGGCCTGGCTGGCTGGGGACAGACCCAGGGAGCACACTGGAAGGGCAGCACACACACTCACTGGCACCCAACCACACATACACTCAAGCAGGCACACACTGTAGGTAAACACACACACACAATCATGTCTCTTTGATGTAGCTTCAGCAGCTTCCGCCACCAGTCTGGAAATACATTGTCCTGACAGGTCAAGCAATTGCAAAGCTTACTCACTCTAGGGTTGTGTGAGTGTGTGTGTGTGTGTGTGTGCGTGTGTGTGTGTGTGCGTGCGTGCGTGCGTGTGTGCATGCATTTGTGTTTGTGCACAGGAAATATGTGTTTATGTCTGTTTTGGTGTCAATGGGGAAAGAAGACATCACCAGTTGTGGATTTGACATGGCCTGAGATGTCCTGTAGACAGTTACATAAAGCCATTACTGCCACTGGAGTCTGTGTCATTTTATTGATTATTTCCTGTATTATGTCAGATCAGTTTTCTGTCTCTCCTGCCTGCATCTTCTCCCCCCCCCCCCATCATAGATTCTCTCTCAGCATCTATCTGGTTTTCTATTACATCCTTCTATTGACATGATGTGTGTATAATAGAATTGTGTGTGTTCACTTCAGAGACTCAGTCTATTTTGAAGACTTGTGCTGTTTTTTTGTGTTTTTTTCTCCTGCAAGCTTTCTCGCTGTAATTGCCATGGTGACAAGGCCAGAACTGTGCGATGGATAGGACCAGCAAAAAAATCTGCACATGCCTACAATCCTCCAAGTCGTTTGCATGCTACATGAAAGATATTTGAACATTTGATATTAGGCTTGGGCGATAGCCAGATTGTCATACCTTCCTACCGACCTTGTGCCATCCAGGTATTTTTTGTAATACCGGCACTGAACACAAGGGGTGCTATTTTCTTTGAATTGAGATTTTGCATTTTGGCATACACACAATACCCAACAATATAATTACAAATAAGCTGACATTTCTTGATTTCTTGTGTGTGTGTGTAGGCCTATTGTATGTGTATATGTGTGTGTGTTTGTACATGTAGACCTATGTGTGTAGAGATAATCTAAGGATACTCACATGCAGCAAACTAGCTGAGTGAGTCAACAAACAATAGAATAGCGAAGTAACTTCTCTACCGCTGTAGTGCTTTAGCCTTGTCTCTGATGTCAATCTGCTGGAGTTGGAGAGCCATAGCATTCCTCTTAAGTCTCACATAGAGCAGGATCTAGTTATCTGTGTTCTTTGGATTGGGAACAAGAAGACTAGGAGGCTGTTTTCAAGCTAGGTTGTTATAAAACATGTAGGTGTGTGTATGATTGAAACTTGGCAGAAGAGATGAAAGCATTTTGAGGATTTAATCTGTTCCACCGTGATCCACTGTTACTGTGGTGGGTACACAGTGTAAAGTGTAGTGGAATGAAATGTCATTTTTGAAGACCCAAGCATCCAGACAATACTGAAGCCAAAAAGAACATTTCAATCTCAAAGGGAAATGGAACAGAATTGTATCAAATTATTTTATCATGCTTCTCCACAGGTGGATAATGGGATGATGGAGTTGGATAACAAAGTGCGTGCGTGTGCGTGTGGATGCTATGTTACCATGGAGACTACACCTGACTCTCTGTCGTAGTCGCACATTCTCTCCAGATATTCTCACCAGATATAGCAGTCACTTCATGTTTACAGACACCAGTAATCCCATTCCGTGCAACGATTGCCCCTAATGTGCTCATCATGACTGTTTTAGCCTGGCTATTATGGTAGTTAATGGGCAATATAAAGGCGTCTTGCTCTCATGGTGATAGAAAGGCTGGTCATGGCTCATATCAACACCCTCATCCCAGACACCGAGGCCCACTCCAATTCGCATACCCCCCCACAACAGATCCAGATGACGCAATCTCTATTCCACTCCACACTGCCCTCACCCTGGACAAAAGGAAGATGTATGTAAGAATTATGTTAATTGCCTACAGCTCAGCATTCAACACCATAGTCCCCTCCAAGCTCATCACCAAGCTAGGGACCCTGGTACTGAACACCTCCCTCTGCAACGGTATCCTGGACTTCCTGATGAGCCGCCCCCAGGCGGTGAGGGTAGGTAACAATAAATCTGTCACCCTGACCATTAACACGGGGCCCCTCAGGATTGTGTGCTTAGTCCCCTCCTGTACTCCCTGCGTGGCCGCGAACGACTCCAACACTATCATCAAGTTTGTTGACCACACGATGGTGGTAGGACTGATTACTTCAACAAGTTGGCAACTCTGAACTAGGCCTCAATCACAGTCCTTAATCCCTGGGATTCGAAAGGGGAAGCTGTTTTAACTGTCGATCGTCAAGGCCTGTCGGCAGCCTCAGGTAACACGAAGGTGGGAGGGGTATGTCTGGTGCACAATCTTTAATGTTTAAAGAAGTCTCTGGTTTTTGCTCGCCTGAGTTAGAATACCTCATGATAATCTGCAAACTATACTATTTACCAAGAGAGTTTTCATCTGTATTTTTCATAGCTGTCTATTTATCACCACAAACTGATGCTGGCACTAAGACCTCACTCAATGAGCTGTATAGGACCATGTACAAACCAGAAAAATACACATCCAGAGGTGGTATCCAGAGCGACTTACAAATTGGTGCATTCACCTTATGACATCCAGTGGAACATCCACTTTACAATAGTGCATCTAAATCTTTTAAGGGGGGTGAGAAGGATTACTTTATGCTATCCTAGGTATTCCTTAAAGAGGTGGGGTTTCAGGTGTCTCCGGAAGGTGGTGATTGACTCCGCTGTCCTGGCGTCGTGAGGGAGTTTGTTCCAACATTGGGGGGCCAGAGCAGCGAACAGTTTTGACTGGGCTGAGCGGGAACTGTACTTCCTCAGTGGTAGGGAGGCGAGCAGGCCAGAGGTGAATGAACGCAGTGCCCTTGTTTGGGCGTAGGGCCTGATCAGAGCCTGGAGGTACTGAGGTGCCGTTCCCCTCACAGCTCCGTAGGCAAGCACCATGGTCTTGTAGCGGATGCGAGCTTCAACTGGAAGCCAGTGGAGAGAACGGAGGAGCGGGGTGACGTGAGAGAACTTGGGAAGGTTGAACACCAGACGGGCTGCGGCGTTCTGGATGAGTTGAAGGGGTTTAATGGCACAGGCAGGGAGCCCAGCCAACAGCGAGTTGCAGTAATCCAGACGGGAGATGACAAGTGCCTGGATTAGGACCTGCGCCGCTTCCTGTGTGAGGCAGGGTCGTACTCTGCGGATGTTGTAGAGCATGAACCTACAGGAACGGGCCACCGCCTTGATGTTAGTTGAGAACGACAGGGTGTTGTCCAGGATCACGCCAAGGTTCTTGGCGCTCTGGGAGGAGGACACAATGGAGTTGTCGACCGTGATGGCGAGATCATGGAACGGGCAGTCCTTCCCGGGAGGAAGAGCAGCTCCGTCTTGCCGAGGTTCAGCTTGAGGTGGTGATCCGTCATCCACACTGATATGTCTGCCAGACATGCAGAGATGCGATTCACCACCTGGTCATCAGAAGGGGGAAAGGAGAAGATTAATTGTGTGTCGTCTGCATAGCAATGATAAGAGAGACCATGTGAGGTTATGACAGAGCCAAGTGACTTGGTGTATAGCGAGAATAGGAGAGGGCCAAGAACAGAGCCCTGGGGGACACCAGTGGTGAGAGCGCGTGGTGAGGAGACAGATTCTCGCCACGCCACCTGGTAGGAGCGACCTGTCAGGTAGGACGCAATCCAAGCGTGGGCCGCGCCGGAGATGCCCAACTCGGAGAGGGTGGAGAGGAGGATCTGATGGTTCACAGTATCGAAGGCAGCCGATAGATCTAGAAGGATGAGAGCAGAGGAGAGAGAGTTAGCTTTAGCAGTGCGGAGCGCCTCCGTGATACAGAGGAGAGCAGTCTCAGTTGAATGACTAGTCTTGAAACCTGACTGATTTGGATCAAGAAGGTCATTCAGAGAGAGATAGCGGGAGAGCTGGCCAAGGACGGCACGTTCAAGAGTTTTGGAGAGAAAAGAAAGAAGGGATACTGGTCTGTAATTGTTGACATCGGAGGGATCGAGTGTAGGTTTTTTCAGAAGGGGTGCAACTCTCGCTCTCTTGAAGACGGAAGGGACGTGGCCAACGGTCAGGGATGAGTTGATGAGCGAGGTGAGGTAAGGGAGAAGGTCTCCGGAAATGGTCTGGAGAAGAGAGGAGGGGATAGGGTCAAGCGGGCAGGTTGTTGGGCGGCCGGCCGTCACAAGACGCGAGATTTCATCTGGAGAGAGAGGGAGAAAGAGGTCAGAGCACAGGGTAGGGCAGTGTGAGCAGAACCAGCGGTGTCGTTTGACTTAGCAAACGAGGATCGGATGTCGTCGACCTTCTTTTCAAAATGGTTGACGAAGTCATCTGCAGAGAGGGGGAGGGGGGAGGGGGCGGAGGATTCAGGAGGGAGGAGAAGGTGGCAAAGAGCTTCCTAGGGTTAGAGGCAGATGCTTGGAATTTAGAGTGGTAGAAAGTAGCTTTAGCAGCAGAGACAGAGGAGGAAAATGTACAGAGGAGGGAGTGAAAGGATGCCAGGTCCGCAGGGAGGCGAGTTTTCCTCCATTTCCGCTCGGCTGCCCGGAGCCCTGTTCTGTGAGCTCGCAATGAGTCATCGAGCCACGGAGCGGGAGGGAGGACCGAGCCGGCCTGGAGGATAGGGGACATAGAGAGTCAAGGGATGCAGAGAGGGAGGAGAGGAGGGTTGAGGAGGCAGAATCAGGAGATAGGTGGGAGAAGGTTTGAGCGGAGGGAAGAGATGATAGGATGGAAGAGGAGAGAGTAGCGGGGAGAGAGAGCGAAGGTTGGGACGGCGCAATACCATCCGAGTAGGGGCAGTGTGGGAGGTGTTGGATGAGAGCGAGAGGGAAAAGGATACAAGGCAGTGGTCGGAGACTTGGAGGGGAGTTGCAGTGAGGTTAGTGGAAGAACAGCATCTAGTAAAGATGAGGTCGAGCGTATTGCCTGCCTTGTGAGTAGGGGGGAAGGTGAGAGGGTGAGGTCAAAAGAGGAGAGGAGTGGAAAGAAGGAGGCAGAGAGGAAAGAGTCAAAGGTAGACGTGGGGAGGTTAAAGTCGCCCAGAACTGTGAGAGGTGAGCCGTCCTCAGGAAAGGAGCTTATCAAGGCATCAAGCTCATTGATGAACTCTCCGAGGGAACCTGGAGGGCAATAAATGATAAGGATGTTAAGCTTGAAAGGGCTAGTAACTGTGACAGCATGGAATTCAAAGGAGGCGACAGACAGATGGGTAAGGGGAGAAAGAGAGAATGACCACTTGGGAGAGATGAGGATCCCGGTGCCACCACCCCGCTGACCAGACGCTCTCGGGGTGTGCGAGAACACGTGGGCGGACGAAGAGAGAGCAGTAGGAGTAGCAGTGTTGTCTGTGGTGATCCATGTTTCCGTCAGTGCCAAGAAGTCGAGGGACTGGAGGGAGGCATAGGCTGAGATGAACTCTGCCTTGTTGACCGCAGATTGGCAGTTCCAGAGGCTACCGGAGACCTGGAACTCCACGTGGGTCGTGCGCGCTGGGACCACCAGAGTAGGGTGGCCGCGGCCACGCGGTGTGGAGCGTTTGTATGGTCTGTGCAGAGAGGAGAGAACAGGGATAAACAGACACATAGTTGACAGGCTACAGAAGAGGCTACGCTAATGCAAAGGAGATTGGAATGACAAGTGGACTACACGTCTCGAATGTTCAGAAAGTTAAGCTACGTAGCAAGAATCTTATTGACTAAAATGATTAAAATGATACAGTACTGCTGAAGTAGGCCAGCTGGCAGTGGGTGCGTTGTTGACACTACACTAATCAAGTCTAATCAATCACTAAGCAGTGTTGCTATTCGGGGGCTAGCAGGCTAGCTAGCAGTGTTGTTTACGTTACGTTGCGTTAAAAGAACGACAATAGATGGCTAGCGAACCTAGAAAATCGCTTTAGACTACACAATTATCTTTGATACAAAGACGGCTATGTAGCTAGCTAAGTAGCTAGCTACGATCAAACAAATCAAACCGTTGTACTGTAATGAAATGAAGTGAAAATGTGATACAACCTGTGAATGCGACCGGGTAGTTGAGTTCTATACAGAAGACGTTGGCTAGCGTTGGCTAGCTGTTGGCTAGCTAGCAGAGTTGGCTAGCTAGCAGAGTCACCTACGTTAAGGACGACAAATAGCTGGCTAGCTAACCTCGGTAAATTAAGATAATCACTCTAAGACTACACACTCTAAACCTAAACAACACAATTATCTTGGATACGATGATACGATGATACGAAGACAGCAAAGACAGCTATGTAGGTAGCTAACACTAAACTAATCAAGTCGTTCAGTTGAGTGTAATAGTTTCTCAGTGCAGCTAATCAGTGGACGTTAGCTAGCTGGCTAGTGAAGACTACGTTAGGACGGCGAAATACGATAATTACGCAATTATCTTTGATACAAAGACGGCTATGTAGCTAGCTGAGAAGAAATTGCTAAGATAAGACAAATCAAACCGTTGTGATATAATGAAATATAATGAAAAAGTTATACTACCCGTTGGAGCGACGTGCAGATGCGACCACTCGCTCCAACCGGTAGTCTCGCTGTGATTCCCTGACACCCATAAATTGGAATTATGAGTGTGCCCGTCCAGTGCTCTAACAGTTCTCTAACATCCATGGGAATGGAGAGGGGCTGAGCGGGGATGTTCATCTCGGAAGCCAGAGTAGCGTCCAAAAAGCTCTCATCGGCCCCAGAGTCAATGAGGACCTGGAGAGATTTAGACTGGTTTTCCCAAAGCAGAATGGCATGAAAAGGGGTGCGAGCAAGGGAAGCAGAAAAGTTCTCCATATGGCCCACCAGAGTACTCGCTCATACCGGTGAGCCTGGTGTTTTAAAGGACAAGACGACACAAAATGACCAAGAGTACTGCAATAGAGGCAACTCTTCGTGTTGATCCTGTATTGCCGTTCCGCTGGCGACAGCCCAGCTCTGCCTAGTTGCGTAGGCTTGGGAACTGGTGACTCGGCCATCTTCGATGACTCTAGGGGGAGGTCAGGAAGCCTCGGGTTCTCTTGGCAACGGGACCATCGGGGACTTCCGGGATGACTCGAAGGCAAGGTGGAATCCCTGAACATGCAAGCAAAATCAAATGTCCTCTCCCTCCATCGATCCCGTAATTGGACATCGATGTGGATGGTCAATGCGATGAGGAAATCGAGATCCATAGGTAACTCCCGAGCAGCAAGATCGTCCTTGACCTCCTCCGAAATGTCGTACAGGAACATATCGAACAGCGCTTCCTGGTTCCAAGCACTCTCCGTCTGCCACACAGCGGGAGTCCTGCCGAAGCTAGATTAGCTTCTGGGCAGCTTCTCTCCTGGAGAACGTGGCATCAAAAACCTTCTTCACCTCTCCCATGAACCCCTCCAGACTCACGCATATGGCCGGCTGTTGTTCCCATACAGCAGTAGCCCAGATGAAATTGGGGAGAAAAATAAAACAAAATCTACGGGTAGAGCTAAAAAATTCAAGCCCCTTGGGTGCTACCATAGATTTACATTAAAAGTGCCCATCCAAGAAGGTTCAAGGTCATTGGCCACAGACAAAATGACGTCAAATCACATTATAGCTACCATAGGTTTGATTGGACTGATTATGTCAAGATCATACTTTCAAAATCTTAGCTAGCAAGCTAGACAAGCAGTCATCGTAATGCATCAAATGCCAGAATTTTAGCTCCTTAGCTATTATACTCTGATTCCACTGATTTCAAAACTCGGTCCTCCAGAAAGTGGAGAGCAACACTTATGCAGTTCTACTAAGAGATATCTTTCAACGAAACAGCGTTAGAAAGGATTACCTACACATACTGACTAGCTCATATTATAGACAGAAGCGCGCTACATGCCAGACCAATCCGAACTCATCTCTCGGCATGTGCAGCAAATCTCAGCAAATCATGGCTAGCGGGAAGGTTGCTGTCCTTTTCCATGACTAAACCAAAGAGGCTTGTAATTGAACAATTTTATTCGTATTTACAGATGGCATACACGTTTGTTATTAAGGCACATGAACGTTCACATGTTCAAGAAGACATTTCTGCCAAAGAAACACATTTTGATTTTTAAAAACTGTTTACGTTCAAATGGCGCTCCTGTGAAGTAGTGACGCGGGACATACACCCAGTTTCCTGAAACAAGTCACATTTATACAAAATAAACAACATAAATATCTTATTTACATAAGTATTCAGACCCTTTGCTATGAGGCTCAAAATTGAGCTCAGGTACATCCTGTTTCCATTGATCATCCTTGAGATGTTTCTACAACTTAATCTGAGTCCACCTGTGATAAATTCAATTGATTGGACACGATTTGGAAAGGCACACACCTGTCTATATGAGGTCCCACAGTTGACTTTGCATGTCAGAGCAAAGACCAAGCCATGAGGTCGGAGGAATTATCCGTAGAGCTCCAAGACAGGATTATGTCGAGACACAGATCTGGGGAAGGGTACCAAAAATGTTCCGCAGCATTAAAGGTCCCCAAGAACACAGTGGCCTCCATCATTCATAAATGGAAGAAGTTTGGAGCCACCAAGACTCTTCCTAGAGCTGGCCATCTGGCCAAACTGATCACTCAGGGGAGATGGGCCTTGGTCAGGGAGGTGACTAAGAACCCGATGGCCACTCTGATAGAGCTCCAGAGTTCCTCTGTGGAGAAGGGAGAACCTTCCAGGCCAACCATCTCTGCAGGACTCCCCCAATCAGGCCTTTATGGTAGAGTGGCCAGACGGAAGCCACTCCTCAGTAAATGGCACATGACAGACCGCTTGGAGTTAACCAAAAGGCACCTAAAGGACTCTCAGACCATGAAAAACAAGATTCTCTGGTCTGATCAAACCAAGATCGAACTCTTTGGCCTGAATGCCAAGCGACACATCTGGAGGAAATGAGCATGGTGGTGACAGCATCATGCTGTGGGAATGTTTTTCAGCGGCAGGGACTGGGAGACTAGTCAGGATCGAGGGAAAGATAAACGGAGTAAAGTACAGCGAGATCCTTGATGAAAACCTGCTCCAGAGTGCTCAGGACCTCAGACTGGGGGCGAAGGTTCACCTTCCAACAGGATAACGACCTTAAGCATATAGCCAAGACAACGCAGGAGTGGCTTCAGGACAAGTCTCTGAATGTCCTTGAGTGGCCAGCCAGAGCCCGGACTTGAACCCAATCGAACATCTCTGAAGAGACATAAAAATAGTTGTGCAGCGAGGCTCCCTATCCAACCTGACAGAGATTGAAAGGATCTGCAGAGAAGAATGTGAGAAACTCCCCAAATACAGGTGTGCCAAGCTTGTAGTGTCATACCCAAGAAGACTTGAGGATGTAATCACTGCCAAAGGTGCTTCAACAAAGTACTGAGGAAAGGGTCTGAATTCTTATGTGATATTTCAGTTGAAATATTTTACAAATTTGCACAAAAAAACAACAACCTGTTTTTGCTTTGTCATTATAGGGTATTGTGAGTTGATTGATGAGGGGGGGAAAACAATTGAAACCATTTTAGAGTAAGGTTGTAACATAATTTTTTAGAATACTTTCCAAAAGCACTCTGGTTTGTTATAGTGGGGTGTTGATAAAAAGGAGTGGGAAAGACAAAGAGAGAGACACACAGAGATTGAATTGAGAGGTAGAGAAAGAGACAGAATGAGGTAGATAGATAGATAGATAGATAGATAGATAGATAGATAGATAGATAGATAGATAGATAGATAGATAGATAGATAGATAGAGAAAGAGAGGTAGAGTGTGTGAAAGGTAGAAACAGAGGCACTGAAGAAGGAACGAGAGAGAGAGAGAGAGAGAGAGAGAGAGAGAGAGAGAGAGAGAGAGAGAGAGAGAGAGAGAGAGAGAGAGAGAGAGAGAGAGTTTCCTGAATGTAGAGTTCCTCTGTGGAGAAGGGAGAACCTTCCAGGCCAACCATCTCTGCAGGACTCCCCCAATCAGGCCTCAATCAGGCCTCATCGATTCACAAATGTATGTAAAGAACAGCAAAGCACACCTTCGAAGATCAGAGGAGAAATAGGGGGAAGGAGGAGAATAGGAGGGAGAAAACAACACAGCGAGGGAGAGAGGGAAATACAGCAACTTAGAAAGACAGAGATGCGTGAGAGACACGGGACAAAGACAGAGATGCGTGAGAGACACGGGACAAAGACAGAGATGCGTGAGAGACACGGGACAAAGACAGAGATGCGTGAGAGACACGGGACAAAGACAGAGATGCGTGAGAGACACGGGACAAAGACAGAGATGCGTGAGAGACACGGGACAAAGACAGAGATGCGTGAGAGACACGGGACAAAGACAGAGATGCGTGAGAGACACGGGACAAAGACAGAGAAAGAGAAGTGAAGAATGGTTTGACAGATCGATTGCTCTTTTACTATTTATAGACTTGAATTTCTATGTAGTGTACCGTATACTTGAGTACAGTGTAGCTCATATGACACTACAGAACGACCCTCATAGTAACCTCGTTCAACATAGAAACGCTATCAGCTCATATGTGAAGAAAAGCGATGGTATTGGTATTATGTAAGTGGAAGGGTATGTGCGTGCTACAGTGACTGCTCTCAGCTTTTATCTGGCAATGCATTTGCAGCAGATTTGAAGTGATGTGGTACTATGAAAAGCAGGAAGGAAAAGGTTTCGGCACATGTGGGATTAATATTGGCGAAGGATAAGTTTAAAGATTCTCACATGAGAAAAGCTGACACCAAATATGAGGAATAAAACTCACACTCTTTCCCAGGAATTCCCAAGACTAAAGCTATATACTGTGATAAAGACCAGTTCAGTAAAACTAAAGTGCTTAGTCTCACACTCCATCCACTGCACCACAGCCGGGTCAGAGCTTCCGCACACCCTCCCTCCATCCTACTCTCTCTCCCTACAACCATTTCTCACTTCTCAATTCAATTCAATTCAAGGGGCTTTATTGGCATGGGAAACATGTGTTAACATTGCCAAAGCAAGTGAGGTAGTAATATATGCAAAAGTGAAATAAACAATAAAAATTAACAGTAAACATTTTTTTTTTCACCTTTATTTAACCAGGTAGGCAAGTTGAGAACAAGTTCTCATTTACAATTGCGACCTGGCCAAGATAAAGCAAAGCAGTTCGACAGATACAACGACACAGAGTTACACATGGAGTAAAACAAACATACAGTCAATAATACAGTATAAACAAGTCTATATACAATGTGAGCAAATGAGGTGAGAAGGGAGGTAAAGGCAAAAAAGGCCATGGTGGCAAAGTAAATACAATATAGCAAGTAAAACACTGGAATGGTAGTTTTGCAATGGAAGAATGTGCAAAGTAGAAATAAAAATAGTGGGGTGCAAAGGAGCAAAATAAATTAATTAATTAAATACAGTTGGGAAAGAGGTAGTTGTTTGGGCTATAGATATGGGCTATGTACAGGTGCAGTAATTTGTGAGCTGCTCTGACAGTTGGTGCTTAAACCTAGTGAGGGAGATAAGTGTTAACCTATAATGTTATAACCTATACAGCCTATCTTGTGACAACAAACACAGAGACAGGAACAATCACCCACAAAACACACAGTGAAACCTAGGCTACCTAAATATGGTTCCCAATCAGAGACAACGAGAATCACTTGACTCTGATTAAGAACCGCCTCAGGCAGCCAAGCCTAGCGAACTGCTATGCTAGACACCCCTACTCAGCCGCAATCCCAATGCCTACTAAAACCCCAATACGAAACACTACAAAATAAACCCATGTCACACCCTGGCCTGACCAAATAAATAACGAAAACACAAAATACTAAGACCAAGGCGTGACAAATAAGTATTTGGTCAACAACAAAAGTTTATCTCAATACTTTGTTATATACCCTTTGCTGGCAATGACAGAGGTCAAACGTTTTTTGTAAGTCTTCACAAGGTTTTCACACACTGTTGCTGGTATTTTGGCCCATTCCTCCATACAGATCTCCTCTAGAGCAGTGATGCTGGGCAACACGGACTTTCAACTCCCTCCAAAGATTTTCTATGGGGTTGAGATCAGGAGACTGGCTAGGCCACTCCAGGAGCTTGAAATGCTTCTTACGAAGCCACTCCTTCGTTGCACGGGCGGTGTGTTTGGGATCTTTTTGACCCCACGGGGTGATATCTTGCGTGGAGCCCCAGATTGAGGGAGATTATCAGTGGTATTGTATGTCTTCCATTTCCTAATAATTGCTCCCACAGTTGATTTCTTCAAACCAAGCTGCTTACCTATTGCAGATTCAGTCTTCCCAGCCTGGTGCAGGTCTACAATTTTGTTTCTGGTGTCCTTTGACAGCTCTTTGGTCTTGGCCATAGTGGAGTTTGGAGTGTGACTGTTTGAGGTTGTGGACAGGTGTCTTTTATACTGATAACAAGTTCAAACAAGTTCAAACAGGTAACGAGTGGAGGACAGAGGAGCCTCTTAAAGAAGAAGTTACAGGTCTGTGAGAGCCAGAAATCTTGCTTGTTTGTAGGTGACCAAATACTTATTTTCCACCATAATTTGCAAATTAATTAATTAAAAATCCTGCAATGTTATTTTCCTAATTTTGTCTGTCATAGTTGAAATGTACCTATGATGAAAATTACAGGCCTCTCTCATATTTTTAAGTGGGAGAACTTGCACAATTGGTGGCTGACTAAATATTGTTTTTGCCCCACTGTATATACAGTGTTGTAACAATGTACAAATGGTTAAAGTACACAAGGGAAAATAAATAAGCATAAATATGGGTTGTATTTACAATGGTGTTTGTTCTTCACTGGTTGCCCTTTTCTTGTGGCAACAGGTCACAAATCTTGCTGCTGTAATGGTACACTGGAATTTCACCCAGTAGAGTTTATCCAAATTGGGTTTGTTTTCGAATTCTTTGTTGATCTGTGAAATCTTCTCTCTCTCCCTAATTCCTCTTTCACCATGTCTCATTCTGTCCTTCCTTTCCTCTCCATCCCACTTTTTCCTTATTCCCTTCTCTCTTCTTCTCCCTTGATCTCTCCCTGACTATCCCCTCTTTCCCTCCACCCTCCCTGTGCATTCTGTCTTCCTCATCTCTCTCACACACTCTCCCTCTTTCCCTATCTGCAAGCATGCCCTCCTTTCTCTCCCTCACTGTCTATCCCTCTATTTCTCTGAGGTTGGCAGATGGGACAGCAGCACCTGGTCCAAACTAATCCCCAGTGGGTTGAGGGAGGGAGGGAGACAGACACAGAGAGAGAGAGAGAGAAATAGAGGGCTGCACTTTTCAAGCTGCTCAGACTCACTAGCAATCTGTTGGGGATACAAATAAACATCCCCATAAACAAATTCATAACAAATGTCAGATTAGACTAAAGTGTTATACTAATTTATTGTGAGTATGAGAGTGGTTTGCCCCGTTCAAGCAACTGCAGGTGGCCCCTATAGACAGTGAAGGGACGTCACGGCTAATGACTGTATGTCCCACCTGGAGAGTTTGAATGTCACTCAGCTGGTTTAGTGCTCCCCTGCAACCCTCTCTCTGATCTCAGTTTGTGTGTTTGTATTTATTGGTTGTCTGATCTCTCTCCTCAGTCTCTCCTGAGATCACCTCATATGTGAATACCCCATTATCAGGTGCGGCATGTAGCCTAGTGGTTTGAGCGTTGGGCCACTAACTAAAAGACTGCTAGATTGAATCCCAGAGCTGAAAAGGTACAAATCTGTCATTCTGCCCCTGAACAAGGCAGTTAACCCACTGTTCTTAGGCCATCATTGTAAATAAGAATTTGTTCTTAACTGACTTGCCTAGTTAAATAAAGGTAAAAAAATATATTATTGATCCATGCTGCTGTGAAATTACCTGCACCTAAACCCAGAGGAAATACATCCAACCATACTAACAAGGTAAGAGAAAATGAAATCCCAACGATGTAAATGAACTGCAGTGTGTCTTTAAAAGCAGCATAGTCACACAGGGCCAACGGACCCTAAATAATAAGCTGTGACCAATGTTACAAGAGCGATAAGATGGAGGCACAGCATCTGCTCCAGTTCTAGGAATGAATATCAGCCTGGCAGCACATCTGAGTGGGGGGCGCTCATCATTGTCCCTCTCGGCAGGCACACTGCGTAAGAGCCATCAGTGGTGCCATTTATAAAGCGGCTCCATAACCAAACGCCTGCCATGTGTGAGTGGCACAGGTTGGTGCCAAGGGTGGCCTGGCAGAGGCCACTGGGCCAAAGCGGCGAAGTGGAAGTGGCACTGCCAAGGAGGAGTATCATAGACCATATGGGCAGTGAGTGGCCCTCTGTCTACTGTCAATCTAGGCCAAACCATTGAAATTCATCTAAAATACATTTGTTCTCTTCATCAAAAACAACAGTTCATACAACTTCAAATCACTTACGCATTTTGTGTGAACCTCATATTTTCCAAGTTGCAACCATCAACAAAAATATAGCTACTTGGCTATATGACTGAATTGCATCATAAGGTCACATTCTCCAGTAACTCTCCATCACTCTCTGAGGAGCTGCACAGCATGCATCACTAGAGAAAAAGTATTTCCAGGAGAAAAGCATGGCACCACCTACGTACAGTTCCTTCAGACCCTTTGACTAAGTATTCACACCCCTTGACTTTTCCACATTTTGTTGTGTTACAGCCTGCATTTAAAATTAGATTTTGTATTTCTGGCCTGCTCACAATACCCCATAATGTAAAAGTGGAATTAGGTTTGTACACATTTTTACGAATTCATAAAAAATGAAAAGTTGAAATGAAATTGAAAGTGGCATTTTTTACTGATTAAAAATGAAAAGCTGAAATGTCTTGAGCCAATAAGTATTTAAACCCTTTGTTATGGCAAGCTGAAATAAATTCAGGAGTAAAAATGTGCTTGGCATTCCGAGTTCCCATTGCGCACTAGTGTCTCCTGTGGCGGCCTGGGTGCAGTACATGCTGACACGGTCGCCAGGTGTACGTTGTTACCTCTGACACATTGGTGTGGCTGGTTTCTGGGTTAAGCGGGCAGTGTGGCTTGGTTGGGTTGTGTTTCAAAGGACGCACGGCTCTCGACCTTTGCCTCTCCTGAGTCTGTACAGGAGTTGCAGCAATGACACAACCAACTGGGGTGAAAAATATATATATTTGCTACACAGTTCACATAATAAGTTGCGTTTAACATGATTTTTGAATGACTACCTCATCTCTGTACTACAATTATCTGTCTCGTATGGTAGGCTCGCGTCACTGAGAAGTTCCAGGCACTTTGTAATAGTTTGCAAGCCCTGCCGCATCCGACGAGTGTCAGAACTGGTGTAGTAGGATGTGATCTTAGTCCTGTATTGACCCTTTGCCTGTTTGATGGCTCGTCGGAGATCATAGCGGGATTTCTTATAAGTGTCCAGATTTGTGTCCCGCTCCTTAAAAGTGGAAGCTCTAGCCTTTAGCTCAATGCGGATGTTGCTTGTAATCCATAGATTCTGGTTGGAAAAGGTACGCACGGTCAGTGTGGGGACAACATTGTCAATCTACTTATTAATGAAGCCGGTGACTGATGTTTGTAAACTCCTCAATGTTATCGGATGAAACCCATGAACATATTCCAGCTAGCAAAACAGTCCCGTAGCTTAGCATCCACTCATCGGACCAGATCCGTATTGAGCGCGTCACTGATACCTCTGGTTTAAGTTTTTGCTTGTAAGCAGGAATCGGGAGAATAGAGTTATGGTCAGATTTGCCAAATGGAAGCGAAAGGGAATACCTAGTCAGTTGCACAACTGAATGCATTCAAACAAAACGTGTCTTCTACATTTAACCAAACCCCTCGAAATCAGAGGTGCGGGGGGGCTGCCTTAATCCACGTCCACGTCATAGGCGCCCGGGGAGACTTTTATCTGTGTGCAGTGAAGGTGATTTGGAGTTTTGTCGCCTTGTCGCCTTTAGTTGCACAAAATTCCAAGATGGCGTAGCAGTGCAGACGTGTTTTGTTCATCCTTTTGTTCATCCAGACAGCAGATGTTCTAAAACAGCTGCAAAACCTAGACCCGTACAAATCACCTGGGCTAGACAATCTGGACCCTCTCTTTCTAAAACTATCCGCCTCCATTGTTGCAACCCCTATTACCAGCCTGTTTAACCTCTCTTTCATATCGTCAGAGATCCCTAAAGATTGGAAAGCTACCGCGGTCATCCCCCTCTTCAAAGAGGATGACACCCTAGACCCAAACTGTTACAGACCTATATCCATCCTGTCCTGCCTATCTAAAGTCTTCGAAAGCCAAGTTAATAAACAGATCACTGACCATCTCGAATCCCACCGTACCTTCTCCGCTGTGCAATCCGGTTTCCAAGCCGGTCACGGGTGCACCTCAGCCACGCTCAATGTACTAAACAATATCATAACCGCCATCGATAAAAGACAGTATTGTGCAGCCGTCTTCATCGAACTGGCCAAGGCTTTCGACTCTGTCAATCACCGTATTCTTATCGGCAGACTCAATAGCCTTGGTTTTTCTAATGACTGCCTCGCCTGGTTCACCAACTACTTTGCAGGCAGAGTTCAGTGTGTCAAATCGGAGTGCATGTTGCCCGGACTTCTGGCAGTCTCTATGGGGGTACCGCAGTGTTCAATTCTCGGGCCGACTCTTTTCTCTGTTTATATCAATGATGTCGCTCTTTCTGCGGGCGATTCCATGATCCACCTCTACGCAGACGACACCATTCTGTATACTTCTGGCCCTTCCTTGGACACTGTGCTAACTAACCTCATAACAATCTTCAATGCCATACAACACTCCTTCCTTGCTCTCCAACTGCTGTTAAATGCTAGTAAAACCAAATGCTTGCTCTTCAACCATTCACTCCCTGCATATTTTAGGTTCCGACAACAACTGTGGACAACTATAAATACCTAGGTGTCTGGCTAGACTGTAAACTCGCATTCCAGACTCATATTAAACATCTCCAATCCAAAATCAAATCTAGAATCGGCTTTCTATTTCGCAATAAAGCTTCCTTCACTCACGCCACCAAACTTACCCTAGTAAAACTGACTATCCTACCGATCCTCGACTTCGGCGATGTCATCTACAAAATAGCTTCCAATACTCTACTCAGCAAACTGGGTGCAGTCCATCACAGTGCCATCCGTTTTGTTGTCAAATCACCTTATACCAGCCACCACTGCGACCTGTATGCTCTAATCGGCTGGCCCTCGCAACATATTCGTCGCCAGACCCACTGGCTCCAGGTCATCTATAAGCCCATGCTAGGTAAAGCTCCACCTTATCTCAGTTCCCTGGTCAGGATAACAACACCCACCCATAGCACACGTTCCAGCAGGTATATCTCACTGATCATCCCCAAAGCCAACACCTCATTTGGCCGCCTTTCCTGCCAGTTCTCTGCTGCCAGTGACTGGAACGAATTGCAAAAATCGCTGAAGTTGGAGACTTTTATTTCCCTCACCAACTTTAAACATCAACTATCTGAGCAGCTAACTGTTTGCTGCAGCTGTACATAGTCTATCTGTAAATAGCCCACCCAATCTACCTACCTACCTCATCCCCATACTACGGCTACATAGCTAGCTACATAGCCGTCTTTGTATCAAAGATAATTGTGTAGTCTAGAGCGATTTTCTAGGTTAGCTAGCCAGCTATTGTCGTTCTTTTAATGCAACGTAACGTAATCAACACTGCTAGCTAGCCAGCTAGCCCCCGAATAGCAGCACTGTAGAAACTATTACACTCAACGGAACGACTTGATTAGTGTAGTGTCAACAACGCAGCCACTGCCAGCTAGCCTACAAAGTCAACAACGCAGCCACTGCCAGCTAGTCTACTTCAGCAGTACTGTATCATTTTAATCATTTTAGTCAATAAGATTCTTGCTACGTAAGCTTAACTTTCTGAACATTCGAGACGTGTAGTCCACTTGTCATTCTAATCACCTTTGCATTAGCGTAGCCTCTCTGTAGCCTGTCAACTATGTGTCTGTCTATCCCTGTTCTCTCCTCTCTGCACAGACCATACAAACGCTCCACACCGCGTGGCCGCGGCCACCCTAATCTGGTGGTCCCAGCACGCACGACCCACGTGGAGTTCCAGGTCTCCGGCAGCCTCTGGAACTGCCGATCTGCGGCCAACAAGGCAGAGTTCATCTCAGCCTATGCCTCCCTCCAGTCCCTCGACTTCTTGGCACTGACGGAAACATGGATCACCACAGATAACACTGCTACTCCGACTGCTCTCTCTTCGTCCGCCCACGTGTTCTCGCACACCCCGAGAGCTTTTGGTCAGCGGGGTGGTGGCACCGGGATCCTCATCTCTCCCAAGTGGTCATTCTCTCTTTCTCCCCTTACCCATCTGTCTATCGCCTCCTTTGAATTCCATGCTGTCACAGTTACCAGCCCTTTCAAGCTTAACATCCTTATCATTTATCGCCCTCCAGGTTCCCTCGGAGAGTTCATCAATGAGCTTGATGCCTTGATAAACTCCTTTCCTGAGGACGGCTCACCTCTCACAGTTCTGGGCGACTTTAACCTCCCCACGTCTACCTTTGACTCATTCCTCTCTGCCTCCTACTTTCCACTCCTCTCCTCTTTTGACCTCACCCTCTCACCTTCCCCCCCTACTCACAAGGCAGGCAATACGCTCGACCTCATCTTTACTAGATGCTGTTCTTCCACTAACCTCATTGCAACTCCCCTCCAAGTCTCCGACCACTACCTTGTATCCTTTTCCCTCTCGCTCTCATCCAACACTTCCCACACTGCCGCTCTCTCTCCCCCGCTACTCTCTCCTCTTCCATCCTATCATCTCTTCCCTCTGCTCAAACCTTCTCCAACCTATCTCCTGATTCTGCCTCCTCAACCCTCCTCTCCTCCCTTTCTGCATCCTTTGACTCTCTATGTCCCCTATCCTCCAGGCCGGCTCGGTCCTCCCCTCCCGCTCTGTGGCTCGACGACTCATTGCGAGCTCACAGAACCGGGCTCCGGGCAGCCGAGCGGAAATGGGGGAAAACTCGCCTCCCTGCGGACCTGGCATCCTTTCACTCCCTCCTCTCTACATTTTCCTCCTCTGTCTCTGCTGCTAAAGCCACTTTCTACCACTCTAAATTCCAAGCATCTGCCTCTAACCCTAGGAAGCTCTTTGCCACCTTCTCCTCCCTCCTGAATCCTCCTCCCCCTCCCCCCTCCTCCCTCTCTGCAGATGACTTCGTCAACCATTTTGAAAAGAAGGTCGACGACATCCGATCCTCGTTTGCTAAGTCAAACGACACCGCTGGTTCTGCTCACACTGCCCTACCCTGTGCTCTGACCTCTTTCTCCCCTCTCTCTCCAGATGAAATCTTGCGTCTTGTGACGGCCGGCCGCCCAACAACCTGCCCGCTTGACCCTATGCCCTCCTCTCTTCTCCAGACCATTTCCGGAGACCTTCTCCCTTACCTCACCTCGCTCATCAACTCATCCCTGACCGCTGGCTACGTCCCTTCCGTCTTCAAGAGAGCGAGAGTTGCACCCCTTCTGAAAAAACCTACACTCGATCCCTCCGATGTCAACAACTACAGACCAGTATCCCTTCTTTCTTTTCTCTCCAAAACTCTTGAACGTGCCGTCCTTGGCCAGCTCTCCCGCTATCTCTCTCAGAATGACCTTCTTGATCCAAATCAGTCAGGTTTCAAGACTAGTCATTCAACTGAGACTGCTCTTCTCTGTATCACGGAGGCGCTCCGCACTGCTAAAGCTAAATCTCTCTCCTCTGCTCTCATCCTTCTAGACCTATCGGCTGCCTTCGATACTGTGAACCATCAGATCCTCCTCTCCACCCTCTCCGAGTTGGGCATCTCCGGCGCGGCCCACGCTTGGATTGCGTCCTACCTGACAGGTCGCTCCTACCAGGTGGCGTGGCGAGAATCTGTCTCCTCACCACGCGCTCTCACCACTGGTGTCCCCCAGGGCTCTGTTCTAGGCCCTCTCCTATTCTCGCTATACACCAAGTCACTTGGCTCTGTCATAACCTCACATGGTCTCTCTTATCATTGCTATGCAGACGACACACAATTAATCTTCTCCTTTCCCCTTCTGATGACCAGGTGGTGAATCGCATCTCTGCATGTCTGGCAGACATATCAGTGTGGATGACGGATCACCACCTCAAGCTGAACCTCGGCAAGACGGAGCTGCTCTTCCTCCCGGGGAAGGACTGCCCGTTCCATGATCTCGCCATCACGGTCGACAACTCCATTGTGTCCTCCTCCCAGAGCGCCAAGAACCTTGGCGTGATCCTGGACAACACCCTGTCGTTCTCAACTAACATCAAGGCGGTGGCCCGTTCCTGTAGGTTCATGCTCTACAACATCCGCAGAGTACGACCCTGCCTCACACAGGAAGCGGCGCAGGTCCTAATCCAGGCACTTGTCATCTCCCGTCTGGATTACTGCAACTCGCTGTTGGCTGGGCTCCCTGCCTGTGCCATTAAACCCCTTCAACTCATCCAGAACGCCGCAGCCCGTCTGGTGTTCAACCTTCCCAAGTTCTCTCACGTCACCCCGCTCCTCCGTTCTCTCCACTGGCTTCCAGTTGAAGCTCGCATCCGCTACAAGACCATGGTGCTTGCCTACGGAGCTGTGAGGGGAACGGCACCTCAGTACCTCCAGGCTCTGATCAGGCCCTACACCCAAACAAGGGCACTGCGTTCATCCACCTCTGGCCTGCTCGCCTCCCTACCACTGAGGAAGTACAGCTCCCGCTCAGCCCAGTCAAAACTGTTCGCTGCCCTGGCCCCCCAATGGTGGAACAAACTCCCTCACGACGCCAGGACAGCGGAGTCAATCACCACCTTCCGGAGACACCTGAAACCCCACCTCTTTAAGGAATACCTAGGATAGGTTAAGTAATCCCTCTCACCCCACCCCCCCTAAGTTTTAGATGCACTATTGTTAAGTGACTGTCCCACTGGATGTCATAAGGTGAATGCACCAATTTGTAAGTCGCTCTGGATAAGAGCGTCTGCTAAATGACTTAAATGTTAAATGTAAATGTACTCAATTTCTACTCATCAAGTCTCCTCAGATTCATGTTTTTTTGTGATTCTCCTGGCTCTAGTGACACAATCCCCTCACCCTACGGGTGCCATCATAGACTGGAGTCTGTTCTGCCATGCCCAATGTCTGAAGTCAGAGCAACCTGCCTCGGGATGTCTTCCTGGGGGCTCGGAAGATGCCCCTGACCTCTCCGCCACACTGACATTAGGGGAAAAAAAGAAGAATGGTTCAATTAGATACCCCCAAAGTTTTTGACTTTTGTTGCATTTAGGGGAGCTCGTGTCTCTGAAATCATCCCCTATAAAGCATTTGGATTTTTGGATTTTGAAAGTTACATGTCTTGAAGACTAATTTTCAACCTCTCCTAGTCCCAGTCTGTAATCCCCACGTTTTAAGATGACCAAGGCTTCATGCCACAACGACTACCGCACTGTAGCACTCACTTCTGTAGCTCAGTTGGTAGAGCATGGCGCTTGTAACGCCAGGGTAGTGGGTTCGATCCCCGGGACCACCCATACGTAGAATGTATGCACACATGACTGTAAGTCGCTTTGGATAAAAGCGTCTGCTAAATGGCATATATTATTATTATTATATTACTTCTTTAATCATGAAGTTCTTTGAGAGGCTGGTTATGGCACACATCAACTCCACCATCCCAGACACCATAGGCCCACTCCAATTTGCATACCACCCCAACAGATCCATAGTTGATGCAATCTCAATTGCTCTCCACACTGCCCTCACCCACCTACTGTAGATGAGAGGAACACCTATGTGAGAATTCTATTCATTGACTACAGCTCAACGTTCAGCTCAACACCATTGTCCCCTTCAAGCTCGTCACCAAGCTTAGGACTCTGGGCCTGAACACCTCCCTCTATAACTGGGTCCTGGACTTCCTGACCGGCCGACCACAGGTGATAAGAGCAAGCAACATCACCTTTGCCTCGCTGACCCTCAACACAGGGGCCGAACAGGGTGTGCTTAGGGTGTGCATGGCCACGCATGGCCACGCACGACTCCAACACCATCAAGTTTTCTGATGACACGACGGTGGTAGGCCTGATCACCGGCGACGATTAGTCAGCCTCAAGTGACCTGGCAGTGTGGTGTCAGAACAACAACCACTTACTCAACATCAGTAAGACCAGGGGGCTGATTGTGGACTACAGGAAACTGGGGGCATGCACACCGCCATTCACATCGACAAGGCCGCAATGGAACAGGTCGAGAGCTTCAAGTTCCTCGGTGTCCAAATCACTAAAGATTTAAAATGGTCCAAACACGCACGCACAGTCATGAGGTTGAAACAGTTTGGCATCACCCTCAAATCCTAGAAGTGTACCATTGAGAGCATTTTGACTGGCTGCATCACTGCCTGGCATGGCAATAGCCCCTCCCTCAATCTCATGATGCTATAGAGGGTGGTGTGGGCAGCCCAGTACATCACTGGGGCCGAGCTCCCTGCCATCCAGGTCATGTATATCAGGCGGTGTGGTAGGAAGGCCCGTTAAAGACTCCAACCACCCAAGCCATAGACTATTCTCTCTGCTTCCACACGGCAAGCGATACCGGTGCATCAAGTCTGGCACCAACAGGCTCTTGAACAGCTTCTATCCCCAAGCAATAAGACTGATTAATAGCTAACAAAATAGCCACGCGGACTATCTGAGTTAACCTTGTATCCTCATTGACCTTTTTATTTGTTTTATTTCTGTCTCTATGCACACTCACAGGGCCCTACACACTCACACACACACTAACTCCATCATCTGCTCACTCACACATAATATGCACATACATTTATACTGACTCTACACACACACACACCCACTCACATACAAGCTGCTGCTACTCTGTTTATCTTATATCCTGATGCCTAGTCACTTTACCCCTATAAATATCTACCTCCATCACTCCAGTATCCCTGCACGTTGTAAATGTTGTATTGGAAATGACCCTGTATATAGCATGCTTACGTTACTTATTGTGTTATGCACGTTATTTCTCGCCTTTTTTTCTAGTATTACATTGACTTGTCTAGTTAAAGAAAGGTTACATTTTTTAAAACATTGTTATTGATTATTGTATTGTTGGGTTTTGAGTTTGCAAGAAAGGTTTTTCAGTGTACTTGTACATGTGAGATTAGAACTTGAAACTTGAAACATGAAACTAGACAGGTGGACAGATGGACAGACAACCATACGGACAGATAAACAGATGTACAAATTGTCAGATGGACAGTAAGACAGATGGATACCTGGTTACTGTTTTGATTGAATAACGCCCCCAGTCATGTTCCAGTGGGGACTGAAGACAGACTCTCTCTCTCTCTCTCTCTCTCTCTCTCTCTCTCTCTCTCTCTCTCTCTCTCTCTCTCTCTCTCTCTCTCTCTCTCTCTCTCTCTCTCTCTCTCTCTCTCTGTCTCTCTGTCTCTCTCTGTGTGTGTGTGGCTAATGTTTCCCCAGGCCCTTACACAAGGGACATGCATCCTCCCTATGGAACCCAACACCTCTTGCTTCAGTAGACACAGAGACAAGACTTTCTCTAACAGCTCTTTTGGAGGTCTGGCTGGAACCAGCAGTCTCACTTGAGCTGTTAGGGGTGACCTGTTACAAAAACAAACCAAAAAAATTGCTAGGAGTGCTTCTCTTTTTGCAAAAATAAATAAAATGATTTGCTTCAGAGATTTGTTCTGCCTCTCCCATACTTGCTACTTGAGGTTTTCTGGGCGGTGTACTGTTGAATTTCCCACAGCTTCACCACCTCTCTGTGTCATGAAGGAGTGCTTGAGATCTGAGACAACATTCTACATTCTCATGTTCTGTGTATGGAGCTAAAATTACAGCATTATACATTCAGCATACTGCACCACAGTTCCTCTCTTCATTCCTTTTGGATACATGCTCTTAGTTATGGAAGAAGTACCCAAATGTCATACTTGTGTAAAAGTAAAGATACCTTAATGGAAAATGACACAAGTAAAAGTTAAAGTCACCCAGTAAAATTATACTTGAGTAAAGTAAAGTACAGATAAAAAGTAGTACTTAAGTAGTACTTTCAAGTATTTTTACTTTGACTTTACACCACTGCATGCTCTTGATAAACTCTTAAATGAAAGAAAGATGACAGGAGTACTGATTGAAAAAGGTTAATCTAGTTACTTTGATATTTATATCATCATCTTTATTTGCAACCTCAGCAACCCTCTGTATCTGACATAGTGTTGGAGGCTATTTTGGTCAGAATGGTTTCTCCTTGGTGTGAGAACACAAGCTAATAATACATGCAGATTAGTAGGCTTGGGCAGTATCCAGGTTGTCCTACCTTCATTCCGACCTCGTGCCATCCCGGGACATACAATAATAAGGTTGCAAGATCGAATCCCCAAGCTGACAAGGTAAAAATCTGTCGTTCTGCCCCTGAACAAGGCAGTTAACCCACTGTTCCTAGGCTGTCATTGAAAATAAGAATTTGTTCTTAACTGACTTGCCTAGTTAAATAAAGACAAATATTTTAAAAATACCGTCACTAAACACAAGAGGCACTATTTTCAAACACGACTGAGCCTCTGTAATCCGAAGGTTAGCAATGCTAACAAGTACATGTAAAATCACAAGGCAAATGCTAGCTAAATGCTAACGAGCACATTGCAAACCTTTTATACAGTCTCCGATATAAACTATTTGATAGATAACTACTAAGTTAACAAACCAAATACACAACTTTTAGATAGTTAACTTAATAGTTATAAGATATCTAGATGGAAAACATTTAGTTGTGATTTCCAAACTGTAACTAGATCACAAGTCTCCTGTCTTTCTTTGTTTTGTGCTTGCAAAGAAACACCATTTGACTGTGGACTACCGGTAAGCTTAATAATTAAAAATAATGTGACAGGTGAAATGAGGAACACAATCTGCTTTATCTCCTAACGTATTGCGCAAGTTGACTGCAGGATCAGTATATACCTAAAAAGTAGCTACAAATATTCAAATTAATAAAACAAACTTAAAATAAATAGTTTCTGTGGCTGTTTCCAAATAGCCCAGTATACGGTATACTGCCCAAGCCCAGCAGTTACAGGCCTGGTACCTCAGAGTTGGATGCTAGGAAGCCAGTAATTGAATAATTTAACACTGGATTTCTTAACCCTCTGAAACCCAGTACACAGTGGACAACAGCCATTTTGGTTCGACCCTTATCTATTTTGTTCAGTCACTGTCTAAAAGGCCTTGGAGTTAACCTGTCTGACCGTTCTGAAATAGACCAATAGGGCAATTAAGTGTCACGTTCTAAGACATTGTGTGCATGCGTTTCAATGGAAAGTTCTGTGAACTGCAGCAAAATACCTTTAGGTAACTTGGCATACAATATACTATAGTATGTGTGTGTGTGTGCCAACGACCCATTTCGGATGAACTCTCTCAGCTAAACCTTTGATTGCAGTTGTACAATAAAGTGCTCTGCAGTGCCAACAAAATGATCTTCCAGCATTGCCCACCGCCACCCGTCAACAATGTGTTACCAGCACGTTACCAGTCGCCATTGCTATTGTTTTTTGGCCTGCATTTCCGTGACACATTCAGGAAGGGAAAATAAGTGCTAGCGTTCAATAGTACAGTAATTGCCTTTGAAACCTGCATCCTGTCAGAGGAAAGGGAAGGGAGCAGGAACAGGGAGAGATGAAAGGACCAGGGTAGCATGGCCAGTGAAGTTAAGCTGATCTTAATTGAAGAGTGGAGCCCTGGAATCTGGGATTAGACAGGGGCTTTGCCTAAGATTCAATTTCAATCGCTTAATGGGGATAAAAGTGCTTTGAGATACGGCGAGAGAGCGAGATAGAGGGATTCTCTCTTTGTCTTTCCCTACAATGCTCAAATGTTGCAATGCCCTCAAGTTCACTATTAAATTAACGTGAGTGTACAGTACCTTATAAATCCTCATCAGTCACTTCAACCTCATCATTTTTTAAGACTTAATTCATTGTATCCTGGCTTCAGGGTAGCTCCAGCACTCTTGTTAATTGGCTGTGCAGCCAGAGGGTCTGCTCTTTGGGATGGCAGATAATTGGGAGGGTTAGGCCGCCTGCACTCCGCTAACAAAGTAATTAACTTTTGCTCGGCCACAGCTTCACAGCCAGACTCAATTTGATATTGTGTGTGTGTGTGTGTGTGTGTGTGTGTGTGTGTGTGTGTGTGTGTGTGTGTGTGTGTGTGTGTGTGTGTGTGTGTGTGTGTGTGTGTGTGTGTGTGTGTGTGTGTGTGTGTGTGTGTGTGTGTGTGTGTGTGTGTGTGTGTGTGTGTGTGTGTGTGTGTGTGTGAGAGAGAGAGAGTGAACGAGAGAAAGAGATGTAGAGTCACTCACAGTTGCATTCCTGTAGTTGACAGGGCAATGATGAAGTGGCAATTATTCTATGACTGTTTATCATAGTAGCTACCGGTAATTAACTAACAGTGCTGAGATCCCATATCTCTCAAACTTCTACTCGCTGAGCAGATTAATATAATAGCTTGTTAAAATGTTTACATGCTTTGCAAGAAGAACGATTTCCCTAATAATCCTGTTTACATGGACACCTGATGGGACTTTTGATAAATGCAGAAAATCGCCTATCAAAAATAAACATTCTACCGCAGTGACCATGTTATTTTTGAGAAACCTGTTTGATTCTGAGTTCGGACGTATAACGTTTGTGTGCAACAACTCTTTCTAAGATGCATTTCTAAGAGTTCTCACTTCACTCACAATAAGAGGGAGGATCACTCTGCTGGTGCTGGCACATGCGCAGATCCAATACACCGCTGGAACACCAATTAAGCAGTTAACATGTCCTAATCATTTGAAACATTGCTTAGGAAACAAGGTGTTTTCATCGGCGTGTGCTTACTTCGATTCTGAAGAGTAAGGTGTTTACATGACTATACTGCCATAATCAGTTTAATATCAAATGATTCGTGTGCATCTTAACATATTCACTGTTTCAGAGAGCATACGGTATAATATTACCTTCTAACACGCTGAATTCCCAGTGATGCCAAAAATCAATTACTGTGGGATTCATGGAATTAGCCAACCTCACAACAATTTGATTCCGATGCAATTTAGTTTGAAGGGCTTTGGCTGAGGTTACAGAAGAGGCATGCTGTATTCATGTGATGGGCGTGGTTCAATTAACAATGTAAATATGAAAAATATGTTTCTGAAACAACCTTGATTGAGAACAGAGGTCATTCCATTCCCATTGCAATGAGCACTTCCCTGGCCTTGTCTTCCCCTTTTGTTTCTCCTCTACACACTCCACTCAAAACATCATAGAATAATGGTACAATGTCATGAAGACCAATCAAGCCTTTCAACCGCTGAATCTACTGTATCGTCATAGGTGACCTACTATGTCTGTTTCGTGGTCACAGAATAAAAGTGGCATACTGTTTAACATTGTTTTTTTATTTTATTATGTCAGTGTTAGTTTAATACGGAATGAATACTGCTTTCATTCATAATTAATCTTTCCCCCCCTTTCTCTCACCCTCTCTGTGTGTGTGTGAGTAAGTGAGTGAGTGTATGTGTCTGCATGTGGATGAGCATGTGTCTCTCTATCTCTCTCTCTTTCCCCTAATCCCTCCTCTCGCATTTAATTGCCTTTTTGACCCCTTTCTTTGCATGCCTCCTGTCAGAACTGCCATTATTGTTCCACGAAAGGTTTTCATAATAGAATCAGCATGTAACCTTCAGAGAATTTGGACTGTCTGCCTGAGGTGGAGCAGGAAAGGAGGTTGGGTGAGGTACCAGGAACACTCAACCCAGGAGGCCGGATTGTATGGATAGGATGCTCTACGTATGACATTATGAAAGACAGAAAGCCTTCGTTCATCTGAGGACAAGCAATCTTGAGTGAAAAGAAAAGCAAGGCGAAGCATATTTAATGTGGACAATGAATATTGTCTGTTTTGACAAGGTTGCTATGAGCCCCTCTATGCAGAACCAACATTTTATTCAAAATTGCCATGGACACAATAATAACTCATTTGTATAGTCACCTAAACTAAAGTACTTTAAATGATAAATGGCGGGATGGAACTCAGTGCCCTCTGCCCTTCTGGATAGAGCTGTATCCCTGCACATACTTTATCATAGTACACTGTATAAGGGCAGGACACCTTTATTTGACCAGATTGGTCCATTGAGAACCAGTTCACATTTGCAATTAACCAACAGCCTGCTATAATGTAACCTCTGCTCCTCTGAAGCCACTCCTGCAGGCTGGCTGCACCAATTTGATAACAGCCCCTAACTACTGGATGTCCTTGAGTCAGGTCAAGATGCCCTCTGAATTGATGTGGGCAGAGCAGTGTGGGCCCTCACACATGATGGCCTACAGCTCTAGGAACATTTACATTTGAGTAATTTAGCAGACGCTCTTATCTAGAGTGACTTACGGTTAGTGCATTCATCTTAAGATCGGTGGGGAAACAGTCATAGTAAGTACATTTTTCCTCAATAAAGTAGCTATTAGCAAGGTCAGAGCTAGTAAGGGGGGGAAAGTTAACATTTTAGTGTTTGTCGGAGTGAGGAGGGGGTGCAAGTTGGGGTGCCCTAGGATTATTTAAAATACTCTTTGAAGAGGTATGGTTCAGGTGTTTTCGGGAAGAAGGGAAGGGATTCTGCTGTCCTAGCTTCAGGGGGAAGCTGATTCCAACATTGGAGTGCCAGGACAGAGAATAACGGGAGGGCCAAGACACCAGAGCCGGCAGCACAGCCTGAAGGTAGGGAGGGGCAGTTCCTCTTTCTGTTCGGTAGGTAATTACCATGGTCTTGTAGTAGATTTGAGCTTTGACTGGAAGAGTGGGGTGACATGGGAGAACTTGGGATGGTTAAACACCAGGCAGGGCTAAAGCATTCTGGATAAGTTGCAGGGGGTTTGATGGCACAAGCGGGGAGCCCAGTCAACAGCGAGTTACAGTAATCCAGACTGGAGATGGCATGTGCCTGGATTAGGACCTGCGCCACTTCCTGTGTGAGGTAGGGTCATACTCTAAGGATGTTGTAGAGCATAAATCTGCAGGAGCGAGTCACTGCTTTGATGTTTGCAGAGAACGACGGGGTGTTGTCCAAGTTCACACCAAGGTTCTTTGCACTCTGGGAGGGGGACACAGTGGAGTTGTCAACCGTGATGGAGAGGTCTTGGAGCAGCCAGGTCTTCCCTGGGAAGAAGATTGGCTCCGTCTTGTCGAGCTTGAGGTGGTGGGCCGACATCCAAGCTGAGATATCTGCCAGGCACGCAGAGATGCGTGTCGCCACATTGCTATGCGGATGACACTCAAAAGTGTGATCCGCATAGCAATGATAGGAGAGACCATGTGGGGATATGACTTAGCCAAGTGACTTGGTGTATAGAAAGAAGAGGAGAGGGCCTACAACCGAGCCCTTGGGGACACCAGTAGTGAGAATACGTGGTGCAGACACAGAACCTCTCCACGTCTTATTTACTGTATATCGTGTTTACATTTACATTACATTTAAGTCATTTAGCAGATGCTCTTATCCAGAGCGACTTACAAATTGGTGCATTCACCTTATGACATCCAGTGGAACAACCACTTTACAATAGTGCATCTATTGTTTCTACTGTAGTATACAGTCTGTATGTATGTAACGTTATGTGTGTATTTACAGTTTTATTCACGTTTTCAAGTACTGGTGACAAATAATGCATTCCAGTTATTGCATAGATTGTAATGGACACCTATGATGTGTGTAAAATACTTTTTTGAAGGTTGTAATGATTATAATGAGCTAATGCTAATTAGTTCATGCTAATTAATATGGTCAAATCTAATCTGGAAACTATCATTTCGAAAACAAAATGTTTATTATTATCGCATATACCCTGACTCTGCGTGCAATGAATGCAAGAGAAGTGACACAAAATAGGGATATCCTTGTCTCATCGCGCACTAGGGACTCCTGTGGCGGGCCGGGCGCAGTGCACGCCAACCAGGTTGCCAGGTGCACAGTGTTTCCTCCGACACATTGGTGCTGCTGGCTTCCGGATTGGATGCGCGCTATGTTAAGAAGCAGTGTGGCTGGGTTGGGTTGTGTTTCGGAGGATGCATGGCCTTCGACCTTTGTCTCTCCCGAGCCCGTACGGGAGTTGTAGCAATGAGACAAGATAGTAACTACTAACAATTGGATACCACAAAATTGGGGAGAAAAGGGGGAAAAATTCAAAAAATATATATATACACTGCTCAAAACAATAAAGGGAACACTTAAACAACACAATGTAACTCCAAGTCAATCACACTTCTGTGAAATCAAACTGTCCACTTAGGAAGCAACACTGATTGACAATATATTTCACATGCTGCTGTGCAAATGGAATAGACAACATGTGGAAATTATAGGCAATTAGCAAGACACCTCCAAAAAAGGAGTGGTTCTGCAGGTGGTGACCACAGAGGGCCCGACGTCCACAGGTGGGGGTTGTGCTTACAGCCCAACACTGTGCAGGACGTTTGGCATTTGCCAGAGAACATCAAGATTGGCAAATTTGCCACTGGCGCCCTGTGCTCTTGACAGATGAAAGCAGGTTCACACTGAGCACATGTGACAGACGTGGCAGAGTCTGGAGACGCCGTGGAGAACGTTCTGCTGCCTGCAACATCCTGCAGCATGACTGGTTTGGCGGTGGGTCAGTCATGGTGTGGGGTGGCATTTCTTTGGGGGGCCGCACAGCCCTCCATGTGCTCGCCAGAGGTAGCCTGACTGCCATTAGGTACCAAGATGAGATCCTCAAATCAAATCAAATTTATTTATATAGCCCTTCGTACATCAGCTGATATCTCAAAGTGCTGTACAGAAACCCAGCCTAAAACCCCAAACAGCAAGCAATGCAGGTGAAGAAGCACGGTGGCTAGGAAAAACTCCCTAGAAAGGCCAAAACCTATGAAGAAACCTAGAGAGGAACCAGGCTATGTGGGGTGGCCAGTCCTCTTCTGGCTGTGCCGGGTGGAGATTATAACAGAACATGGCCAAGATGTTCAAATGTTCATAAATGACCAGCATGGTCCAATAAGGCAGAACAGTTGAAACTGGAGAAGCAGCACGGCCAGGTGGACTGGGGACAGCAAGGAGTCATCATGTCAGGTAGTCCTGGGGCATGGTCCTAGGGTTCAGGTCCTCTGAGAGAGAGAAAGAAAGAGAGAAGGAGAGAATTAGAGAACGCACACTTAGATTCACACAGGACACCGAATAGGACAGGAGAAGTACTCTAGATATAACAAACTGACCCTAGCCCCCCGACACACAAACTACTGCAGCATAAATACTGGAGGCTGAGACAGGAGGGGTCAGGAGACACTGTGGCCCCATACGAGGACACCCACGGACAGGGCCAAACAGGAAGGATATAACCCCACCCAGACCCCTTGTGAGACCATATTCTGGTGCGGTTGGCCCTGGGTTCCTCCTAATGCAAGACAATGCTAGACCTCATGTGGCTGGAGTGTGTCCAGACCTGATGCTATGGACTGGCCCGCCCGTTCTCCAGACCTGAATCCAATTGAGCACATCTGGGACATCATGTCTCACTCCATCCACCAACGCCACGTTGCACCACAGACTGTCCAGGAGTTGGCGGATGCTTTAGTCCAGGTCTGGGAGGAAATCCCTCAGGAGACCATCCGCCACCTCATCAGGAGCATTTTTCAGGCGTTGTTTTCAGGCGTTGTAGGGTGGTCATACAAGCACGTGGAGGCCACACACACTACTGAGCCTCATTTAGACTTGTTTTAAGGACATTACATCAAAGTTGGATCAGCCTGTAGTGTGGTTTTCCACTTTAACTTTGAGTGTGATTCCAAATCCAGACCTCCATGGGTTGATATATTTCATTTCCATTGATAATTTTTGTGTGATTTTGTTGTCAGCACATTCAACTATGTAAAGAAAAAAGTATTTAATAAGAATATTTCATTCATTCAGATCTAGGATGTGTTATTTTAGTGTTCCCTTTATTTTTTGAGCAGTGTATATACTTCTGTGTATTGATTTTAAGAAAGGCATTGATGTTTATGGTTTTACGTGAATGCGCACCGCATCGATTATATGCAACGCAGGACACGCTAGATAAACTAGTAATATCATCAACCATGTGTAGTTTTAACTAGTGATTATGATTGATTGATTGATTGATTGATTGTTTTTTATAAGATAAGTTTAATGCTAGCTAGCAACTTACCTTGGCTTCTTACTGCATTCACATAACAGGTAGGCTCCTTGTGTAGTGCAATGAGAGGCAGGTGGTTAGAGCATTGGACTAGTTAACTGTAAGGTTGCATGGTCAAATAATAATAATCACACTAGTTGTCAAGGGTGCAGCAAGTCAGCCCCTCAGGAGTAAATGTCAGTTGGCTTTTCATAGCCGATCATTAAGAGTATCTCTACCACTCCTGCTATCTCTAGAGATTTGAAAACAGCAGGTCTGGGACAGGTTGCACGGTATCGGCGTTGAAAAATCATAATCGGTCGACCTCTATCTGAAGTCCTTTAGGTGCATTTTGGCAAACTCCAAAATGGTTGTCATGTGTCTTTTACTGAGGAGTCGCTTCTGTCTGGCCACTCTACCATAAAGGCCAGATTGGTGGAGTGCTTCAGAGATGCTTGTCCTTCTGGAAGGTTCTCCTTTCTCCACATGGGAACTCTGGAGCTCTGTCAGAGTGACCATCGGGTTCTTGGTCACCTCCCTGACCAAGGCCCTTCTCCCCCAATTGTTCAGTTTGGCCGGGTGGTCAACTCTAGGAAGAATCTTGGTGGTTCCAAACTTCTTCCATTTAAGAATGATGGAGGCCATTGTGTTCATGGGGACTTTCAATGCTGCAGGCAGTTTTTGGTACTCTTCCCCAGACCTGTGCCTCAACGCAATCCTGTCTCGGAGCTCTACGGACAATTCCTTCGACCTCATGCCTTGGTTTTTGCACTGACATGCACTGTCAACTGTGAGACCTTATATAGACAGGTGTGTGCCTTTCCAAATCATGTCCAATCATTTTAATTTACTGCAAGTGGACTCCAATCAAGTTGTAGAAACACCTCTTGTATTATCAATGGAAACAGGATGCACCTGATCTCAATTTCGAGTCCCATTACAAAGGTTCTGAATACTTATGTAAATAAGGCATTTCTGTTTTTATTTTGAATACATTTACAAAATTTTCAAAAAACCTGTTTTCACTTTGTCATTATGGGATATTGTGTGTAGATTGATGAGGATTTATTTTATTTAACCAATTTTAGAACAAGGCTGTAACGTAACAAAATGTGGAAAAAAGGAAGGGGTCAGAATACTTTGAATGCACTGTACATGTGCGGTACCTCTGTGCCAAATTTGGTGCTTTTATCACAAAGTGTACTATCGAGTCTACATTTTCATCTTAGCACCACTAGTATACAAAAGATAAATGATTTGTTCATTTCTCCATATTTGTCAGTAACTAGATGATTGACAAAGTCCCAATTTTTCAGAAAGATCAAAAAAAGGTTTGACATTTTCGACAACTTGGGGTCAAAATGTATCCCTGTTGGCACTTTCAGGGTTAAACAGACAGCATGCACTTTTGCAAAGTGAATGGCAAAACAGTTTCATCTGGTTTGTGAACCTGAGTGAACTGTATTAGGATAGGTAGGACAGCAGGCCTTATTAACATGCAGTCAGTCTGCCGGCCTCTGTCCGTAGGCGTCCATTTAGTGCTGCAGACGGGATAGACGAAATGTTGAGTATCGGCAGGGCCAAAACATGCATCACTGAGCAGAGCCACTCGATCAGTAGTCCCTGGAATACCCCGAAATCCCCAGTGGAGATCTGGCCTCTCACTGTGAATAATGAGAGACAGAGTTATGATGGGTTTTATGAGTTCAGAACACATAGATCTATATCTCTATGGTTTTGAATGCCCTAGTTCTGTGACTGTGGGAACTGCGCTTCACTACTCCCTGTACTTTGCCATGGCTATGAGCATAATAAAAGCAGTCATATATTTACTTTTATAACCATGCATTTATGTACAGTATCAGACTGTGTTTCCTATCAGGCTACCACTGATATCACCGATGTGACTGTTTAGAGAAAATGGTAACCATATAGATGACTATTTTACAGCAACTGAAATAAATGGGTTTGCTCAGGTGGATTTGAACGAAGACAGGTAACAGACTCTGTCCTTGGGTATTGTTGCTGTAGTACGTGACATCAGAGCAGAGTTTGACATTATGTAATTGAACTTAGTAAGACGGATAAATGCGTGTTAACACATTATCCGTGCTCCAGATAATTCCTGAACACAGCCTTACGTAATGCTCTCTTAATAGGGTGATCCATTTGGGTTAAACAACATTGTTTTCTTCCTTGAGCCCTTCCTCTTTGCAGCGTTGGAAAATATGTTGCAGCTGTGTCATGTGTTATGACACTTTCAATGCCTAAGGATTCAATGTTGATCAACAGGTGGATATGAATGTATTCCAGGACAGCATGTGATCTGTGAGAGGGCGTCAGGGTGTACTCTGCACACCATGATTTTGTTTCTAAAAAAGAAAGTCCATTTGAAGAAGTCTGAGGTCTGACAAGGTCATGTTGAAAACATGGTCATTGAGAGTGTTTCTAGTTATTTGAGCCGTTGTTTGGTAGCTGACCCCTCTCTGTGGGATTTCTCTGTGGGGTTTGTGGATGGGTTAGAGACTGAGTGCAGTGTGAGTGCATTCTGAGTGCAGTAGCCTAGTTTGGTGGTGAACTGCACTTTGTGCGGTGGGGCTGTGAGCTTGTGATGGGGATACTGGGTGAGTGAGGGCTGATGGACCCACTGGCCTTGTCTTTGTGGAGACCGTATGTCTGATCCTCCTGAGTTCACCAGGTCTTCTGTTCCAGCCACTGCGGCTCAATCCACTGCATCGGGTAACACACATTTCTAAAGGTGTGTGTGTGCATATGTGCACTTGTGCATGAGTGATTTAAACTTGTTTGATTAATAGTGAGTTGCCTCCCTCATTGTTGTAATGAGAGACCGTGCCCTGTCATGTGTCTTTTACAGCCTCCATGTGGCCAGCCCCACACAACCAGAGGATGGGCCTGGCTCCTAAAGGAGCCCATTGTATTCAGATCAATGGTACCGCTCAACTTCTTCAACGTTACAGGGATATATCATGAACTTCGATCTGGGAAATTACATTTACAACCCCATAAGGACCTTAGTAAGCCTCAAACAGAGCATGGCATTGTGTGTGTTATCCGAGCATCTTGCCGGGCTGAGACACGGTACATTAGGATTACAGTGAGCCGTGCTGGAGCTGTGCTGTGCTGTGTGTGTGCGTGTGTTTTTCTCAGCATGACTTGGTTCTCTTAGTCAGCTGTCTCTTTGCAGCCTCTCATTGCTAGAGTTCATAAGCAGGACCAAGCACATAAGACTGTACAGTACCTGCTTACGACAGCCTTTTTATCTGCCGTACCTCATATCCATCTTAGCATGTGGGCTTGTGTTATTTTTTGGACTGTGCAAAACGTCAGTGGTGTAAAGTACTTTTAAGTAAAAATCATTGAAAGTACTACTTAAGTAGTTTTTTGGGATATCTATACTTGACTATTTATATTTTTGACAACTTTTATTTTTACTTCACTACATTCCTAAAGAAAATGTATACTTTTTACTCCGTACATTTTCCCTGACACCCAAAAGTCCTCTTATCATTTTGGATGCTTAGCAGGACAGGAAAATTGTCTAATTCACACACTTATCAAGAGAACATCCCTGGTCATCCCTAGTGCCTCTGATCTGGTGGACTCACTAAACACATACTTTGTTTGTAAATTATATCTGAGTGTTGGAGAGTGCCCCTGGCTATCCGTAAATCTTGTATTTTTTAAATGGTCTGGTTTGCTTAATATAAGGAATTTGAAATGATTTATGCTTTTACTTTTACTTTTGATACTTAAGTATATTTTAGCAATTACATTTACTTTTTATACTTAAGTATATTTAAAACCAAATACTTTTAGACTTATACTCAAGTAGAATTTTACAGGGTGACTTGCATTTTTACTTGAGTCATTTTCTATAAAGGTATCTTAACTTTTCCTCAAGTATGACAATTTGGTACTTTTTCCACCACTGCAAAACATTTTCTACCCTTTTATTAGCAACACGTATGCCCCGCCCACATGAGGATCTGTCTTTTTCAGCCATCTATTTCCTGTGTTTGAGGTGTGCAAAATCCCCTTGTTACATAAATCTCGCTGGATTGACTGCTTTCATTTTACTCCTGCAACTCTTTCATACGCTTGCTTGTGCCTTTCGATTTTTCATGTTAACGTTACGACCGCGGAAATGTTTAGAATGACCTGTCAAACACACCCTGGTAATGGCTGAAATGGGCTCAATGGAATACATTGGCTTTCCATTGAATGGATAAGAATGCTAACGCTTTGTCTGGGATTTAACACATCATCTCAACACTTACATCACAAGAAAGAGTAGAAAAATAACTTTATTTTGATGGGTATTCATTTTTTGTGGAATTGAAAAAAGTAATAATTTAATAGTTTAATAGTTTACAAATGGCCTGAAATGAAAGCAACTTCCAAAAATAAACACTTGGATTATAGTGGTATTATGTTTGATCTCGCAAACAATGTAAAGTATGTTTAGTGTGCTGATTTTGAATTGGAGACAGCCCTGGTGAGTGCAGGTAGGGTAGACAGACCAGGTGAGTACAGGTAGAGTAGACAGAGCAGGTGAGTGCAGGTAGGGTAGACAGCCCTGGTGAGTGCAGGTAGGGTAGACAGCCCTGGTGAGTGCAGGTAGGGTAGACAGAGCTGGTGTGTGCAGGTAGGGTAGACAGCCCTGGTGAGTGCAGGTAGGGGAGACAGCCCTGGTGAGTGCAGGTAGGGTAGACAGAGCTGGTGTGTGCAGGTAGGGTAGACAGCCCTGGTGAATGCAGGTAGGGTAGACAGACCAGGTGAGTACAGGTAGAGTAGACAGAGCAGGTGAGTGCAGGTAGGGTAGACAGCCCTGGTGAGTGCAGGTAGGGTAGACAGCCCTGGTGAGTGCAGGTAGGGTAGACAGAGCTGGTGTGTGCCGGTAGGGTAGACAGCCCTGGTGAGTGCAGGTAGGGTAGACAGCCCTGGTGAGTGCAGGTAGGGTAGACAGAGCTGGTGTGTGCAGGTAGGGTAGACAGCCCTGGTGAATGCAGTTAGGGTAGACAGAGCTGGTGTGTGCAGGTAGGGTAGACAGCCCTGGTGAGTGCAGGTAGGGTAGACAGCCCTGGTGAGTGCAGGTAGGGTGGACAGCCCTGGTGAGTGCAGGTAGGGTAGACAGAGCTGGTGTGTGCAGGTAGGGTAGACAGCCCTGGTGGATGCAGTTAGGGTAGACAGAGCAGGTAGGGTAGACAGAGCAGGTGACTGCAGGTAGGGTAGACAGCCCTGGTGAGTGCAGGTAGGGTAGACAGAGCTGGTGTGTGCAGGTAGGGTAGACAGCCCTGGTGAGTGCAGGTAGGGTAGACAGCCCTGGTGAGTGCAGGTAGGGTAGACAGAGCTGGTGTGTGCAGGTAGGGTAGACAGCCCTGGTGAATGCAGGTAGGGTAGACAGACCAGGTGAGTACAGGTAGTGTAGACAGAGCAGGTGAGTGCAGGTAGGGTAGACAGCCCTGGTGAGTGCAGGTAGGGTAGACAGCCCTGGTGAGTGCAGGTAGAGTAGACAGAGCTGGTGTGTGCAGGTAGGGTAGACAGCCCTGGTGAGTGCAGGTAGGGTAGACAGAGCTGGTGTGTGCAGGTAGGGTAGACAGCCCTGGTGAATGCAGTTAGGGTAGACAGAGCTGGTGTGTGCAGGTAGGGTAGACAGCCCTGGTGAGTGCAGGTAGGGTAGACAGCCCTGGTGAGTGCAGGTAGGGTGGACAGCCCTGGTGAGTGCAGGTAGGGTAGACAGAGCTGGTGTGTGCAGGTAGGCTGGACAGCCCTGGTGAATGCAGTTAGGGTAGACAGAGCAGGTAGGGTAGACAGAGCAGGTGACTGCAGGTAGGGTGGACAGCCCTGGTGAGTGCAGGTAGGGTAGACAGAGCTGGTGTGTGCAGGTAGGGTAGACAGCCCTGGTGAGTGCAGGTAGGGTAGACAGCCCTGGTGAGTGCAGGTAGGGTAGACAGAGCTGGTGTGTGCAGGTAGGGTAGACAGCCCTGGTGAATGCGGGTAGGGTAGACAGACCAGGTGAGTACAGGTAGAGTAGACAGAGCAGGTGAGTGCAGGTAGGGTCGACAGCCCTGGTGAGTGCAGGTAGGGTAGACAGCCCTGGTGAGTGCAGGTAGGGTAGACAGCCCTGGTGAGTGCAGGTAGGGTAGACAGAGCTGGTGTGTGCAGGTAGGGTAGACAGCCCTGGTGAGTGCAGGTAGGGTAGACAGCCCTGGTGAGTGCAGGTAGGGTAGACAGAGCTGGTGTGTGCATGTAGGGTAGACAGCCCTGGTGAATGCAGTTAGGGTAGACAGAGCAGGTAGGGTAGACAGAGCAGGTGACTGCAGGTAGGGTAGACAGCCCTGGTGAGTGCAGGTAGGGCAGACAGAGCTGGTGTGTGCAGGTAGGGTAGACAGCCCTGGTGAGTGCAGGTAGAGTAGACAGCCCTAGTTAGTGCAGGTAGGGTAACAGCCCTGGTGAATGCAGTTAGGGTAGACAGAGCGGGTAGGGTAGACAGAGCAGGTGTTTGGTGGTTGCAGCTCTGTTCCCCCCCTTTGTGTTAATGTATGTATGCAAATGTACCTATTGTGTTTATGCAAACGAGCTACATATCACTTATTTTATTTGACACACACAAAAAAAGAATACCTGATGCAATACGAAAATGTATATAGGAGTGCATTTTAAGAAAAAAAAGTGACTTTTGACAATAAATTGAATACCTGATATCCCACCAAAATGACTGTCCGTGCCAGTAAAATGTTTTATGTGCTATAATTCAGTCAATCTGATGGATTCTAAACATTCTAAAAGTTTGGAGTATCTTTGTACATTGTCCAACTGTTGCATTTATTAAAATTGTTTTTAAAACCTTTTGACAATTTTTGATGACCATTGTATTTGACGTTCCTCCCATTTTTGAATGGCTAATGAGAGACCAGATATTATAAGAGAATAGTACAGTCACATCAAGTATCTATTCCATTTACTTCGATTTAATTATTCAACAGGATTTTTAACCCGTGAATAACTTTGAAACGGTCATAATCAGTCAATGTTTCAGCTTGAAAAGTGTGAGCAAGACTGAGTGCCACAGGATGGACAACTAATTCCGTCGATGGAGGAACAGTCAAACACATACACACAACGAAAACAGGTAATGGCCCTTCTGCGTTTCCGCCAGATAAGATGTGTGGTTTCAAAGGGAAAGCAAATCTGTATCCGGTGTGAAACGAGGAGACATCAGAGGGGAGTCTGACAACTGACCTAGTTTTCTGTGCCATGCTAGGATCATTGCTGGCCAGGGTGGTGACCAGGGACTTTATCCAGACCAAAAGTCTCCTTTTAGGCTTTTTTTGCCGTTCTACTTTGATGCACATATCTTTCGTTCTTTCATCCACTCAGAGGTTGCAAGGAACTTCAGGCACACATAAACCACTATGTGTGGAAAATACTAATCAATTAGGACACACAGAAGTTGGCTTGCTGACCCAGTGCCCATCCTAAGACTTCTATGGCTATCCTTCAACTGCCCCAGTGGGATGTGTTATACATTTAAAGCCTTAACCAGAAGCCTTGATCAAATACTTTAGAAGTTTGATCAGAGATACAGTTGAAGTCAGAAGTTTACATACACTTAGGTTGGAATCATTAAAACTTGTTTTTCAACCACTCCACACATTTCTTGTTAAACAAACTATAGTTTTGGCAAGTCGGTTAGGACATCGACTTCGTGCATGACACAAGTAATTCTTCCAACAATTTTTTACAGACAGATTAATATATGCCATTTAGCAGACGCTTTTATCCAAAGCGATTTACAGTCATGTGTGCATACATTCTACGTATGGGTGGTCCCGGGGACCGAACCCACTACCCTGGCGTTACAAGCGCCATGCTCTACCAACTGAGCTACACGGATCCCATTATTTCACTTATAATTCACTGTATCACAATTCCAGTGATTCAGAAGTTTATATACACAAAGTTGACTGTGCCTTTAAACAGCTTGGAAAATTCCAGAAAATGATGACATGGATTTAGAAGCTTCTGATAGGCTAATTTACATCATTTGAGTCAATTGTAGGTGTACTTGTGAATGTATTTTTTTCTGGCTTGGGCTCATGTATAAGCCTATCCCCATGCATAAGCTCTAATATGCATATGGGGGTTTTGAATTAATCATCACCTTAGAAAGCACTGTCCCTGTCTTTGTATTAGGCTTTGAAACGACACCCACAACAACATCTTATCCACTCAGTTTCAACCTGTTGTTGAACTTCTTTCTTCAAATTGATCAATCACAGTGAGGTGAGTTTTAAAAGCACTTACTGTTTTGATGATAACTGTTTGTTGTGATTTTGCATCTCATTTGCATTGATGTCAGTGTTTAGAGGGACAATAGAGCCCTGAGTACCAGGCCATTAGTGGCCTGATGATCGTTAGCGAGTTGGGTACTACTAACGCATGTCAAGAGTGCATAAGAGGAGATCACTGTGACTCAACTGTCATGTAGAATTTGACTGAGGTCATGATTCATGACTACCGGTGTGGAGGTAATACAGTCACCACACATACCAACACAGTTGTGAAAAGAGCACTACAACGCCTCTTCCCCCTCAGGAGGCTAAGAAAGTTTTGGCATGGGCCCTTAGATCCTCAAAACGTTCTACAACGCAACATTGAGGGCATCTTGAATGGCTGCATCACCGCCTGGTATGGCAACTGCTTGGCATCCGACCACAAGGCGCTAGAGGTAATGCGTACGGCCCAGTACATCACTGGGGCTGAGCTTTCTGACACACAGGACCTCTATACCGGGCGGTGTCAGAGGAAGGCCCTAAAAATTGTCAAAGACTCCAGCTACCCAAGTCATAGACTGATCTCTCTGCTACTGCTAAATAGTTAGTTTAACAGTTAGCCAAATAATTACCTGCACTATCTGCAATGATCATTTTTGCACTAACTTTTTGTAGAGAAAAAATTACGTGTATTATACATCACGTGGCCTAGTCACTTTATTCCTAGTTTTATGTATATATCTACCTCAATTACCTTGTACCTCTGCACATCGACTTGGGTATCGTTACTCATTGTGTATTTATTATTACTTATATTATTACGTGTTATTACTTTTCTATTATTTCTCAATCTTCTCTCTCTGCATGGTTGGGAAGGGACCATAAGTATGCATTTCAGTGTTAGTCTACAATTGTTGTTTACTATGCATGAGACAATATATATACAGTGCATTTGGAAAGTATTTTGACCGATTGACTTTTTCCACATTTTGTTACGTTGCAGCCTTGTCCTAAAATTGATTATACCTCATAATGACAAAGCAAAAATACCCAAGGACATTCAGAGACTTGTCCCAAATCTACTCCTGGATTGTCTTAGCTGTGTGCTTAGGGTCGTTGTCCTGTTGGAAGATGAACCTTCGCCCCAGTCTGAGGTCCTTAGCGCTCTGGAGCAAGTTTTCATCAAGAATCTCTCTGTATTTTGCCCTGTTCATCTTTCCCCAGATCCTGACTAGTCTCCCAGTCTCTGCCGCTGAAAAACATCCCCACAACATGATGCTTCCTCCACCATGCTTCACCATATGGATGGTCCCAAGTTTCCTCCAGACGTGACGCTTGTCATTCAGGCCAAAGAGTTCAATCTTGGTTTCATCAGACCAAGAAATATTGTTTCTCATGGTCTGAGAGTCTTTAGGTGCCTTTTAGAAAATTCCAAGTGGGCTGTTATGTGCTTTTTACTGAGGAGTGGATTCCGTCTGGCTACTCTACCATAAAGGACTGATTGGTGGAGTGCTTCTGGAAGGTTCTCCCATCTCCACAGATGAACTCTGGAGCTCTGTCAGAGTGACCATCGGGTTCTTGGTCAACTCCCTAAACAAGGCCTTTCTCCCCCGATTGCTTAGTTTGGCCGGGTGGCCAGCTCTATCAATCAAATGTATTTTTATAAAGCCCTTCTTACATCAGTTGATGTCACAAAGTGCTATACAGAATCCCAGCCTAAAACCCCAAACCTGCAAGCAATGCAGGTGTAGAAGCACAGAAGAATCTTGATGGTTCCAAACATCTTCCATTTAAGAATGATGGAGGCCACTGTGTTCTTTGGGACCTTCAATGCTGCTGACACTTTTTGGTACCCTTTCCCAGATCTGTGCCTCGACACAATCCTGTCTCGGAGCTCTATGGACAATTCCTTCGACCTCATGGCTTGGTTTTTGCTCTGACATGCACTGTCAACTGAGGGACCTTATATAGACACGTATGTGTCTTTCCAAATCATGTCCAATCAATTACATTTCTCACAGGTGGACTCCAATCAAGTTGTAGAAACATCTCAAGGATGATCAATGGAAACAGGATGCACCTGAGCTCAATTTCGAGTCTCATAGAAAAGGGTCTGGTGAGCTGGTGAGATAAAATATATATTTTTTAGAATAAGGCTGATAACAAAATGTGGAAAAAGTCAAGCGGTCTGAATACTTTCCGAATGCACTGTATAAGAGACTCACCGAAATGTAAATAGTCCAGGCATAAATAATATATTGAGCTTCAGCGAGTGCTGCTGCTGATGGGTTATCTCTGCACCAAGCACACAGGACGAGTCCTCAGGAACACTCCGTCTGTGGAGAAGCCTGGGAGATGAATTCACAACTTCTTCTTTATTAATATTGAACTTTATATCTGCTGTGGCCGCCTGTGTTGGTAGTACATGGGGACCAGCCGGGACAGACAGTAACCATCCCCTTTATTGCCACTTGCATTCCCAGAATGCAGAAAGATTTGGCCTGGGGGTGTCCTGAAAGGACCCCATGTGAGTGGTGGTCTCATTATCCACCCAGCAGGTTTAGAGCAATGAGGGCCTGTCTAAATTTAACATGCTCAAAAAAGAACAGACAAACACAATAGAAGAACAAGCTGAATGGCAGTGTGAGGAAGGGCACATATTGTGACACAGGGCATGGGGTGAAGCTATTTTCTGAAAATAGGGAAAATGTCTGTTTTTGACCATGCAACCTTACAGTTAACTAGTCCAATGCTCTAACCACCTGCCTCTCATTGCACTACACCTGTTATGCGAATGCAGTAAGAAGCCAAGGTAAGTTGCTAGCTAGCATTAAACTTATCTTATAAAAAACAATCAATCAATCAATCAATCATAATCACTAGTTAACTACACATGGTTGATGATATTACTAGTTTATCTAGCGTGTCCTGCGTTGCATATAATCGATACGGTGCGCATTCGCATAAAACCATAAACATCAATGTCTTTCTTAAAATCAATACACAGAAGTATATACACTGCTCAAAAATAAAGGGAACACTAAAATAACACATCCTAGATCTGATTGAATGAAACCCTATTAAATACTTTTTTCTTTACATAGTTGAATGTGCTGACAACAAAATCACACAAAAATTATCAATGGAAATCGAATTTATCAACCCATGGAGGTCTGGATTTGGAGTGACACTCAAAATTAAAGTGGAAAATCACACTACAGGCTGATCCAACTTTGATGTAATGTCCTTAAAACAAGTCAAAATGAGGCTCAGTAGTGTGTGTGGCCTCCACGTGCCTGTATGACCTCCCTACAACGCCTGGGCATGCTCCTGATGAGGCGGATGGTCTCCTGAGGGATCTCCTCCCAGACCTGGACTAAAGCATCCGCCAACTCCTGGACAGTCTGTGGTGCAACGTGGCGTTGGTGGATGGAGCGAGACATGATGTCCGAGATGTGCTCAATTGGATTCAGGTCTGGGGAACGGGCAGGCCAGTCCATAGCATCAATGCCTTCCTCTTGCAGGAACTGCTGACACACTCCAGCCACATGAGGTCTAGCATTGTCTTGCATTAGGAGGAACCCAGGACCAACCGCACCAGCATATAGTCTCACAAGGGGTCTGAGGATCTCATCTCGGTACCTAATGACAGTCAGGCTACCTCTGGCGAGCACATGGAGGGCTGTGCGGCCCCCCAAAGAAATGCCACCCCACACCATGACTGATCCACCGCCAAACCGGTCCTGCTGGAGGATGTTGCAGGCAGCAGAACGTTCTCCACGGCGTCTCCAGACAGTCACGTCTATCACGTGTGCTCAGTGTGAACCTGCTTTCATCTGTGAAGAGCACAGGGTGCCAGTGGCGAATTTGCCAATCTTGGTGTTCTCTGGCAAATGAAAAACGTCCTGCACGGTGTTGGGCTGTAAGCACAACCCCCACTCATACCACCCTCATGGAGTCTGTTTCTGACCATTTGAGCAGATACATGCACATTTGTGGCCTGCTGGAGGTCATTTTGCAGGGCTCTGGCAGTGCTCCTCCTCCTCCTCCTTGCACAAAGGCGGAGGTAGCGGTCCTGCTGCTGGGTTGTTGCCCTCCTACGGCCTCCTCCACGTCTCCTGATGTACTGGCCTGTCTCCTGGTAGCGCCTCCATGCTCTGGACACTACGCTGACAGACACAGCAAACCTTCTTGCCACAGCTCGCATTGATGTGCCATCCTGGATGAGCTGCACTACCTGAGCCACTTGTGTGGGTTGTAGACTCCACTAGAGTGAAAGAACCGCCAGAATTCAAAAATAATTCAAAAGTGACCAAAACATCAACCAGGAAGCATAGGAACTGAGAAGTGGTTTGTGGTCCCCACCTGCAGAACCACTCCTTTATTGGTGGTGTCTTGCTATTTGCCTATAATTTCCACCTGTTGTCTATTCCATTTGCACAACAAGAAGCCAGATGTGGAGGTCCTAGGCTGGCGTGGTTACAAGTGGTCTGCGTTTGTAAGGCCAGTTGGACATAATGCTACATTTTATAAACGCTGTTGGGGGCAGCTCATGGTAGAGAAATTAACAATAAATTCTCTGGAAACAACTCTGGTGGACATTCCTGCAGTCACCATGTCAATTGCACACTCCCTCAAAACTGTGTTGCGTGACAGAACTGCACATTTTAGAGTGGCCTTTTATTTTCCCCAGCACAAGGTGCACCTGTGTAATGATCATGCTGTTTAATCAGCTTCTTGATATGCCACATCTGTCAGGTGGATGGATTATCTTGACAAAGGATCAAATGCTCACTAACAGGGATGTAAATAAATTTGTGCACATTTCAGAGAAATACACTTTTTTTTAGCATTGGAACATTTCTGGGATCTTTTATTTCTGCTCATGAAACATAGGACCAGCACTCTGTATGGTGAGTTTTTATTTCTGTTCCAGTTATGAACTGCAGTACCCACTGATTTATTTATATTCTGAGAATAGAGATACATACAGTATATTAATTTTCCTCTTCAGTTTCAATGTCAACCTTCCTGCTCCTCTGCTGTTCTTTGTTCTCCTCACCTCCACCTCCTCCTCCTGCCATTTCCTCCTCACGTTACCTCACTTCCTCTTGTCCAGAGACAAAACCAATCTTAAGAGATCAGTGGCCATGTTGCATAAACTGCAGCTCACCTTGAACAAAACAGCCTCACCCTTTCTCTTTGTTGCCACAGCAAAGTCTCCTGTGTCAAAAAAAAGAGATCCTCAGTCTACACCCATAGTTCACTGTGGCAAGAGCCTGGATCCCTGATACTAACTAGTAACTATAATAGGCTATTGCTGTCAGATTCTCATTTCAGGCTGTAGCTTAGTTGGTAGAGTGGTTACACGTGGCTGTGGTTGTGGACATACAATTTTACCTTCACCTACTAGCCCCGTTATCATAGTAAAACACATCATGACAGTTACTTCTTTCTGTATTCCCTCAAAACCACTCCACTGTCATTTATAGTATTTACTGTCAATGAGTTGTAGCTTCCCCCTTTTCTTTGAATGCAGTCAGTTTTGGAATGTAAAACATCCTGTTTTGACTTCCTGTGTTCACTCATGTGAAGTCAGTGTGTCTTATTTTCAAAAGGAAAATGTTGAACACTTCCTGAATTGCAGACTCTGATGAAACACCAGGGAGGGGTCAAAGTTGGCTTTTATCTACAGTACCAGTCAAAGGTTTGGACACACCTACTCATTCAAGGGTTTTTCTTTATTTTTCTACATTGTAGAATAATAGTGAAACATCAAAACTATGTAAATACACATATGGAATCATGTAGTAACCCAAAAAGTATTAAACAAATCAAAAACATTTTATTTTATTTTAGATTCTTCAATGTAGCCACCCTTTGCCATGATGTCAGCTTTGCACACTCTTGGCATTCTTTCAACCAGCTTCATGAGGAATGCTTTTCCAACAGTCTTGAAGGAGTTCCCACAAATGCTGAGCACTTGCTGGCTGCTTTTCCAACTCACCCCAAACCATCTGAATTGGGTTGAGGTCGGGTGATTGTGGAGGCCACCCCATCTGATGCAGCACTCATCACCCTCCTTCTTGGTCAAATAGCCTTTACACAGCCTGGAGGTGTGTTGGGTCATTGTCCTGTTGAAAAACAAATGATAGTCCCACGAAGCGCAAATCAGATGGGATGGCGTATCGCTGCAGAATTCTGTGGTAGCCATGCTGGTGACGTGTGCCTTGAATTCTAAATAAATCACTGACAGTGTCACCAGCACCCCAACACCATCACACCTCCTCCTCCATGTTTCACGGGGGTAACCACACATGTGGAGGTCATCCGGTCAACTACTCTGTGTCTCACAAAGACACAGGGGTTGGAACCAAAAAAAAAATGTGGACTATTTCTTGGCCCAAGCAAGTCTCTTCTTATTATTGGTGTCCTTTAGTAGTGATTTTGTTGCAACAATTTGACCATGAAGGCCTGATTCACATAGTCTCCTCTGAACAGTTGATGTTGAGATGTGTCTGTTACTTGAACTCTGTGAAGCTTTTATTTGGTTTGCAATTTCTGAGGCTGGTAACTCTAATGAATTTATCCTCTGCAGCAGAGGTAACTCTGGGTCTTCCTTTCCTGTGGCAGTCCTTATGAGAGCCAGGTTCATCATAGCGCTTAATGGTTTTTGTGACTGCAATTGAAGAGACTTTCAAAGTTCTTGAAATTTTCCGGATTGACTGATCTTCATGTTTTAATCTTGGGCAGACGTTCCACTAGCAGAACCCCTCCACAACATTCCGCTGAAAAGGCGAGATTCTGAAATATGTTTTAGAAATATGTAACTTTCACACATGAACAAGTCCAATATAAGTATTCACTTACCTTTGATGATCTTCATCAGAAGACACTCCCAGGAATCCCAGTTCGACAATAAATGACTGATTTGTTTCATAAAGTTCCATAAAGTCCATCATTTATGTCCAAATAGCCACTTGTTGTTAGCGTGTTCAGCCCAGTAATCCATCTTCATGGGGCGCAGGCACTTCGTCCAGACAAAAACTCAAAAAGTTCCGTTACAGTCCTTTAGAAACATGTCAAACGATGTATGAAATCAATCTTTAAGATGTTTTTAACGTAAAACATCAATAATGTTCCAACCGGAGAAATCCTTTGTCTGAAGAAAAGCACTGGAACGAGAGGTAACTCTGTCGGGAGCGTGCGTCATGAGACCAAGGCACTCTGCCAGACCACTGACTTAAAGAGGTCTCATGAGCCCCTCCTTTATAGTAGAATCCTCATTCAAGTTTCTAAAGACGGTTGACATCTAGTGGAAGCCGTAGGAAGTGCAACTTTATCCATATCTCAATGTGTATTCGGTAGGCCAAGCTTTGAAAAACTACAAACCTCAGATGTCCCACTTGGATTGGATTTTTGGATTTTTCTCAGGTTTTTGCCTGCCATATGAGTTCTGTTATACTCACAGACATCATTCAAACAGTTTTAGAAACTTCAGAGTGTTTGCTATCCAATACTACTAATAATATGCATATATTATCATCTGGGACAGAGTAGGAGGCAGTTCACTCTGGGCACGCCCTTCATCCAAAAGTGAAAATGCTGCCCCCTATCCCAAAAGAGTTAAAGTAATGATGGACTGTCATTTCTCCTTGCTTATTTGAGCTGTTCTTGTCATAATATGGACTTGGTATTTTACCAAACAGGGCTATCTTCTGTATACCACCCCTACCTTACAACACAACTGATCGGCTCAAACGCACTAAGATGTAAAGAAATTCCACAAATAAACTTTTAACAAGGCACACCAGTTAATTGAAATGCATTCCAGGTGACTACCTCATGAAGCTGGTTGAGAGAATGCCAAGAGTGTACAAAGCTGTCATCAAGGCAAAGGGTGGCTACTTTGAAGAATATCAAATATAAAATACTTTTTTGGTTACTACATGATTCCATATGGGTTATTTCATAGTTTTGATGTCTTCCCTGTTATTCTACAATGTAGAAAATAGTAAAAATAAAGAAAAAACCTTGAATGAGTAGGTTTGTCGAAACATGACTGGTACTGTATAACTTGACAGTAGGCCTAGGTCTAAACTGTTCAATTTTATTGCAATTTTGTCAGTGACTGATGGATATGTTGTTGTAGCTTTAACTCTTCAATGTGTCCATACCAGTTGGTGTGTGTTTTGACCACTGGGAGGTAGTAGCAGGGTTTCATAATATATAATAATAATAATAATATATAATAATATAATATATGCCATTTAGCAGACACTGTTATCCAAAGCTACTTACAGGCATGTGTGCATACATTCTACGTATGGGTGGTCCTGGGGATCGAACCCACTACCCTGGCGTTACAAGCACCATGCTCTACCAACTGAGCTACAGAAGGACCACCCAGACCAGAAGGTTTCATCTACTCTCTCTGCAGCACTCACTTACCAGCACACGTTGGTCTGGGTGATACCCTGCTTCACTGCCAGACAAACAGTGGGGGACATTGTGAGAATCAAGGCAACATGCACAGCTGATACACTAGGTGTTTATAGTAGGCCTTGTATTATTTCATGTGGGTTGGAACAGTAGGTGAGATTATTGTGTGTGTGTGTGTGTGTGTGTGTGTGTGTGTGTGTGTGTGTGTGTGTGTGTGTGTGTGTGTGTGTGTGTGTGTGTGTGTGTGTGTGTGTGTGTGTGTGTGTGTGTGTGTGTGTGTGTGTGTGTGTGTGTGTGTGTGTGTGTGTGTGTGCTTGTTTGTGGTCGTTTTCAGAATGCTTCTGAAAAAACATGAACTTTTTCTGTTGAGTGCCTTTGTAAAGGTAAAAGGGAAATGCATTTTGACAGAGATCTAATGCTTCCCCCACAGTCCTAATGTCATTCCCTTTCCTTCCTATCTGGAGTTCCTAGTTCCTCTTGTCACGGCTGTTGTTGGTGGAAGAAGGTGAGGACCAAAGCACAGCGTGGTATGTGTTCATGATGAAAATATGTAATGAATCAAACTGAACACTGAAATACAAAGCAACAAAGTGAAAAAAGAACGAAACGACAACGACTCAATCCTGTCTGGTGAAGATACACAACAGAAAATAATCACCCACAACTCAAGGGTGAAAACAGGCTACCTAAGTATGGTTCTCAATCAGGGACGACGATTGACAGCTGCCTCTGATTGCGAACCATACCAGGCCAAACACAGAAATCCCAAATCATAGAAAAAATAACAGACTGCACACCCCAACCATACTAAAAGTAAGACAAAACAAAGGAACTAAGGTCAGAACGTGACACCTCTGTAGTTCCTCTCTGTACTCTCTTTATCTTTCTCTTGGACATGAAACACACACACACTAATATCTCAATCAGACACCTGCAGTTGAATCCACACCAACAGAGGTTAGATACATCTTGGGTAACACCGATCCTAATGGAGACGAGGGGCCGGAGTGCCAGGCTCTCACCTTCCAGACAAGGTGGGTATTATTGATAACAACTGCTGGGTGAATTTGATCCCGGCTTGTGGCTTCTGTTACTTTCAGTTCAGTAGGGTATCAGCCCAGAGTTGTTTGGTGACTTGAGGTAACAGATCTTTCCACTTTAATGGACTCCCTTTTCCTTTTGGAGATTGTGGGAATTGCAAGGCTGGCTAGCTTTTGTCTTGTAACTCTATCACAGTTAATCCCTGGGCTGTCTGATTTCCAGGGCAGCGTGACTGTGGGCACCACTCAGTGCTCAACCTCAAGCCCCAACTCCTCAGAGAGCTCATATCACACCAGGCCAGCTGCCTCCAATCTAGTGTCACCAACACAGCTTCTCCAACCCCCTCTCTCCCTCTGCCTCTTCACTCGCCTCTTATAGATCCCAGAGTCAATGTTCCCAATGTTCCTTTCATCTATTGAGTGCAATATGCTTTTTCTCTGATTAAAGCTTAAATGAGAAAAGCTCAAATGAATCTCCTTGAAGTGGAGGTTAGAGTAGGGCCGTCGACACAGTCCAGAAGGAGGATTGGACACGTGATATAAGATCTCTTCTATTTCTGTCTGAATCGGACAGCCACTAATGTAGCCCAGCCTCTGAGTAACCTCAGACTTAACAAAAAAAAGTTTTCTTGCTTTATTTCACCAGTAATTAGACAGTGTCTCTCCTTACAGCACATTGAGGCCCAGACTGAATAATAAACGCATTGGTGCATCGAATGGTGCTTTGGTTTTATTGCCCAGCTAATGGAGGGCTGACGGAGTGTTGGCAGGCTGGCAAACAACCTTGCCTTCCCTCCTCTCCTTCACATGTAAAATATGAGTTGCACCTGTATAATCAGTTTCGCAGTTGCAAAAAATATGTAATACACGCAAGCATGTAAGTCGATATGTGAATATGTTCAAACCGTCCTAATACGACACATACTCACTGCTGCGAGGAGAACAATATCAGTTGGCCTCAATATTTATGAATGAATTTATGAGTATGGGTGTGTTATGTGCTAATGATCTACATATTGTGTGTGAGCGTGTGAGCGTGAGTGTGTGTGTGCGAGAATGTGTGTGTGCGCATGCAGGTAAGCTCACACGTGTGGATGGGTGAATGCTTGCGTGTGTGTGCGTGTAAACATGCGCGTGCATGTGTGTGTTGGTTAACCGGTTCCCCAGTGAGTAGGCTGGCATGGTTCCTACACTTCTAATATTTATAAAAGGTTGTTCTCTTATTTATAGGCGGAAAGCTGAAATCACTGGAGCCATTCCTCACTGGCTGTCGTGCTGTGCCAGCAAGAAGGGCGAGAGAGAGAGGATGATAAGAGGCACCTAGAGAAAGCAATTATTACAATGGAAATCTGCCAGAACCAAACTAAAAAACTGAAAAAGTTTTATCTGTTATTGAGTTGAACATCCTCCCAAAAAGACATCTCTCTGTGTTAGAATTCTTAAGAGTAGTGGGAGCAGCAGACGATGTCAGTATAGTTTAGTTTAGTTTTGGAGAGAATATGGGGGAGCCTCAGTTACCCTCCAAAGAGGGAATCTTTGATTCTGTTGCTCTTTGATGCATTTCCCATGCTTCACCCCTTTATCTCCAAGTTCAAAATGGAAGCTTCGCAACACATCCTCATCCCGGAGTCAAGTGCCAGGCAGCCTCCTTTCAGATCTTTGACGATATTGATGTCCTTTGTTGAATACATTTTGCAGTCGGCGAGAAAGTGACACAGTTCGTCAGGCTTATTATCCGTCTGTGTTTGGCAGCCTTCTGTCTCCAGAATGTTTGTCTGAGTGTGTTTCATCACGTTATAAAGGGGGCCTGTCTGTGTAAGCAGTGTCACACTTGGCCCGTATGGTCATCCTTGGAAACACATGTACCCCGCAGCACTGCGTACATATCACAACACCTGCTCACTAATCTGTAAAGCCCCTCCCCCCATACCAGGGAAATTCACTATTAGCGTATGTACCAATCACAGCAGGATGGTGGCACCTTAATTGGGGAGGACGGGCTCGTGGTAATGGCTGGAGTGGAATTAGAGGATTGGTATCATATACATCAAACATATGGTTTGACGCCATTCCATTCCCCCCGTTCCAGCCATTATTATGAGCCGTCCTCCCTTCAGCAGCCTCCACTGTTACCAATGACCTTAGAATGAATGAACGACCTGATCTGATTGGAGGCTATGTTAGAACGGTAATCTTATCTACCACATGATACCATCACATCCTTAATGCCCACTTTGGTATTATGTGTACTGTTACTGAAAGTACTGCTACTTCTCAGAAATCGACCAAAATCGCCTCGCCTCACCTCCATTAGGATGTTTTGTCTTTACTCGGATAGAGTACATTATCATCATTAGTTGTTCATGTCACTTAGGCCTGGCATGAGTATGAAATCATGTTACAGCCTTGTTTTGAACAACATTATGTGAGCTGCCTTTTACCTTTGTGTATTATGCACTAATAGTCCTCATGCTTTCCATTCATTTGGGTCATCCCTGTTATGGTACTGTTGATTCTGGATTCCTCTCCATGATGACGGCCTTGCTTCATCAGGCCACGCGAGAGGAGGGTAGTATCTCTCTCAATAATGGCATCTGCCACCGGGGAGGAATGTAAACACTAACGAGCGTGGTGCTGCCATCCGTCTTCGCTAAGGGCCCCTGCTGGGAAGATGGTTCCCAGCAGGTGAATGCACCAATTTGTAAGTCGCTCTGGATAAGAGCGTCTGCTAAATGACTTAAATGAAAATGTTCTGCTCTCTGAGTGGGAGTGGAGGATGGAGGGGAGGGAGAGCAACACGTACCTGATGAATAGAGGGAGCAGAGAGGCCCCAGATGGCCCCCTCCAGTGAGGATTTGGCAAAGTCCTCTGAAAGTCAGGCAGAGATGGGACCAAGAAGCTGCTCTATGAACATGATATGATGTCATCCTCTATTGTTTCAGTGTTATTTTCTCTTCCTCCTGTCGGCCTTAGAGGGGACCTCCACTGGGCTTAATTGGACCGCCACATCGCCGCCATGCTGCTACCGCCAGTAGACAGCTCATTTGGAGAGAGGATGAATGTTGTGTCTAATTATTGCCTCTTCTTCATCCCCTATTTTTCCGACTCTGATGAATTTGCATAAACATGCTGCGTAATTACATACACTAAAATAAAGGACACAAATACCATTTGAGGTCAGGGGTATGATGGGAAATGGATGGATATCTTCCTGTTCTCCATAATGGAAGAATGCAGGGCCGTCCAAATCAGCAACAACAACATCATCAAGAGCAAAAATAGCCCCCCAAAAAACACTTCAAATGGGGAAATGAGAAAGCTGATATAACTGTCAGAACAAGGTCCTGTCTATCTTTTTCCAAAAATTACGAGGTTGGCTTCGCAGCATTGCATTCATTCAAGATGTCATGTTAGAACACATCACACATTATGCTTTGACTGTAACCTTAACCCCAGGCTTGACCCCTACCTGAACCTCTGTGATGTCAGGTTAGCCATAACAAATGTGAAAGTGTCTTACAAACTGGCCTCAACCATAGCCACGGGACGTAGGTGCCAAAACATAATAAAACACAATAGAACAGGTGACAAAACATAATAAAACATAATAAAACATAATAAAACAACATAATAAACATAATAAAACATAATAAAACATAATAATACTTTTAAAAATGAAATAGAAATATCCTTTAAGTAGTGCACTGGGCCTTTACTCGTCTTGTATTCGCATAATTTCACTGAAATTACGTTTGAAAGCAGTGGTGATTTCCCACATAAATCTTGGTGAGGCAAACATTATACACTGCTCAAAAAAATAAAGGGAACACTTAACCAACACAATGTAAGTCCAAGTCAATCACACTTCTGTGAAATCAAACTGTCCATTTAGGAAGCAACACTAATTGACAATAAATGTCACATGCTGTTGTGCAAATGGATTAGACAACAGGTGGAAATTATAGGCAATTAGCAAGACACCCCCAATAAAGGAGTGGTTCTGCAGGTGGTGACCACAGACCACTTCTCAGTTCCTATGCTTCCTGGCTGATGTTTTGGTCACTTTTGAATGCTGGCAGTGCTTTCACTCTAATGGTAGCATGAGACGGAGTCTACAACCCACACAAGTGGCTCAGGTAGTGCAGCTCATCCAGTATGGGACATCAATGCGAGCTGTGGCAAGAAGGTTTGCTGTGTCTGTCAGCGTAGTGTCCAGAGCATGGAGGCGCTACCAGGAGGCAGGCCAGTACATCAGGAGATGTGGAGGAGGCCGTAGGAGGGCAGCAACCCAGCAGCAGGACCGCTACCTCCGCCTTTGTGCAAGGAGGAGCAGGAGGAGCACTGCCAGAGCCCTGCAAAATGACCTCCAGCAGGCCACAAATATGCATGTGTCTGCATGGAGTCTGCTCATGTGCATGTGTCTACTCAAATGGTCAGAAACAGACTCCATGAGGGTGGTATGAGGGCCCGACGTCCACAGGTGAGGGTTGTGCTTACAGCCAAACACCGTGCAGGACGTTTGGCATTTGCCAGAGAACACCAAGATTGGCAAATTAGACACTGGCGCCCTGTGCTCTTCACAGATGAAAGCAGGGTCACACTGAGCACATGTGACAGACGTGACAGAGTCTGGAGACGCTGCGGAGAACGTTCTGCTGCCTGCAACATCCTCCAGCATGACCGGTTTTGCGGTGGGTCAGTCATGGTGTGGGGTGGCATTTCTTTGGGGGGCCGCACAGCCCTCCATGTGCTCGACAGAGGTAGCCTGACTGCCATTAGGTACCGAGATAAGATCCTCAGACCCCTTGTGAGACCATATGCTGGTGCGGTTGGCCCTGGGTTCCTCCTAATGCAAGACAATCAAATCAAATTTATTTATATAGCCCTTCGTACATCAGCTGATATCGCAAAGTGCTGTACAGAAACCCAGCTTAAAACCCCAAACAGCAAGCAATGCAGGTGTAGAATGACGGTGGCTAGGAAAAACTCCCGAGAAAGGCCCAAACCTAGGAAGAAACCTGGAGAGGAACCAGGTTATGTGGGGACAATGCTAGACCTCATGTGGCTGGAGTGTGTCAGCAGTTCCTGCAAGAGGAAGGCATTGATGCTATGGACTGGCCCGCCCGTTCCCCAGACCTGAATCTAATTGAGCCCATCTGGGACATCATGTCTCGCTCCATCCACCAATGCCACGTTGCACCACAGACTGTCCAGGAGTTGGCGGATGCTTTAGTCCAGGTCTGGGAGGAGATCCCTCAGGAGATCCCTCCCCAAAATATTTTGTGGTAACGTAATGTCCCCATGAGTGACAGAACACTGAGCCAATCACGGCCCAACTAGAGAACATTACCAACCCCTATGCTCTGTATTTTCCGCTGGCTCCCCCACCACCACAGAAACCACTGAGCTAGGCTGAAACACCTGTATTTTGGAGCTGCCTTACTCAAGAAAGCAAAAAGAGACGATGTTTGTATGCGGCTTTATTAGCTCAATGATTATTTATTTGTTTACATTGTTTGGAAACTGATATGTGACTCGTATTAATGCCAAAATAACATGCAAAACAGGCATTAAAAAAAAAGCTAAACACGTAGGGCTCAAAAATCCATTGGGGCTCTGCAACGTGGATTTGAGATTTGAGTTACCATCGGGCACCGTCTGTGCCCAGTGGGATATTTGTGTAAAAAGACAAAGCTAAAGACACCCAAATGATATTGGTGTCATGCAAATTGGGTTAGTGTGTAAGTGTAGTTTGACATTGTTTTTTAAAACATCTCTTTTTATCTTTTGGTTAGCATGATAATGCATTGTCACCACTCCCGTGTCTTATTATAAACAATGTTTTCCCTTCTGGCAGACTGGTATCCCATTTTACTCCTGTCACACCTATAATATCTGGGTAAAAATACACTCCATATGACCAAGGTAGTCTTGTTGAATCTTCTACCTTGTTCTTTATTTAGAGACATTTTGTCACGACTTCTGCCGAAGTTGATTCCTCTCCTTGTTCGGGCGGTGTTTGGCAGTCGACGTCACCGGTCTTCTAGCCATCTCCGATCCATACCCAGTTCTGCTCTCCTGCGTCTGACTTATCTGCCACCAGTTACACACCCCTTACAGAATTCCGCACCGAATATATGGAGTCAGCAGGAGCAGGTGCCCCTGGTATGGGGGTCGAGGAGCACATCCAGGAACACACAGTGATGCTCCATCATCTCGGCACCGCCATGGACCGCGTCGTCCAAGCTATGGACCACTGGGAGAGACGGGGAGTTCCTCCGGTACCTCCACCAGCACAACAGGGGCCTCCACTACTCGCTCCCCCTGCACCCGGTTCCAGTGGGATTCGCCTCGCCCTCCCTGGGGAGTATGATGGGACGGCTGCTCGCTGCCAGGATTTCCTGCTTCAGTTGGAATTATACCTGGCCACCGTCCACCCGGCTCCTTCGGGCCGTGAAAGGGTGTCTGCCCTCATCTCAAGCCTCTCGGGGAAAGCCCTGGAGTGGGCCAACGGCGTGTGGGTGGAAGGAGATGTGGTGCTGGACCACTTTGAGGAGTTCACTCGTTTCCGGGAAATCTTCGACCACCCGCCCGAGGGTAGAGCGGCGGGTGGACGTCTTTTCCACCTGCCGCTCTAGGGACGAGGCAAGGGAGGAGGAGCGCACAGGAGTTCGCTTTGGACTTTCGGACCCTGGCCGCCAGAGCGGGATGGAACGACAGGGCCCTGATCGACCGCTATCGTTGCAGTTTGCGCGAGGACGTCCCTCGAGAGTTGGCCTGCAGGGACACCACCCTCGCCTTCGACCAGCTGGTGGACCTGTCCATTCGGCCGGACAAGGCTTTGAAGGCGTGGAGACATTGGCTTGAGGGGGCTAAACACCCTTTTCTCATCTGGACTGATCACCACAATCTGGAGTTCATCCGGGCAGCGAGGAGACTGAACAGTCGCCAGGCAATGTGGGCCATGTTTTTCACCCGTTTTGTTTTCACCCTTTCTTACAGACCAGGTTCCCAGCATGTGAAGAGCCCACTCCCCTCCAGTGTCCCACTGGGCGTCTGTACGTTCTGTCTGCTGTCCATGACTGGCTGATCTATTGGGCCCACACGTCACCCTCCTCTGGTCATCCAGGCATCGGTCGGACGGTGCGCTGTCTGAGTGGGAAGTACTAGTGGCCCACTTTGGTTAAGGACGTGAGGGTTTATGTTTCCTCCTGCTCAGTGTACGCTCAGTGTAAGGCTCCTAGGCACATTCCCAGAGGTAAGTTACACCCCTTACCCGTTCCACAACGGCCTTGGTCGCACCCGTCGGTGGACTTCCTTACCGATCTACCTCCCTCACAGGGTAACACCACGATCCTGGTCGTTGTGGACCGTTTTTCTAAGTCCTGCCGTCTCCTCCCGCTGCCCGGTCTCCATACGGCCCTACAGACTGCGGAGGCCTTGTTTACACACGTCTTCTGGCACTATGGGGTGCCTGAGGATATAGTGTCTGATCGGGGTCCCCAGTTCACCTTCAGTGTCTGGAGGGCATTCATGGAACATCTGGGGGTCTCGATCAGCCTTACCTAGGGTTTTCACAGGCAGCTGGAGCGAGTTAACGGTCTGCGCCAGAAAGTCAGCAGTGAGGCTCTGGTGTTCCCGGGTCTGGCTCTCGACCCGAAACCTGCCCCTCCGCCTGCCCTGCCGGAAACTGGGTCAGCGATTTGTGGGGACTTTTAAAGTGCTGAGGAGACTGAACGAGTTACAGGTTACAGCTTCCCCCCGATTACCGTATTAACCCCTCGTTATTTGTGTCTCTCCTCGGGCCTGTGGTGGCTGGCACACTCCAGGAGTCTGAGGTGCGGGAGGTTCCTCCGCCCCCTCTGGACTTTGAGGGGTCCCCAGCGTACTCTGTTCGCTCCATACTGGATTCGAGGCTTTGGGCGAAGGGCCTTCAGTACCTCGTGGACTGGGAGGGGTATGGTCCGGAGGAGAGATGCTGGGTTCCGGTGGAGAACGTGTTGGACCCTTCAATGCTGCGGGAGTTCCACCATCTCTGTCCGGATCGCCCTGCACCTCGTCCTCCGGGTCATCCCCGAGGCCGGTGTTAAGGGGAGGGGGGGGGTACTGTCACGACTTCTGCTGAAGTCAGTTCCTCTCCTTGTTTGGGCAGTGTTCGGCAGTTGATGTCACCAGTCTTCTAGCCATCGCCGATGAATTTTTTATTTTCCATTTGTTTTGACTTGTTTTCCCACACACCTGGTTTTCATTCCCTCGTTACGTGTTGTATATATAACCCTCTGCCCCCCCCCCCTCCATGTCTTTGTGCGGAATTGTTTGTTGTAAGTGTTTGTGCACATTGTTGTCTGATGCGCGACAGGTTTTTTACCCATACGTTGTTATTCTGGATGCCAGTGGTTTTGTTTATTAAACTGCTCCGGTTATTACCCAGTTCTGCTCTCCTGCATCTGACTTCTCTGCCCCCAGTTACGCACCCCTTACACTTTTTGCCATGTCAGTATCTCTGTCACGTTCTGACCTTAGTTCCTTTATTGTGTCGTTATGTTAGTTTAGTCATGTCGTGAGTAGTCTATGTTCTTTTTTTCTATGTAGTATTTATGTGTTTGGCCTGGTATGGTTCTCAATCAGAGACAACGAACGACACCTGTCACTGATTGAGAACCGTACCAGGCCAATCAGAGACAGGTGTCGTTCGTTGTCTTTGATTGAGAATCATACTTAGGTAGCCTGTTTTCCCCATTTTAGTTGTGGGTGATTGTTTCTGCCTCTGTGTCTTTACCAGACAGAACTGTTTCATTTTCGTTCGTTCTCCTTGTTATTTTGTTTTTGGTGTTCAATATTAATAAATTATCAACATGGACATGTACCACGCTGCATATTGGTCCGATCCTTCATACTCCTCGTCAGAGGGAAGACGAATTTCATTACAATCTCTCTATCTACCTATTCATTTGTCTGTACATCCAGGTCACGTTGAAACATCTTCTTATGCTTCTGTTGACAGACAGTGTAATAAATTGAAGCATAATAAATACACTTTCCATTTTTGGATGTGAGACATGGTAATAATCACTCCTCTTCAGAATTCAGTCTCCTCACATGGTGAGGGAATGTAATCTAAAGCTGATTTGTTTTATTTTGGTCATAATGGAGTGAACATCCAGATTAAATTACAATTACATAAAACACACATTTTCAGGCACATCAGAAGAACACACCTGTGGGTAAAGAGACTATAATCTCCTATATAATTAAAGAGCTGTTCTCAATCACACAATTGGATACTGTACAGGACATACAGTGCCTTCGAATTTAAAATGGATTAAATTGAGCTTTTTTTCATTGGACTACACCGAATACCCCATAATGTCAAAGTGGACATTTCGCACAGATGGGTAAAAAAACAAAACAGACATTGAATAGCCCTTTGAGCATAGTGAAGTTATTAATTAGACTTTGGATAGTGTAATAATACACCCAGTCACTACAAAGATACAGGTGTCCTTAACTGAGTTGCTGTAGAGGAAGGAAACCGCTCTGGCGTTTCACCATCAAATCAAAGTTTATTTGTCACGTGCAACAAATACAACAGACCTTACAGTGAAGTGCTTACTTACATGCTCTAACCAATAGTGCAAAAAAGGTATTAAGTGAACAATAGGTAAGTAAAGAAATAAAACAACAGTCAAAAGACAGGCTATATACAGTAACGAGGCTATAAAAGTAGTGAGGCTACATACAGACACCGGTTAGTCAGGCTGATTGAGGTAGTATGTACATCTAGATATGGTTAAAGTGACTATGCATATATGATGAACAGAGAGCAGCAGTAGCGTAAAAGAGGGGTTGGCGGGTGGTGGGTGGCGGGTGGCGGGACACAATGCAGATAGCCCTGTTAGCCAATGTGCGGGAGCACTGGTTGGTCGGCCCAATTAAGGTAGTATGTACATGAATGTATAGTTAAAGTGACTATGCATATATGATGAACAGAGAGTAGCAGCAGCTTATGGATAGGGGAGAAGCTAGCGTCTCAACTGGCCAATAGCCTTGGGAAATGCAGAGCGCCAAATTCAAATAAAACGCTATAAAACTCAAACCTTCATTAAATCACACATGCAGGATACCCAATTAAATCTACACTCGTTGTGAATCCAGCCAACATGTCAGATTTTTAAAATGCTTTTCGGCAAAAGCATGGGAAGCTATTATCTGATAGCATGCACCCACCTGTACCAGTTGTAAACAAAAGAACTAGCGAAGCAGGCTCTACACAAAACGCTGAAATAAAATATAAAACATGCATTACCTTTGGAGAGCTTCTATGTTGGCACTCCAATATGTCCCATAAACATCACAATTGGTCCTTTTTTTCGATGAATTCCGTCCATGTATACCCAAAATGTCCATTTATAAAGCAGGTTTGATCTGGAAAAAAACAGCTTGCCAAAACACAACGACACTACAAAACATTTCAAAAGTTGCCTATAAACTTTGCCAAAATATTTCAAACTACTTTTGTAATACAACTTTAGGTATTTTTAAACGTTAATAATCGATCAAATTGTAGACGGGGCAATCTGTATTCAATAGAGCAAGTAAACAAAACATGCACCATTTTTCCTCTTGCGTAACTTTCAACAGTGTAACGTTGTTCCAGGATGTCCTTCTTCTTTGTGGCACCAATGATTAACTTCAACCCAATTCCAAAGACTGGTGACATCCTGTGGAAGTCGTAGGAACTGTAAAATGGTCGCTATCAAATATCCCTTGGCAAAGACAACTGAGGGAACGGTCAGAGGCAAAAAAACAAACAATTGGAACAGTTTTTCCTCTGGGTTTTGCCTGCTACATAAAGAACTTATGTAGCAGGCAAAACCCAGAGGAAAAACTGTTCCAATTTTTTTTTAAATAGTCACAGACATGATTGAACCAGTTTTAGAAACTTCAGAGTGTTTTCTATCCACACCTATTAATCATATGCATATAATATATTCCTGGCATGAGTAGCAGGAAGTTGAAATTGTGCACACTATTTATCCAAAAGTGGAAATGCTGCCCCCTATCCTTAAGAAGTTTTAAAAGAGGGGTTGGGGGGCACACAATGCAAATGGTCCAGGTAGCTTTTTGATTACCTGTTCAGGAATCTTACGGCTTGGGGGGTTGAGAAGCCTTTTTGTCCTAGACTTGGCACTCCAGTACCGCTTGCCATGCGGGAGTAGAGAGAACAGTCTATGACTGGGGTGGCTGGGATCTTTGACAATGTTTAGGGCCTTACTCTGACAACACCTGGTGTAGAGGTCCTGGATAAAAGGCAGCTTAGCCCCAGTGATGTACTGGGCCGTAAGCACTACCCTCTGTAGTGGCTTGCGGTCAGAGGCCAAGCAATTGCTGTACCAGGCAGTGATGCAACCAGTAAGGATGCTCTCGATGTTGCAGTTGTAGAACCTTTTGAGGATCTCAGTATCCATGCCAAAACCTTTTAGTTTGCTGAGGGGGAATAGGCTTTGTCGTGCCCTCTTCACGACTGTCTTGGTGGTTTTGGACCATTCTAGTTTGTTGTTCATGTGTACACCAAGGGACTTGAAGCTCTCAACCTGCTCCACTACAGCCCCATCGATGAGAATGGGGGTGTGCTCGGTCCTCCTTTTCCAAATAGTCCACAATCATCTCATTAGTCTTGGTTACGTTGAGGGATAGGTTGCTATTCTGGCACCACACAGCAAGGTCTCTGACCTCCTCCCTATAGGCTGTCTCGTCATTGTCGGTGATCAGGCCTACCCCTGTTGTGTTGTCTGCAAACTTAATGATGGTGTTGGAGTCGTTCCTGGCCATGCAGTCGTGGGTGAACAGGGAGTACAGGAGGGGACTGAGCACGCACCCCTGGGGAGCTCCAGTATTGAGGATCAGCGTGGCAGATGTGTTGCTACCTACCCTCACCACCTGGGGGGGGGGGCGTCAGGTAGTCCAGGATCCAGTTGCAGAGGGAGTTGTTTAGTCCCAGGATCCTTAGCTTAGTGATGAGCGTTGAGGGTACTATGGTGTTGAATGCTGAGCTGTATTCATTGAATAGCATTCTCACATATGTGTTCCTTTTGTCCAGGTGGGAAAGGGCAGTTCAACACCATAGTACACACCTACTACTTCAAGAAATTTTCTTTATTTTTACTATTTTCTACATAGAAATAGAATAATAGTGAAGACATCAAAACCATATCAGAGGCAGTAGGAATGACAACGTGTTATATTGATAGGTGTATGAATTGGACCTTATTGCTGTCCTGTACGAGCATTCGAAATGTAATGACTACTCTTGGGTGTCAGGCACAGGATGTTGGTGGCACCTTAATTAGGGAGGATGGGCTCGTGGTAATTGCTGAAGTGGAATGGGTGGAATGGAATCAAATATATCAACCACAAAGTACATGTGTTTGATGCCATTCCAGCCATTATTATAAGCCATCCTCCCCTCAGCAGCCTCCACTGGTGTCAGGGAAAATGTATGGAGTAAAAAGTACATATTTCCTTTAGGAATATATTGGAGTAAAAGTAGAAACCCCCAAAAATAAACTTAAAAGTATTTTTATTTAGTTACTTTACCCCACTGTCGAAGAGCTCTACAGTATGGACATCAAAGGGGATGATCCCGCATTGTTTGCCCACAGTCTGCCTCCTGATCCAGTAACATTTTCTTCTTAGCCCCGCAGCGGCCCAATAAGAGGAAACAGCTTAGGAGGCTGGAGGAGCTAACAATATCGTAAGGGGCTAAAATTAAACGCCCATCTCTGACTCGAGGCGCTGACGGTCCACCGCCGGCACACAGTGTGGCAGTGAGTCAGCCTTCACTCGAAAAAAACACCAAAAGATCCCAAGGCCAAACTCAACCAAAACAAAGCTCTTAAAAATGAATCAGTATTGGTTATAAGGCGAGCACTGAGTGTTCTGTGGCTGTGAAGTCACAAGCTTCCTGGTACAAATACCCCTACTTACCATACACACACACACTGTTCTAGTCAGGCACATGTTGTGTCTGAAGGAGATTGGTTATATGACGTAAATATCGTTTGAGGTCAGGGGTATGATGGGAAATGGATGGACATCTTCCTGTTCTCCATAATGGAAAAATGCAGGGCCGTCCAAATCAGCAGCAACAGCATCATCAACAGCAACAACAGCCCCCACAAAAAAACTTCCAACGGGGTAATGAGAAAGCTAATATAACTGTCAGAACAACATCCTGTCTATCTTTTTCCAAGAATAACGCATTGCATTCATTCAAGATGTCATGTTAGAACACAGCACTGAACACATCACACATTATGCTCTGACTGTAACCTTTAACCCCAGGCTTGACCCCTACCTCAACCTCTGTGACGTCAGGTTAGCCATAACAAATGTGAAAGCGTGTTACAAACTGGCCTCCACCATAGCCACGGGAAGTAGGGGTGAAAAATCCTAATAAATACAAAATATTAATAAAATAAAGTAAAATATGTATGTGGACACCTGCTCTTCGAACATCTCATGTTGCCCCCATTGCTGCTATAACAGCCTCCACTCTTTTTGGAAGGCTTTTCACTAGATGTTGGAAATAGCTTGTATTTGCTTAAATTTAGCCACAAGAGCATTAGTGAGGTTGAGCATTGATGGTGGGAAATTAGGCCTGGCTCGCAGTCTGCATCCCCATTAATCCCAAAGGTATTCAATGGAATTGAGTTCAGGTTCTGTGCAGATCAGTCAAGTTCTTCCACACCGATCTAGACAAATCATTCCTGTATGGACCTTGCTTTGTGAACAGGGCATTGTCATGCTGAAAAATGAAATAGCCTTCCCCAAACTGTTGCCACAAAGTTGGAAGCACAGAATTGTCCTAGAATGTCATTGTATGCTGTAGCGTTGATTTCCCTTCACTGGAACTAAGGGGCCTAGACCGAACCATGACCATTATTCCTCCTCTACCATACTTTACAATTGTCAATATACATTGGGGCAGATAGCGTTCTCATGGCGTTCTCCAAACCCAGATTCGTCCGTCTTATTGCCAGATGGTAAAGCATGATTCATCACTCCAGGGAACACATTTATGCCACTCGGCATTTGACCAACTGACATCTTGAAAGTCACTGAGCTCTTCAGTAAGGCCAGTCAACTGCCAAGGTTTGTCTATGGAGTTTTTAAAAGATTCACAATGAATTCACAGTAGTTGACAACGCAACGAAATGTAAACCAAAACTAGAAGTTGAACTGACGTCTGTGCCCAGTGGGAAGTGTCTTTGAGAGAGACACCGAGAGCTCTGATATAATTACTTCTCCTTGCTAATTGTGTCTCTCTCTCCTCAGTGTCCCCTCACACACCCAGGTTCCTCATTGTTCCTGCCTGTCTAGTTCAACACTCTGGCAGTTACCCTTCACACGTTCTCTATGTGTCAATGTTGAAATGATGTTCGGGGAGTTACAGTACCGTAAGTCAAAGTAGATAACTCTCACTGCTGAATACTTAACCCTCGTCTACTTTCTTCTCCCTTCTCACTTTTTTCCTCTCTGTTTCTCTAAAAAATAATACAGTTTACTATAGCACTTACTATATAATTTTACAGAATTCTGTAGATAACTGTAGTATTCTGTAGAGTATAGTATCACTCGATCAAATCAAAAATCTAATCAAATTGTATTTGTCACATAAGAGTGAAATGTTTACTTACAAGTTCTTAACCAAAAATTCAGTTTTAAGAATACATTTATTTTTTAAGTATTTACTAAGTATTTACTAAAATAAGCTGAAGTAAAAAAATGTATAGAATAAAACATAAGAAAAATAACAAATAATTAAGGAGCAACAATAAAATAACAGTAGCGAAGCTATATACAGGGGGTACCGGTACCCGGTATACAGGGGGTACCAGTCAATGTGCCTGGGCACCAGTTAGTCGAGGTAATTGAGATAATATGTACATGTAGATGGGGGCAAAGTAACTATGCATGGATAATAAACAGAGTACCAGCAGTGTAAAAATGAGAGGTGGGGTGGGGACAATGTAAATAGTCCAGGTAGCCATTTGATTAGCTGTTCAGGAGTCTTATGGCTTGGGGGTAAAAGCTGTTAAGAAGCCTCTTGGACCTATACTTGGCACCGCTTGCCATGTGGTAGCAGAGAGAACAGTCTATGACTAGGGTGGCTGGAGTCTTTAGCAATTTTTTGGGCCTTCCTCTGACACCGCCTGGCAGGAAGCTTGGCCCCAGTGATGTACTGGGCCGTACGCACTACCCTTTGTAGTGCCTTGTGGTCGGAGGCAGAGCAGTTGCCATACCAGGCGATGATGCAACCAGTCAGGATGCTCTCGATGGTGCAGCTGTAGAACTTTTTGATGATCTGAGGACCCATGACAAATCCACCTTTTGCTGCGATTACAGCTGTAAGTCGCTTGGGGTATGTCTCTATCAGTTTTGCACATCGAGAGACTGAATTTTTTTCCCATTCCTCCTTGCAAAACAGCTCGAGCTCAGTGAGGTTGGATGGAGAGCATTTGTGAACAGCAGTTTTCAGTTCTTTCCACAGATTCTCGATTGGATTCAGGTCTGGACTTTGACTTGGCCATTCTAACACCTGGATATGTTTATTTTTGAACCATTCCATTGTAGATTTTGCTTTATGTTTTGGATCATTGTCTTGTTGGAAGACAAATCTCCATCCCAGTCTCAGGTCTTTTGCAGACTCCATCAGGTTTTCTTCCAGAATGGTCCTGTATTTGGCTCCATCCATCTTCCCATCAATTTGAACCATCTTCCCTGTCCCTGCTGAATAAAAGCAGGCCCAAACCATGACGCTGCCACCACCATGTTTGACAATGGGGATGGTGTGTTCAGGGTGATGAGCTGTGTTGCTTTTACGCCAAACATAACGTTTTGCATTGTTGCCAAAAAGTTACATTTTGGTTTCATCTGGCCAGAGCACCTTCTTCCACATGTTTGGTGTCCCCCCCGGGTGGCTTGTGGCAAACTTTAAATTACACTTTTTATGGATATCTTTAAGAAATGGCTTTCTTCTTGCCACTCTTCCATAAAGGCCAGATTTGTGCATTATACGACTGATTGTTGTCCTATGGACAGAGTCTCCCACCTCAGCTGTAGATCTCTGCAGTTCATCCAGAGTGATCATGTATGAGCTGAAAGTTTAGAGGGACGGCCAGGTCTTGGTATATTTGCAGTGGTCTGATACTCCTTCCATTTCAATATTATCGCTTGCACAGTGCTCCTTGGGATGTTTAAAGCTTGGGAAATCTTTTTGTATCCAAATCTTTAAACTTCTTCACAACAGTATCTCGGACCTGCCTGGTGTGTTCCTTGTTCTTCATGATGCTCTCTGCGCTTTTAACGGACCTCTGAGACTATCACAGTGCAGGTGCATTTATACGGAGACTTGATTACACACAGGTGGATTGTATTTATCGTCATTACTCATTTAGGTCAACATTGGATCATTCAGAGATCCTCACTGAACTTCCGGAGAGAGTTTGCTGCACTGAAAGTAAAGGGGCTGAATAATTTTGCACGCCCAATTTTTCAGTTTTGATTTGTTAAAAAAGTTTGAAATATCCAATAAATGTCGTTCCACTTCATGATTGTGTCCCACTTGTTGATGATTCTTCACAAAAAAATACAGTTTTATATCATTATATTTGAAGCCTGAAATGTGGCAAAAGGTCGCAAAGTTCAAGGGGGCCGAATACTTTCGCAAGGCACTGTATATATATATATATATATATATACATATATATATATATACACACACACAGTTGAAGTCGGAAGTTTACATACACCTTAGCCAAACACATTTAAACTCAGTTTTTCACAATTCCTGGCATTTAATCCTAGTAAACATTCCCTGGCTTAGGTCAGTTAGGATCACCACTTTATTTCAAGAATGTGAAATGTCAGAATAATAGTAGAGAGTGATTTATTTCAGCTTTTATTTCTTTCATCACATTCCCAGTGAGTCAGAAGATCACATACAGTCAATTAGTATTTGGTAGCATTGCCTTCCACAAGCTTCCCACAATAAGTTGGGTGAATTTTGGCCCATTCCTCCTGACAGAGCTGGTGTAACTGAGTCTGGTTAATAGGCCTCCTTGCTCGCACACGCCTTTTCAGTTCTGCCCACACATTTTCTATGGGATTGAGGTCAGGGCTTTGTGATGGCCACTCCAATACCTTGACTTTGTTGTCCTTAAGCCATTTTGCCACAACTTTGGAAGTATGCTTGGTGTTTGGAAGACCAATTTGCGACCAAGCTTTAACTGATGTCTTGAGATGTTGTTTCAATATATACACAATTTTCCACCCTCATGATGCCATCTATTTTGTGAAGTGCACCAGTCCCTCCTGCAGCAAAGCATCCCCACAACATGATGCTGCCACACCCGTGCTTCAAGGTTGGGATGGTGTTCTTCGGCTAGCAAGCCTCCCCCTTTTTCCTCCAAACATAACAATGGTCATTATGGTCAAACAGGTCTATTTGTGTTTCATCAGACCAGAGGACATTTCTCCAAAAAGTACAATCTTAGTCCCCATGTGCAGTTGCAAACTGTAGTCTGGCTTTTCTATGGCGATTTTGGAGCAGTGGCTTCTTTCTGGCTGAGCGGCCTTTCAGGTTATGTCAATATAGGACTCGTTTGACTGTGGATATAGATACTTTTGGACCATTTTCATCCAGTATCTTCACAAGGTCCTTTGCTGTTGTTCTGGGATTGATTTGCACTTTTCACACCAAAGTACGTTAATCTCTAGGAGACAGAAGGCGTATGACGGCTGCATGGTCCCATGGTGTTTATACTTGCGTACTATTGTTTGTACAGATGAACGTGGTACCTTCAGGCGTTTGGAATTTGTCCCAAGAATGAACCAGACTTGTGGAGGTCTACAATTTTTTTTCTGAGGTCTTGGCTGATTTCTTTTGATTTTCCAATGACATCAAGCAAAGAGGCACTGAGTTTGAAGGTAGGCCTTGAAATACATCCACAGGTACACCTCCAATTGACTCAAATGATGTCAATTAGCCTATCAGAAGCCATGACATAATTAGCCAATTAGCCTATTCTAAAGCCATGACATATTTTTTCAAGAATTTTCCAAGCTGTTTAAAGGCATAGTCTACTTAGTATGTAAACATCTGATCCACTGGAATTGTGATACAGTATTATAAGTGAAATAATCTGTCTGTAAACAATTGTTGGAAAAATGTCTTGTGTCATGCACAAAGTAGATGTCTTAACCGACTTGCCAAAACTATAGTTTGTTAAAACCTCTCTGGGATAGGTGGGACGCAAATGTCACACCTGGCCAATTGCCACGGAAAATGCAGAGTGCCAAATTTAAAAGAAAATGCTATAAAATTCAAACTTTCATTAAATAACACATGTATGATACCAAATTAAAGCTACACTCAGGCACCACACAAAACGCAGAAATAAAATATAAACCATGCCTTACCTTTGACAAGCTTCTTTTGTTTGCTCTTCAATATGTCCCATAAACATCACAAATTGTCCATTTGTTCGATTAATTCCGTCGATATATATCCAAAATGTCAATTTATTTGGCGTGTTTGATCCAGAAAAAAACAGCTTCCAATTTCTCAAAAGTAACCTGTAAACTTTGCCAAAACATTTCAAACTACTTTTGTACTACAACTTTAGGTATTTTTAAACGTTAATAATAGATCAAATTGAAGACAGGTCTATCTGTTTTCAATACAGGAGGATCACAAACTAACGCTAATTTTCAAGTCTTGCGCAACTCTCAAACAGTACACATAACGTTACCCTGTTCCAAGATGGCCGTACTTCTTCATTGCACAAAGGAATAACCTCAACCAAATTCCAAAGACTGGTGACATCCAGAAAACTGGTGACATGAGAACTCATTGAATAGACAGTGACCTAAAAAAGACATAATTCTGAATGGTTAGTCCTCAGGGTTTTGCCTGCTACATAAGTTCTATTATACTCACAGACATGATTCAAACAGTTTTAGAAACAGTTTTAGAGTGTTTTCTATCCAAATCTACTAATAACATGCATATCTTATATTCTTGGCATGAATAGCAGGAAGTTGAAATTGGGCACGCTATTTATCCAAAAGTGAAAATGCTGCCCCCTATCCCAAAGAAATGTGTGGAGCGGTTGAAAAACGAGTTTTAATTACTCCAACCTAAGTGTATGTAATCTTCTGACTTCAACTGTATATCCCTCTAGGGATGCGCCCCACAGTTTGGAAACCACTGTATTATATCACCCTATCACAGGCCCACCCAGTCAACACCACCTCATAAGATTGCCTGCTGCATTTGGTCGAGAGATGTCCAGTTTGCAGCCGAACATGCAGCGTGTGTGTGTGTGTGTGGCAAAGACTTTACCTCCAGCCTCCCTCTTGCCTGCTCCCCGGCAGTCATCGATGGGGAGAACAGAATTAGGTAGGTTTAGTCTGACATGTTCAACCTTCAACATAGTATATGTTTGTTTGTCAGATATCACCTATCGCTAATGGCCATTGGTAATAGAACAGTGCCTGTGTATGTGTTTACAGAAACATGTATGGAGCCACCACACAGAGACTTGCAAGATAATGTGATGACAGACGGGCTTGGTAATGATGTCTCTGAATGTAGCGAGTCCTGGCCCTGGCATCAACATTTTACTAGACAAATCTTTTACTTGTTTAGTCTTTTTTAAATTATTGAGTTGAATGGTATAAATCAATATGGGTAGAGAGAAACCCTGTGTATTCTGCACCAGGATCTGGGAAGTCCTGTTCTATATGAGACACCACACAGGAAGGTGTGACCACGGAAGCCCCGTTTCCAAGGTAGCCCCATTTTTATCAGACAAAATCCCGATGGTGCTTTTCGACACATCTTTCTTTTATGTTTTTATTTTTTACAACTTCCAGATCATACAGTTTCTTGGCACAGAGATGCTGTACAATAAACAATCCTTAGGCCTGGAAGTGTGCATGTTAGCAAGCGAGTGTGTGGTGTACCAGCAAATTGGCGTGACAGCTAATGCAAACAAGTGCAGCCTTCTGGCCTTTTGTCCTTACCTGTCCTGCCAGGAGAGCTGAGGAGGAAATCACACAGCACCAGTGGATGGTATTTTTGCCCCAAGGCACAATTTCTGTTGATACAAACGTCACATTTGATTTTAAACGGGGGCTTGTTGCCTGCTGTGAGAGGTTGTCCTCATAATGACCTACGGTCCTTCTTGGTCTCCGAGTCACAATTAATCAAGATCACCAGAGTACAGTTATCAGATATCACCGCCTGTCCTTGTTACACATAGAAGAGGAGGAGAATTAGCTCAAGATTTTCTCACCATATCAAATCAAAATGTATTTGTCATGTGCGCCGAATAAAACAGGCTTACCTTACAGTGAAACGCTTACTTACAGGCTCTAACCAACAGTGAAAAAAGGTATTAGGTGAACAAAAGGTAAGTAAAGAAATAAAAACAACAGTAAAAAAGACAGTGAAAAATGACAGTAGCGAGCCTATTTACAGTAGCGAGGCTATAACGGTGGCGAGGCTATATAAAGGCACCGGTTAGTCGGGCTGATTGAGGTAGTATGTACATGAATGTATGGTTAATTATGCTGCTGCTCCCCTCTCTTTATCAAATATGCATAGTCACTTTAACGGGGTAGGGTTCCCTTTTGGGAACGACCCCTCTCACGTTCAGCTGGAACGGTGGCGCATGGAATGCAAAAATATTCTTAGAAATATTTAACCTCCACACATTAACAAGTCCAATAGCTCAAATCAAAGATAAACACCTTGTTCATCCAGCCAGCAAGTCAGATTTCTAAAATGTTTTACGGCAAAAACATAGCACATATTTATGACAAACCACCACCAAAGACACAGCTCATTTGAATAGCCAAGTTGAACAAAATATGCAGTAAACAAACGCAGGATTCAAAGAAAAATTATTCACTAACCTTTTGAAAATCTTCATCAGATGACAGTAATAGGGACATGTTACACAGTACATTTATGCTTTTTTCAATAATATGCTATTTATATCCATAAATCTCTGTTTACAATGACGCAATGTTCAAAAAATGCTACTCAAATGTCCGGAGAAATGACGATAGCTCCGGCAGATAACGTCAGATAACAAGCAATACACATCATAAACTTTGACTAAATATACATGTTCTACATATAGATAGAAAGATACACTTCTTCTAAATGCAACCGCTGTGTTACATTTATTTTTAACGTTACATAATTCGTTCACTAGGCTATAATATGAGACGGCACTCACACATTAGCATTATGGTCTCCACTATGTTGGAACTCCACAGAAACACAAAAATAACCACATAAATATTCCCTTACCTTTGATGTTCTTCGATCATAAGACGTGGAAGTAGTCATACTTACCAAAAACTGTGTTTGGTTTTCAAGTCTGTGTCTTTGGGCTATCAAACACTACAAATTCCGTCTGAAATGCAGCCAAAATTCTAGTGGATGCGCATCTAAACTTCAAAATTACATATTATATGTCGACGAAACTGGTCAAACTAAGTGCAGAATCAAGCTTTAACATGTTCTGAACACGCAAACCAATCCTTAGCTCGAACAGACAAACACACGTCGTTTGGTCAACCCTGGAATAAAGAGAGCTCTGGACTCGGCGCGCGCATCAAAGTGCATGTATTTTCGCGTGACCTGAAGGTTTCAGCCCGCCAAAAGTGGAGGCAGCCCGCGATTCTCACAATGACAAGCCCCATTGAAAGCAGACATCGCGCTGAAGACATAGAAACGATGACATCAAAGTTGGCCCAACTTTCTTGATGACAAGAGAGAGTTTGGGACAATGGCTGCCCTGAGAGTTCTGCCTTACATACAGACATAATTTGAACGGTTTTAGAAACTTTAAGAGTGTTTTCTATTCAATTATAATTATTATATGCATATATTAGCAATTTTGGACAGATTTTTTTTTCTGTTTACGATAGGCACGCAATTCCTCCAAAGGGGGCAATAGTCAGCCCTATTTTTAACAGGATAAAAGAGGGGATAGGGGAGGAACACAATGCAAATAGTCCAGGTAGCCATTTGATTACCTGTTCAGGAATCTTATGGCTTGGGGGTGAAATCTGTTGAGAAACCTTTTTGTCCTAGACTTGGCACTCCGGTACCGCTTGCCATGCTGTAGTAGAGAGAACCATCTATGACTGGGGTGGCTGGAGTCTTTGACAATTTTTAGGGCCTTCCTCTGGCACCGCCTGGTGTAGAGGTCCTGGATGGAAGTCAGCTTAGCCCCAGTGATGTACCGGGCCATACGGACTACCCTCTGTAGTGCCTTGTGGTCGGAGGCCGAGCAATTGCTGTAACAGGCAGTGATGCAACCATGCTCTCGATGTTGCAGCTGTAGAACCTTTTGAGGATCTGAGGACCCATATCAAATATTTTTTGTTTCCTGAGGGGGAATAGGCTTTGTCGTGCTTTCTTCACCACTGTCTTGGTGTGTTTGGACCATTCTAGTTTGTTGGTGATGTGGACACCAACCAACTTGAATCTCTCAACCTGCTCCACTACAGCCCCATCGATGAGAATGGGGGTGTGATCGGTCCTCCTTCTTCTGTAGTCCACAATCATCTCATTAGTCTTGGTTATGTTGAGGGATAGGTTGTTATTCTGGCACCACCCGGTCAGGTCTCTTCCCTATAGGCTGTCTCGTCATTGTCGGTGATCAGGCCTACCCCTGTTGTGTTGTCTGCAAACTTAATGATGGTGTTGGAGTCGTTCCTGGCCATGCAGTCGTGGGTGAACAGGGAATACAGGAGGGGACTGAGAATGCACCCCTGAGGGGCTCCAGTGTTGAGGATCAGCGTGTCAGATGTGTTGCTACCTACCTTCACCACCTGGGGGCGGCCCATCAAGAAGTCCAGGATCCAGTTGCAGAGGAAGGTGTTTAGTCCCAGGATCCTTAACTTAGTGATGAGCTTTGAGGGTACTTTGGTTTTGAACGCTGAGAAGTAGTCAATGAATAGCATTCTCACGTAAGTATTCCTTTTGTCCAGGTGGGAAAGGGCAGTGTGGAGTGCAATAGAGATTTAATCATCTGTGGATCTGTTTGGGCTATATGCAAATTGGAGTGGGTCTATGGTTTCTGGGATAATGATGTTGATGTGAGCCATTACCAGCTTTTCAAAACACATCATGGCTACGAACGCGAGTGCTACGGGTCTGTAGTCATTTAGGCAGGTTGCCTTCATGTTCTTGGCCACAGGGACGATGGTGGTCTGCTTGAAACATGTTTGTATTACAGACTCAATCAGGGACATGTTGAAAATGTTAGTGAAGACACCTGCTAGTTGGTCAGCACATGCCCGGAGCACACGTCCTGGTAATCGTTCTGGTATGCACATTCAGTCACTATGGGGACGACGTCCTCAATGCACTTATTGATAAAGCCAGTGACTGATGTGGTGTACTCCTCAATGAAATCGGAAGAATCCCGGAATATGTTCCAGTCTGTGATAGCAAAGCAGTCCTGTAGTTTAGCATCTGCTTCACCAGACCACTTTTTTATAGACTGAGTGACTGGTGAAAGCATAGCATTCGACTATCTGAGGACAGCGCCCCACAAGAACATATGTTTTCAAACCAGCACAGGCATCACAAAATCATAAATAGCGATAAAATTAATCACTTACCTTTCGAAGATCTTCCTCTGTTTGCAATCTCACGGGTCCCAGCTACACAATGAATGGTCGTTTTATTAGATAAAGTCCTTCTTTATATCCCAAAAAGTCAGTTTAGTAGGCGTCATTGAGTTCAGTAATCCACGTGTTCAACATGCAAACAAAGAAGTCCCAAAAGTTACCGGTAAAGTTCGTCCAAACAAGTCAAACAAAATTTGTAATTAATCATCAGGTACTCTAATATCTAAATAAATGATAATATTATTAATATTTTAATACTAAATGATAGTATGTTCAATAGGAAAGGAAAATAATGAAGAGCGCGCCCTCATTCACGCACGCAACGAGACTACTTTTGCCTTAGTGCTCCCCTTGGATTAATTACAATTCCTCGTTGGTTTTTCAAAAAACTGAAACCATGCCTGAAACCATGTATAAAGACTTGACATCTAGTGGAAGCCATAGGAACTGCAATCGAGGAGGTGGAAGTCATAGTTTCAATAGCTTCACATTTGAAGTGGCTGGGAGCTAAAGAAAAACAACATTCTGGATGGATTTTCCTTGGGTTTTTGCCTGCCATATCAGTTATGTTATACTCACATACATTATTTTAACAGTTTTAGAAACTTCAGAGTGTTTTCTGCCCAATTCGACATGCATAACCTAGCTTCTGGGCCTGAGTAACAGGCAGTTTACTTTGGGCATGTCAGACAGGCGGAAATTCAGGAAACTAGACCGTGCGCTAAAAAGTACATTTTTGCTTGTAAGCAGGACTCAGGAGGATATCACACAGCACCAGTGGACCTCGGTAGACTCTTTCTACTCATTAATCTCTTTCACTCTTTCTGAGTAATTATATTTGTATACTCCATTTGTTTGGTGTCCTCCGCCCATCTTGTTTTGTGTGTTATCCATTTGCTGTATTTTCAAGAAAGCTATTTTGAAGCTTCATGGCCATGTGATTTGCAACTGCCTATTATTGCAATAAACAACCAGTGACATCATGGTCAAATTCAGTATAGATAGACTGAACTAAAAATAGCAATATGGGTCACTTGAATCATGCTTTCTAAAAGAGCCACCTTGAGATTATTTCAATCAATATCACAACATATTGGGCAATACAAAATCTGTGACCCAGTTTTGATTTTGATGTCCTGATTGGTGTTTTTCTAATGAACTTGAACTTAAGCTGCCTCCGAAGTGACTAGTATATGGCTATATGTGGTCATTGACATCTCAGAGCTATTGTTTTGGTTGTTTTTGAGTTTGTGTTATAGTCACAAATCTCCTCCAAAAACATCAGTAAGATCGGCAATTCAATTAGAGTCAAAACGGGAAATTATGCTCCATCATCACCCATCCCTTTTAAAATTCAAAGGTCACCCTGGCTTTATATTCCATGGGCAGTCCATATCTGATCCAGAGTCATTAATCCTGCTATTAATGTGACTCAAATTGTTCATGAATCAAGAGCTGTTCTCAAAGGGGTGGAGATGAGGCCACCGTAATGGCGTCGGCAATCAGTGGACTCATGAAGACACCATTCATCATCACGGCTGAGACGTTCTGGGTCAGAGCAGTGTACTGTACGTCAGAAGAAGCCTGGGGATGTGGTGCGCCAGAGTCTGGCTGTCAAGATACACAGTGTTAGACTGAGGATGAGAGCTGAACATAGAGAAAGCTCAGATCAGTACCCATAGTTCAACACCATGCCATTATGAAGCTGAGTTAATGGACCCTTGTGATTAGAGCGTCCCATATCCTATTATGTGTTAATGTATTGACCACTTGCAAATATTATAACGGATGATTGTGCTTTCTGAGTTTTGTAAGCCGAACTGGATAAAAGCCCTTAGATTAGGCACTAGATGATGTCATGTTTTCATTCTCTTAAGTGTATCAGGGAGGTCAAAGAAGAATGTATCCTACTTCTCTCTTGTCAGCTGTTTTTTTTTGTCACCCACTGTCAGCCCCTGCTCTACCCTGTGTGACCTACCTATTCACCTTCAAACAGTAGTCTCATTGACCTACAATGTAAAACCACGCTCATTCATAGAACACACAACAAAATCCTTGAAGATGTGCATCATTAGCATGTTTGCCCATGACAAGCAGTGCTCAGAATGTTGAGGTCGGCCCAGTTGCTGCAATAGGACAACCCACCAATTAAAATTCTACCCACACACTGTACAGCAGTTATCAGAAAACTGCTGAACTTCTTCTAAAGGTTCTCAGAACACTAATGGAACATTTCCAAATCATTATCTGCTGTTATCAACCAGGATACTCAATTTCTCATCCTTCTCCTTTCTGCTGAGATTCACATTATAAGCCACAGGGGTGTGAAATCCTCTCCAATCAGACACACATCAAGCAGACTCCTATGTGAGCTAAATTGAAGAGCTAAATCACCCGTATCAAGGTTCCCCTAGCATCATCCACTAGCCCTCCACCTGAGCTATATTTCCCAGATAATCGGGTTCCTGCTGTATCCCACTCAGAGGGCCTGGCAGCCTGAGTTGAACTGATATCCCTGAACACCACTTTACCTGCCCATGACTGCCTCAGAAAGATAGAGGAGGGACTCTTTCATGTTCAGTTCTCTCGCTGAATTTCCTGCAGTTTTCGGGAAGGATTTTAGGGTCCTGCAGAGATATGCTGCTCTGAATGAGATGGTTTTAGTGGTCCTCTAAATTGCCTTAGCAAAGTGTGTGTATGTGATGATAGTGACACGTGGATCCTTTTAGAGTGAGGTTTTTTGACAGCATGGGATATGTTCTGTACTGGTCTTTATAACGGGAATGGAAAGATCTGTTATAACTCACGTTCATACCCATAGTTTTTTCGTTGTTTTCACAAATTCACACTTGTCTTTGCCATGTGCTGTTTTAACGTCTCGTCATGTGTATGATGCTCAAGCAGGGTAATCCCCACTACACGCTGGGTTGCACACAGTGCAATGATTGCTATTAGGTAACAAGCTGACACATGCAAATGCCATATCAAATATGAATGCCGCCTCCCTCCGTCCAGCTGCCACTTCCTCAATGACCTACGAGAAGGATTCAACTACCAACGGGACATTAAAAACTGTAATATCTTATGCTTCCTGGAGTCCTTGCTGAACGGCGACATTATCAACATACAGCTGGCTGGTTATACGCTGTATCGGCAGGATAGAACAGCAGTGTCTTGTATGACCAGGGGTGGCGGACTATGCATATATGTAAACAACAGCTGGTGCACGATATCTAAGGAAGTCTCAAGGTTTTGCTCGCCTGAGGTAGAGTATCTCATGATAAGCTGTTGACCACGCTATCTACCTAGAGAGTTTATATCTGTATTTGTTGTAGCTGTCTTACATACCACCACAGACCCATTCTGGCACTAAGACCACACTCAATGAGCTGAATTCCGCCATAAGCAAACAGGAACATTTTCATCCAGGCGAGGCGCTCCTAGTGGCCGGGGACTTTAGTGCAGGGAATCTTAAATCGGTTTTACCGTATTTCTATCAGCATGTTAAATGTGCAACCAGATTGAAAAAAACTCTGACCACCTTCACTCCACACACAGAGACGCGTACAAAGCTCTCCCTCACCCTCGATTTGGCAAATCTGACCATAATGCTATCTTCCTGATTCCTGCTTACAAGAAAAAACTAAAGCAGTAAGCACCAGTGACTCGGTCAATAAAAAAAGTGGTCAGATGAAGCAGATGCTAAGCTACAGGACTGTTTTGATAGCACAGACTTGAATATGTTCCGGGATTCTTCCTACGGCATTGAGGAGTACACCACATGAGTCATTCGCTTCAACAATAAGTGCATCGATGATATCGTCTCCACAGTGACCGTACGTACATACCCCAACCAGAAGTCATGGATTACAGGCAACATCCGCACTGAGCTAAAGAGTAGAACTGCCACATTCAAGGTGCGGGACTCTAACCCAGAAGCTTATAAGAAATCCAGCTATTCCCTCCGACGAACCATCAAACAGGAAAAGTGTCAATACAGGAGTAAGATCGAATAGATCTACACCAGCTCAGATGCTTGTCGGATGTGACAGGGCTTGCAAACCATTACAGACTACAATGGAAGCACAGTCGAGAGCTGCCCAGTGACACGAGCCTACCAGACGAGCTAAATTACTTCTATGCTCGCTTCGAGGCAAATAACACTGACACATGCATGCATGAGAGCACCAGCTGTTCCGGACGACTGTGTGATCACGCTCTCTGCAGCCAATGTGTATAAGACCTTTGAACAGGTCAACATTCACAAGGCCACAGGGCCAGAAGAATTACCAGGACCTGTACTGCGAGCATGTGCTGACCAACTGGCAAATGTCTTCACTGACATTTTCAACCTCTCCCTGTCCAAGTCTGTAATACCAACATGTTTCAAGCAGACCATCTGTAGCCATGAAGTGCTTTGAAAGGCTGGTAATGGCTCACATCAACACCGTTATCCCAGAAACCCTAGACCCACTCCAATTTGCATACCACCCTAACAGATCCATCCGCAGATGATGCAATCTCAATTGTACTCCACACTGCCCTTTCCCATCTGGACAAAAGGAACACCCAAAGACGGAAGTTTACATACACTTAGGTTGGAGTCATTAAAACTCTATTTTCAACCACTCCACAAATTTTTGTTAACAAACTATAGTTTTGGCAAGTCGGTTAGGACATCTACTTTGTGCATGACACAAGTAATTTTTCCAACAATTGTTTACAGACAGATTATTTCACATAATAATAATTCAATGTTTATACACTAAGTTGACTGTGCCTTGAAACAGCTTTACAATTTCTTGAAAATGATGTAATGGCTTTAGAAGCTTCTAATAGGCTAATTGACATCATTTGAGTCAATTGGAGTCAATTACCTGTGGATGTATTTCAAGGCCTACCTTTTTGCTTGACATCATAGGAGAATCAAAAGAAATCAGCCAAGACCTCAGATTTTTTTTTGTAGACCTCCACAGGTCTGGTTCATCCTTGGGAACAATTTCCAAACGCCTGAAGGTATCACGTTCATCTGTACAAACAATAGTACGCAAGTATAAACACCAAGGGACCACACAGCCATCATACCGCTCAGGAAGGAGACATGTTCTGTCTCCGAGAGATGAATGTACTTTGGTGCGAAAAGTGCAAATCAATCCCAGAATCCCAGAACAGAGGAAACAGGTACAAAAGTATCTATATCCACAGTAAAACGAGTCCAATATCGACATAACCTGAAAGGCCGCTCAGCAAGGAAGAAGCCACTGCTTCAAAACCGCCATAAAAAAGCCAGACTACGGTTTGCAACTGCACATGGGGACAAAGATCGTACTTTTTGGAGAAATGTCCTCTGGTCTGATGAAACAAAAGTAGAACTGTTTGGCCATAATGACCATTGTTATGTTTGGAGGAAAAAGGGGAGGCTTGCAAGTCGAAGAACACCATCCCAACCGTGAAGCATGGGGGTGGCAGCATCATGTTGTGGGGGTGATTTGCTGCAGGAGGGACTGGTGCACTTCACAAAATAGATGGCATCATGAGGATGGAAAAAAATGTGGATATATTGAAGCAACATCTCAAGACATCAGTTAAAGCTAGGTCGCAAATGGGTCTTCCAAATGGACAATGTCCCCAAGCATACTTCCAAAGTTGTGGCAAAGTGGTTTAAGGACAACAAATGTATTGGAGTGGCCATCACAAATCCCTGACCTTATTCCCATAGAAAATGTGTGGGCAGAACTGAAAAGGCGTGTGCGAGCAAGGAGGTCTATTAACCTGCCTCAGTTACACCAGCTCTGTCAGGAGGAATAGGCCAAAATTCACCCAACTTATTGTGGAAAGCTTGTGGAAGGCTACCCAAAACCTTTGACCCAAGTTAAACAATTTAAAGGCAATGATACCAAATACTAATTGAGTGTATGTGTAACGGATGTGAAACGGCTAGCTTAGTTAGCGGTGTGCGCTAAATAGCGTTTCAATCGGTTACGTCACTTGCTCTGAGACCTTGAAGTAGTAGTTCCCCTTGCTCTGCAAGGGCCGCGGCTTTTGTGGAGCGATGGGTAACGATGCTTCGTGGGTGACTGTTGTTGATGTGTGCAGAAGGTCCCTGGTTCGCGCCGGGGTATGGGCGAGGGGACGGACGTAAAGTTGTTCTGTTACATATGTGAACTTCTGACCCACTGGAAATGTGTTGAAAGAAATAAAAGCTGAAAAAGATAATTCTCTCTTCTATTATTCTGACATTTCACATTTTCGAAATAAAGTGGTGATCCTAACTCACCTAAAACATACTAGGATTTTAAATGTCAGAAATTATTAAAAACTGTGTTTAAATGTACTTGGCTAAGGTATATGTAAACTTCCGACTTCAATTGTATGTGAGAATGCTATTCAATGACTACAGCTCAGCGTTCAACACCATGGTGCCTTCAAAGCTCATCACTAAGATAAGGACCCTGGGACTAAACACCTCCCTCTGCAACTGGATCCTGTACTTCTTGACTAGCCGCCCCCAGGTGGTAAGGGTAGGTAACAACACATCCACCATGCTGATCCTCAACATAGAGGCCCCTCAAGGGTGCGTGCTCTGTTCCCTCCTGTACTCCCTGTTCACTCATGACTGCACGGCCAGGCATGTCTCCAACACCATCATTCAGTTTGCCTTTGACACAACAGGGGTAGGCCTGATCCCTGACAAGACAGCCTATTGGGGTGTGGTGTGTGGTGCCAGTGTGGTGCCAGGACAACAACCAGCAGCACCTACTACCATACTCCTTTCACCCTCTGAATGGCACACATTAACAATCCATGTCTCAATTGACTCAAGGCTTAAAAAATCTTGTCTCCTCACCTTCATCTACACTGATTGATGTTGATTTATCAAGTGACATCAATAAGGGATCATAGCTTTCACCTGGATTCAACTGGTCAGTCTGTCATGGAAAGAGCAGGTGTTCTTAGTGTTTAGTATATGAAGTGTATGTTGAGCAACACTTTGTCAAGATATTATTTGCAACACCATGGTGATAAGAATGTAAGGATGTAAGGATGAGAATTGGATGTTTATCATAGTGTCTATAAATTCCTGTCTATCACGTGAACTGATGGACATGGTGGTTGCTTCTAGAGAAAGAAGACACATTTTACAAAGCTCCTGTGTGCTGCCTCTGTCTAGTCCTGACTTTATTTATAGTTAAAGTTCCACAATCTGAACCCTCTGAACGGGGACATTGCAATTGAATGAAAAACATCTTTCCTGATGGAGGATCTGTCCAGTGAGTTCATTATTGGCCACTGTGTATTTATTGGGGCTTCGTCATGTTCCGTGCGTTGCCATTAGTGAACGGAGACATGTACTGTGATCATTAGTACACAATATCTGGCCACATTGATTAAGATGACAAAACTGCCTTTCAACGGTGCACATTCCATTTCTGTCACACAACACTGCATATCGATCATCATACGCCGTGTAAACAACCAGACACGTGGGGTGGGGCATGCAGAGGACTCCCGTGTTTCATAACCATTTACTGGCCTTGAGTCCTGGGCAGTACAAGGTCTAAATCTGCCAGACCACAGGGATGATAGATGTTCCATTGCGGGAAGCCTTGCTCAGCCCTAACAACAGCAGTATTTCTTTGGGTGACCTTGGCCACTGGTGGTGTCACAGAGACATTAGTCACAGATACTGGCATCGTAGTACATGAACCCATTTGCCCGGTCATCATGAGCCACACTAGTGATCTGACAGCCTCCTGTGTACAATATAGTCTGCTCCTAAGCTATAGTATATTCCTATATCAGATGGCAGCTACAGAGGAACTGGAAGTGCTGAAAAGATAATAGGTTGACTGGCTCCCACGGTATCTACAGCAACAACACTTGCATTAAGCGCTAAAAATAGGTGTACATACTGTATCTCTGATGGTATGTTGCTCTTGGTGACAGAGATAGCTAGATAACCTAATTGTGTTGCCTCTATCAGATTAATCTCAGACACATAGTGGGATACCACAGCACTATTCACTGGACTGGGATGTGTGTGAACATTTGAGAAGGATTGTTGTTAAGAAAGAATGGGAGAGAGAACTATAGATTTTTTTTTTTGAATTACCATCATTCCACACAATACTAAAGGAAGTAAATAAGGGGTTCATGCAGGTTACGCCCCAGCTAGAGTTAATACAGAGGCAGTTTGAGCAACTCTCTTGTGGAATATAATGATTACTATGTCAGGGAGGGAAGAAGGGAAGAAAATGCCAGCTTCAGTATCCACACTGACATTTATAATTTCAGAACTGGGAATTATCACACGCTGTGATCAAAGCAACCCACTGATTGCTCCATGGGGCTGTGAGAAAATCATAATGTATCCCCTAACTAGTGCATCCAGCCTCACTCGCTCTCCCACAGATGAAGAGACGGTTGGTTGATAAGAAGGAAAAGGCAATGAACACCGTAATTGGTACACTGAAGGTCAGTCTTTTCATGGCTCAGACGGTGTGTTTTCCGGTGAGTTGAAAAGGCAAATCTTCGTTGCCTACGCAGTGTTTGTGGATGTGAAAATGTGACATTTCATTGAACACACGTGAAGTTGTTTTGAAATCGACCGTTATCTTATGTAGGTCATGAAGAGGAGTTGCCAGACTGACATGAAGAGACTATTGTAATATTGTTGTCGTCCCCCCCCCCCCCCCATTCTCCTCCCACCCTCTGAACGTGAAGTCTTTCTTATACAGAACTCAGAATGCAGTGATCACAAACCTTAAACAACTGGTGACCTTGTACTCTATAACTGTTCAAATAAATGAATCTCTGACTCTGACGTCTAATATAAACTGAATGTCTTTATTTCTTTTCTGAAGGAGTGTGTACAATTATTACTATAAATTATTCAAATCGGTGCACCAGTCCGTTATTGGACAAAATGTGTGTTTTATGAAGACCTGAATTATGAGTTATTTTAACAATAAATCTTTAAGACAAACATTTTAATGAAAGTGATGATATTGATTTATCTGAAGCTTTGAATTATCTTGAGATTCAATTGAAGCTCACTTTACCAGAATAAGACAACAGAATGTAAATCTGGGACACTCAAATTAGTATGATATGTTATGTTTGGTATGGTTACATAAGACAGAAGTTGGTTGGGCATATAACACGAAGCTCTAGTTCGAATCTCATCAACGACACCTTTACATAATTAGCAACTTTTCCACTACTTAGTACTTACCGTGTTAGCTAACCCTTCCCCTAATACTAACCTTAACCCTTTTAGCTAACCTTAACCTCAACCCTTTAACCTTACTCCTAAATTTAACCCTAAAGCCTAGTCTAGCTTACATTACATTTGACATTTTTTTGTCATTTAGCAGACACTCTTATCCAGAGCAATTTAAAGAAGCAGTTAGGGTTACGTGGCTTGCTCTAGGGCACAACAACAGACTTTTCACCTAGTCGGCTCTGGGATTTGAACCAGTGGTTACTGACCCAATGCTCTTAACCGCTAGGCTACCTGTTGCCCTGGCTAAAATAAACCACCTAGCTAGAATTCGCAGTGGTGTAAAGTACTTACATAGTTTTTTGGGGTATATGTATTTTTTAATATTTGTTCACTATATTCCTATAAAAAATTATGTACATTTTACTCCATGCATTTTCCCTGACACCCAAAAGTACTCGTTACATTTTGAATGCTTAGCAAGACAGGAAAATGGTCCAATTCACACACTTGTCAAGAGACCATCCCTGGGCATCCCTACTGCCTCTGATCTGGCGGGGTCACAAAACACACATGCTTCATTTGTCTGAGTGTTAGAGTGTTCCCCTGATTATCCATACATAAATAAAAACAAGAAAATGGTGCTGTCTGGCTTGCTTAATCTAAGGAATTTTCAATGATTTATACTTTTACTTTTGATACTTAAGTATATGTTTAGCAATTATATTTACTTTGATACTCAAGTATATTTTAAAGCAAATACTTTTAGACTTTTACTCAAGTAGTATTTTACTGGATGACTTTTACTTGAGTCATTTTCTACTAAAGGTATGTTTACTTTTACTCAAGTATGACAATTGTGTACTTTTTCCACCACTGAGAATTCGTAACATATCATACATTTTTCAAATTTGTAAGATAGTACATTTTGCAAATTCATAACATATAATGCGAATTGTAACATATCATATGCAATGGGTGATGGACATCCACAAATGAATACATACCAAATGAAACGTAACATATCATACTAGATGGAGTGTTTGGAATTACGTACTGAATAATACGAAATGCTCTGACACCAGGTTGAAAATATTGACTGGTTTTCATCAAGCTGTTCGCTCAAGAGGAAGCTTCTCACTGTAATCTGGTTCAGGTTATTAGTCAACCTACCAAGGTGTTTACAAACACTACAGGAACTAGATTGCCACATGTATTGATCATACTTTTACTAATACTGTAAAACTGTATCCGTACCAATTGGATGCAGTGATGACAATATAGTGATGACAATATAGTGCCTATATCCAGGAAAGACAAGGTTCTGAAAGCTGGCCCTAAAATATTACATAAGAGATTATACAAAAGATTTAGCTGTGACTATTATGTGAATGATGTTAAAAAATATATTATGTCATTAATAAGGAGCATCCAGATGCTAAACTTAATAAATGTATCAAATGACTTGGCTGCACATGGCTGCACATTTGACTGTCTGACTTACTGCACATGTTTTAATTACGTGACTCAAATTATCAAAAAAGAAGAATAAGCTGTACTATGACGCCAAGATCAATTATATAAAGAATGATGGGGGAAAAAAATTGAGTACTTTAACCCCAGAACCTTGGCTTTCCTGGATTGACGTACCGGTGTGTCAATCTAAGTAACAAAGAAATCCCTAGAAAAATCTGCAAATTAAGCTAGAGACAACTGTTTTTTGTATTGGATGTGTCTCAATCCGCATCTGTGGTGAAGGATGGCAGAGCTAGAGTAGTGTTTGTCAGACCATGAAACATCCCGAAAATGTAATGTAATGTCCAAAGAGTTTGGCCACTCTATGGAAAGGGGAGACTCTCAAGAACATGACGGTTGTCACACCCTCACTATAGAGAGCCCTTGGTTCTCTATGGTGTTTAGGTCAGCGATTGACTAGGGGGGTGTTCTAGTCATTCTATTTCTATGTTGGTGAGTTGTATGGTTCACAATTAGAGGCAGCTGGTAATCGTTGCCTCTAATTGGGGATCATATTTAGGAAGCCCTTTCGCCCACCTGCTTTGTGGGATATTGTTTCAGCTAGTGCTTATGTGCACGTCACAGTCGGTGGATGTGTTGGATGTGTTGGATGTGTTGGATGTGTTGGATGTGTTGGATGTGTTGGATGTGTTGGATGTGTTGGATGTGTTGGATGTGTTGGATGTGTTGGATGTGTTGGATGTGTTGGATGTGTTGGATGTGTTGGATGTGTTGGATGTGTTGGATGTGTTGGATGTGTTGGATGTGTTGGATGTGTTGGATGTGTTGGGTTTTTGTGAATTCAAATTATGTGGAACTCAACTCAAGCTGCACCTTGGTCCACTCTGTACGACGATCGTGACAACGGTGGTCTCCGTTTTCCTCTACGACCCCAAGGTGTCAGGGTACTAATCTGAAGTTAGTACCTTCTATGTGCCAACTTCTGTTTGGTAGCGTCCAAACCATTTGGGCTACAAACTGGAAAGGGGTGATTCTCACAAACAAAATTGTGTTCTCCATTTTGCTCTACGATCTGGCTATAGAGTCAGCTAACATCCTCAGTAGATTTTCTATCTGTCATGTCTTTAATCTGAGCCTAGAATAAAATGTTTGTCCTCAGGCCTGGAAGGAAGCCAAAGTCCTCTGCTACCAAGAATGGTAAAGTGGCCTTTACCGGCCTATCGGCTTGCTGCCAGTTCTGAGCAATTTGTTGGAAAACAAAATTGTGCTTGAGCAAATACAATAATATTTCTCTGTAAACAAATGAAGACTTTCAGCATGCTTATATAGAAGGGAACTCGACATGTACTTTGATATTATTGACCATAACCTGATGTTGAAAAACCGTAACATGTTTTTTCAACATCTATCTCACTGTCGATTCAGAGCTATATCTATCTGTCCACTAACAGAGGATTTTATTTAACTGAAGATTATCTGTTAAACATATAAAGTGTGGTGTAACTCAGCCCAGCTATCTTTCCCTCTAATTCCTTTCTATTATTACCAATGACCTGCCACTGGCATTAAACAAAGCCTGGCAAGGAAAATGGGGGAACTGTTTACTGCCAGATTACATTACAGGTAGTGACACTCCAGTGAGTGTGACTCATTGCGGAAACGGGCACTAGTAAAAGGGACTCAGACGTAGCTCAGACGTTCACTAGTCATTTTGCTTATCTTGTATGTTTCCCTATCCTGCATGTACCCCCGTCTCCTGCATGCCTCCTCCCCCTTGGATCTTGTTTTCTCTTTCTTATCCAAGACATCCTGTATGCCAGCTTCCCTTCATTTCATTCATGACTAATGGCCTTGAAATTAATGTTATGGTTAATGATAGAGATTTAAAATGTGTCTTTATTTTCAGGTTTGAATGAGACAATGTATTCCCCTAAGATTATTCATACAATAAAGTTATTGTTTTAATATTATATCATTTGTTTGTCTTTCCTTATATGTAAGACAATGCTATTTGTAATATGTTTTGGTGCATATGTGTTTAATATACTATCAAGATAAGATGGTGTCTGATCACAGAACATTCCATAGAATTTGAGAGAAATACTATCGGACAGTAAAAGGTATTTCTATTCTGATTTCAGATAAATCCTTACAAAATAAGGAAGACTCTATATTCGCCTCGTTTTCTAAGACACGCACACGTTTTCTTTCTTCACTGATGACAATTTGATTGTGGTGCTATTGTATGTCATATCATTTGAAAGAGCCGTTTCTCAGCTTTTCAAATATGTATCATGTTTTCACAAGGTTTGACGGCAGCAGATTATTCTCCTTTATGCACACCGAGGTCATGGTTCAGTAAAACAAATTAACATTACGCCTGCATGAAAGGGTTCAAGCATTTGTAAAGACCTACTTTATTCTTGCTGGAATTGTCATGGACTAGAACTTTATGATTTTGGTTTGTACCCACTATACCGACGCTATCAACCACCAGTTGGACCAACCCCAATCACCACTAAATAGTGAGTAGCATAAGGTGAATAGAAAGGCATTAATTATAGAATACAGAACTATTTTCTTTGGAATGCGCATGCTTACCCCGGTCCCCTGTCTGAAGTGGCTATAGAACTTGAAGTCACTACATCAAGTGGAAACTATTTGCACGGAATAAGTGGGAAACTATTCATATGGAACATTTGGATGCGACTTTCTCACACGGATGAACCTTCATTAATGAATTCAGTTCATAGACGGAAAGCAGCAACAAAGTGAAGCCAGCAGTACCATGAGTAAACAAAACCACATGAAACAACTTAATTCCGCTGGGATATTATTATGATTGAAACTAAGGAAATTGGAAAACAGTCATTGATGTGCAATTGATGTGCATATTCGGCTGGCGAAAATGTGCATGAACTGATTGGCTCTCGAAAAGGAGAGTGATGAACTAAACTGGTATCAACCCAAAGCAGAATTATTTATGGATAATATGCAAGCATGGATTGACCAATGTGGCAACCCTGAACACTGTGAAATCCGACCTTAGGACAGTGCCAGCAATTTAGGAAAATGTTCAAGTGTCACAAGCAAAGTATCAAACTGCTTCCGCTCTGATGCTGAAACCGAAACTGAGCGAGCTGCTCTGATTGCACAAGCAGCAGCTTGGGACCCCTAATGTAAACTTGAGGAAGAACATAATGTGGAATCTGCAGCCTTTGAAGATAAATTAAATTTGGACAAAAAATATTGCAGAATTGAGGGCATGAAAGGAAAGATTGGAAATTGAAACTGGAATTGCAATGCCCAATGCCAAAATAAAAGTCATTGCAGAACATGAGGGTTTGTCTTCATCCTGAGCTGATGACTCCCAAAGAACACATGAATTAATATTATTAAAGGAGACCTCTCGTGACCCTTGATCGATTTAAACCTGGTTCCTTTAACCTGGCACTTGATAACACCATTTCAGAATGTCAGACGGATGTGCGGATGAAACAAAGATCACCTACCACATCTCATCACAGAAAGGTTCCTGCAGGGGGTAGCATTCAGCTGGGGGAAGCATTGGAATACAAACTTGATGAAAATGGAAACTCCAATTAGAATGCATTGATCGGTATTATGAAAAGGCTAAATAAAATGACCGTTTTTGCTAGTGCACAAGAAGCTCTATCTTTACTTCCTGCCAGAGTTATCCCGGTTTTTGGAGAAAATCCATTGCAGTACCAGTCTTTCATCACTGCTCTCGAACAACCTAGATACATGGTGTGTAGCTGGCAGTATATGGACCCCAGAGGTGGATACAATGAAGCAAAGAGGCTGCTGAAGTGATATTTCAGTGATGAAATCAGGATCACAAGTGCCTATATGGATAAGGTCCTTTGCTGGGCTGTTATTGAACCTAAGGACAGGGCAGCATTGCAGGCCTACTCATTGTTTCTGCGAAGCCGCTGTAATGTTAGACAACCCCTCAATTATGATATTGGTCATATCCAAGCAGCCATTTAAGCTCGGAGACAAATGGAAGTCCACTGCATGTGACCATCTCGAGCAAAGAGGTCAAAGGGAAACGTTCAAGGATCTGGTTGACTGCCTTGAGCAGCAAGCCAGAGTGGCACTGGACCCTATTTCGGGGAATATTCAAGACATTACTCCCAATATGAAGGTTCTCAAGACTAGGGTGAGTGATCCCAAGCGTCAGTTTATGTCCAGAGGCAAAACCAGCAGTTTTGCTACCACAGTTACATCAGTAGCTATGAACACAACAGATGAAAGAGGGAATCAGGAAAGCGAGCAGAAGAGAAGCATCAACACAAGTGTCACTTTTCACAAACCGTGCTTGTTTTGTGCTGGAGACCATGCGATGGAATACTGACGTAAGATGGCGCTGAAACTCCATAAGAAAAAGATTGAATTCCTCAGCGAAAATTAAAATTTTTATGCATGTCTAACTTGACTAAAATGTGTAAAAAGCTTAGTACCCGTCAATCTTGCCAGAGAAAGCATCCAACCCGCCTACACATTGAGAACCTGGGGAGCTCACCAAAAGGAAGGCAGTACAGAAGCAGCTAAGAGTGAAGATACTTATATTACCAGTACCACAGTTCTTTCCAAGACTTGTGTATATACTGGGGCTGGCACCATGGACTGCAAATGATCAGCTTACCCTTTCAGATCAAGGTAGCCAAGAGCAGCGGAATAATCCAAACATATGCATTCGGAGGCACTGCAACCTTTTGTACGAAGAAGTTATTAATGAAGCCGCTGGATACACTGGATTTCTACTTTTAAAACAACGGGTCAAGAGAAACAGCAAAACATTTACAAGCTGTATGGACTAGAGGTGAGCAGCCTTGGCAGTAACAAGTTCCTAGCTTTGCCAGAAGTGTTGACCCAGAGCTCAATACCAGTTGACAAGGAGAATATACCCTGCCAAGAGGACTTAAAGGAGTTGTCATATCTGACCACTATTGAAGCAGATGTCGGACTGTTGATCAGGTTCAACATGCCCAAAGCAATGGAGCCATGGAAGATCTTTAACAGTGAAGGAAATGGACCCTATAGGGTCAAAACCCATCTTGAATGGGGGGTTAAAATGTCCACTGAGCAGCATCTCACCCATCAATATACAGGGTTGACCATGTGTTACTTCTAACAGAATCTCACTTGCAAATCGGGAAGAGCTTCTCATCAAACAGTATAACCAAGACTTCTCAGAGCAAGGCTATGACGAGAAACCTGAACTTTCTGCAGAAGATAAACAATCTCTGAAGATTGCAGCTTACACAGTAACACAGAAGATGATCACTTTCAACTTTAACTGTCATGTCGCAAAGAGGATGTGAATCTGCCAAGCAATTGAAAGATGGAGGAGTAGCGAGCCACGACCCTCATCAAGAGATTCCGGAGGGACAAGACATTCTTTGCTGATTACAAGGGCTTTATGAGTGATATCCTGGAGAAAGGGCATGCCGAGAAGGTGCTGCATGATCAGCTGCACAGAAGAGTGTGGTAGATAATCCACCACAGGGTTTACCACGAGAAGAAAGGGAAGATCTGGGTAGTATTTGACTGTGCTGCATCATTCCAAGGCACTTCACTCACTGCTGAGCCACTGCAAGGTCCCGATCTTATGAATACATTTCTGGGCGTCATACTTCGATTCCGTGGCAGAGATGGTGAATATCGAAGGTATGTTCCACCAAGTCACATCAACCAACCACTGGCAGAATTCAGGATGCTAGCCCATCTCTTTGGTGAAGTCTCCTCTCCCAGCCAGCTGTGTGAACTATGCCCTCAAGAAAACTGCTGACGACAATGAGAGCAATTTATGTAAGGATGTCTAGAACACTGTCAGTAATAACATATGTGGATGACTGTACCCCGATGAGACACCTTTTCCTTCAAGTCTGTAGCAAACTCCGTCTATGACCCTTTTGGATTTCTAGCCCTATTGGTTCTGCCGGTAAATAAGATTTTTCAGGATCTTTGCAGATTGAACTGTGAATGGGACGTCAATATCCCAGAGGTCCTTGCTCAGTCATGGCAGGAATGGTTTAGTGACGTAGACAAGCGATCAAGCTTCCACATCAGCAGATGTTTCAAACCCTGTGACTACAGAGAGCTGTACACTGCACAGTTACACCACTTCTGCGAGGCAAGCGAAGTAGGGTACGGTACAGCTAGCTACTTGAGGCTAACAAGCATCAAAGGTAATGTCCGTATTGCCTTTGTCATGGGCAAAGCAAGAGTAGACCTGTTAAAACAAATGACAATACTCAGATTAGAATTCCACTGCAGCTGTTGTCACTGTGTGCGTCAACAGAATGCTGAAGGAAGAACTTGAAATGACACTCCAAGAATGACTCTTCTGGACAGACAGCACTGCTGTCCTGAGGTACATTGCCAATGACTTAAGGATATTCCAGATGTATGTGGCAAACAGAGTTTCTAACATCCTAGATCTGTCACAGAAATCACGGTGGCAGTACTTGAATATTGCATTCAATTCCGCAGATGGCATGACATTCCTAAAATCCGAGCGAGAGCTAAAGGGTCTGAAATTCTTGGCAAAAACTGAGTTGAGCTGGCTGAAACCCCCAGAGGAGCCACACTACATCTCTGATAACGATCCCGAGGTTAGAAAGGACGTCACCACTTTCAGTACAACAGTGACTCATGAACAGAATCCTATCACCAAGCTGAGAGAGTACTTCTCATCCTGGGATAGCCTGAAGAAAGCGACAGCATGGTTAATGAAATCCTAAGAAATACTCTGGCAGCTGAGTGGGAGGAGGAAAGAAGCACAAACATCAGGATGAACAAATGACAATGACAAATGACATGTGCCGAACACACCAGGTGCGGACCTTAGTGAAATGCTTACTTACAAGCCCTTAATCAACATTTAACATTTACATTTAAGTCATTTAGCAGACGCTCTTATCCAGAGCGACTTACAAATTGGTGCATTCACCTTATGACATCCAGTGGAACAGTCACTTTACAATAGTGCATCTAAATCTTAAAGGGGGGGTGGGTGAGAAGGATTACTTATCCTATCCTAGGTATTCCTTAAAGAGGTGGGGTTTCAGGTGTCTCCGGAAGGTGGTGATTGACTCCGCTGTCCTGGCGTCGTGAGGGAGTTTGTTCCACCATTGGGGGGGCTAGAGCAGCGAACAGTTTTGACTGGGCTGAGCGGGAACTGTACTTCCTCAGTGGTAGGGAGGCGAGCAGGCCAGAGGTGGATGAACGCAGTGCCCTTGTTTGGGTGTAGGGCCTGATCAGAGCCTGGAGGTACTGAGGTGCCGTTCCCCTCACAGCTCCATAGGCAAGCACCATGGTCTTGTAGCGGATGCGAGCTTCAACTGGAAGCCAGTGGAGAGAACGGAGGAGCGGGGTGACGTGAGAGAACTTGGGAAGGTTGAACACCAGACGGGCTGCGGCGTTCTGGATGAGTTGTAGGGGTTTAATGGCACAGGCAGGGAGCCCAGCCAACAGCGAGTTGCAGTAATCCAGACGGGAGATGACAAGTGCCTGGATTAGGACCTGCGCCGCTTCCTGTGTGAGGCAGGGTCATACTCTGCGGATGTTGTAGAGCATGAACCTACAGGAACGGGCCACCGCCTTGATGTTAGTTGAGAACGACAGGGTGTTGTCCAGGATCACGCCAAGGTTCTTAGCGCTCTGGGAGGAGGACACAATGGAGTTGTCAACCGTGATGGCGAGATCATGGAACGGGCAGTCCTTCCCCGGGAGGAAGAGCAGCTCCGTCTTGCCGAGGTTCAGCTTGAGGTGGTGATCCGTCATCCACACTGATATGTCTGCCAGACATGCAGAGATGCGATTTGCCACCTGGTCATCAGAAGGGGGAAAGGAGAAGATTAATTGTGTGTCGTCTGCATAGCAATGATAGGAGAGACCATGTGAGGTTATGACAGAGCCAAGTGACTTGGTGTATAGCGAGAATAGGAGAGGGCCTAGAACAGAGCCCTGGGGGACACCAGTGGTGAGAGCGCGTGGTGAGGAGACAGATTCTCGCCACGCCACCTGGTAGGAGCGACCTGTCAGGTAGGACGCAATCCAAGCGTGGGCCGCGCCGGAGATGCCCAACTCGGAGAGGGTGGAGAGGAGGATCTGATGGTTCACAGTATCGAAGGCAGCCGATAGGTCTAGAAGGATGAGAGCAGAGGAGAGAGAGTTAGCTTTAGCAGTGCGGAGCGCCTCCGTGATACAGAGAAGAGCAGTCTCAGTTGAATGACTAGTCTTGAAACCTGACTGATTTGGATCAAGAAGGTCATTCAGAGAGAGATAGCGGGAGAGCTGGCCAAGGACGGCACGTTCAAGAGTTTTGGAGAGAAAAGAAAGAAGGGATACTGGTCTGTAGTTGTTGACATCGGAGGGATCGAGTGTAGGTTTTTTCAGAAGGGGTGCAACTCTCGCTCTCTTGAAGACGGAAGGGACGTAGCCAGCGGTCAGGGATGAGTTGATGAGCGAGGTGAGGTAAGGGAGAATGCAGTTTTAAGAAAGTACCTAAAAAAAAGTAAGAGATAAGAAAAACAAATAAGTAAATAACATTAGTGGGGCTATATACAGGGGTTACCGGTTCAGAGTCAATGTGCCAATGTGCGGGGGCACCGGTGTCAAGGTAATTGACGTAATTATGTAAATGCAGGTAGGGTTATTAAAGTGTCTATGCATAGATCATAACACAGTAGCAGCAGTACGGTGGGGGGGGGGCAAATAGTCTGGGTAGCCATTTGATTAGCTGTTCAGGAGTCTTATGACTTGGGGTAGAAGCTTATGACTTGGGGTAGAAGCTCTGGTACCGCTTGCCGTGTGGTGGCAGAGAGAACAGTCTATGACTAGGGTGGCTAGAGACTTTGACCATTTTTAGGGCCTTCCTCTGACACCGCCTGGCATAGAGGTCCTGGATGGCAAGAAGCTTGGCCCTAGTGATGTACCGGGCCATACGCACTACCCTCTGTAGTGCCTTGCGGTTGAAAGCCAAACAGTTACCATACCAGGCATACCAGGCAGTGATGCAACCCGTCAGGATGCTCTCGATGGTGCAGCTGTAAAACATTTTGAGGATCTGAGGACCAATGCCAAATCTTTCAGTCTCCTGAGGGGGAATAGGTTTTGTTGTGTCCTCTTCATGACTGTCTTGATGTGCTTGGACCATGTTAGTTTGTTGGTGATGTGGACACCAAGGAACTTGAAGTTCTCAACCTGCTCCACTACAACCCCATTGATGAGAATGGGGGAATGCTCGGTCCTCCTTTTCCTGTAGTCCACAATCATCCCCTTTGTCTTGATCACGTTGTTGTCCTTGCACCACATGGTCAGGTCTCTGACCTCCTCCCTATAGGCTGTCGCATCGTTGATCGATGATCAGGCCTATCATCAGCAAACTTAATGATGGTGTTAGATTTATGCCTGGCCGTACAGTCATGAGTGAATAGGGAGCACGCGCCCTTGAGGGGCCCCTGTGTTGAGGATCAGCGTGGCAGATGTGTTGTTACCTACCCTTACCACCTGGGGGTGGCCTGTCAGGAAGTCTAGGATCCAGTTGCAGAGGAAGGTGTTTAGCCCAGGGTCCTTAGCTTAATGATGAGCTTTGAGGGCACCATGGTGTTGAACGCTGAGAAGTAGTCAATGAATAGCATTCTCAAATAGGTGTTCATTTTGTCCAGGTAGGAAAGGGCAGTGTGAAGTGCAATAGAGATTGCATCATCTGTGGATCTGTTGGTGCGGTATGCAAATTGGAGTGGGTCTATGGTTTCTGGGATAATGGTGTTGATGTGAGCCATGACCAGCCTTTCAAAGCATTTCATGGCAACAGAGTGCTTCAGGGCGATATTCATCTAGGTAGGTTACCTTAGTGTTCTTGGGCACAGGGACGATAGTGGTCTGCTTGAAACATGTTGGTATATCAGACTCAGACAGTGAGAGGTTGAAAATGTCAGTGAAGACACTTGCCAGTTGGTCAGCACATGCTCGCAGTACACATCCTGGTAATCCATCTGGCCCAGCGACCTTGTGAATATTGACCTGTTAAAGGTCTTACTCACATCGGCTGCGGAGAGCGTGATCCCACAGTCATCCGGACCAGCTGATTCTCTCATGCATGTTTCAGTGTTATTTGCCTCGAAGCGAGCATAGAAGTTATTTAGTTTGTTTGGTAGGCTCGTGTCACTGGGCAGCTCACGGCTGTGCTTCCCTTTGTAGTCTGTGATAGTTTGCACGCCCTGCCACATCCGACGAGCGTCGGAGCCGGTGTAGTACGATTTGATCTTTGACGCTTTGCCTGTTTGATGGTTCGTCGGAGGGCAAAATGGGATTTCTTATAAGCTTCCGAGTTAGAGTCCCGCACCTTGAAATTGGCAGCTCTACCCTTAGTGCGAATGTTGCCTGTAATCCATGGCTTCTGGTTGGGGTATGTACGTACAGTCACTATGGGGACGACGTCCTCGGTGCAATTATTGATAAAGCCAGTGACTGATGTGGTGTACTCCTCATTGCCATCGGAAGAATACTGGAAGATGTTCCATTCTGTGATAGCAAAACAGTCCTGTAGTTTAGCATCTGCTTCACCTGACCACTTTTTTATAGACTGGGTCACTGGTGCTTACTGCTTTAATTTTTGCTTGTAAGCTAGAATCAAGAGGATAGAATTATGGTCAGATTTGCCAAATCGAGGGAGAAGGGGAGCTTTGTACGCATCTGTGTGTGGAGTAAAGGTGGTCTAGAATTTTTTCCCCTCTGGTGGCACATTTAACATGCTGATAGAAATTCGATAAAACTGATTTAAGTTTCCCTGTATTAAAGTCACCGGCCACCAGGAGCGTCGCCTCTGGGTGAGCGTTTTCCTGTTTGTTTATGGCGAAATACAGCTCATTGAGTGAGGTTTTAGTGCTAACTTTGTTCTGTAGACAGCTACGAATAATACAGATGAAAACTCTCTCGGTAGATAGTGTGGTCTACAGCTTATCATGAGATACTCTACCACAGGCGAGTAAAACCTTGAGACTTCCATAGATATCATGCACCAGCTGTTGTTTACAAAAATACATAGGCCCCTGCCTCGTGTCTTACCAGAGGCTGCTGTTCTGTCTTGCCAATAGAGTGTATACCCCGCCAGATGTATGTTCTTAATGTCGTCATTCAGCCATGACTCGGTGAAGCATAAGATATTACAGTTTTTAAAGTCCCGTTGGTAGGATTTTCCTATTTGGATATAAAGTCACTACAGTATTATATAGACCCATGATTGCATACTCATATGGCATAACTGAGCAGCAAACCTTTCAAAATCCAAATAAAGCAACAGCTCACGGCACACAACGCTTCTCCCACATGTCCATCTTTTTGTGTGTATGTACTGACATGCATGTTTAACTGATAGATGTGCACACGCACACACAACATGTTAACATGTCATGACGTTGCCCTCTTTGGATACAGCAAGCCCCATCCCCCTCTCCCTGCCTCCCCCTTGCCTCCTTCAACTAGGCTGCTGTAGTCAGAGAGGTCGTAAATTCCTAGGGAAGACCCTGCCTCATGGCCACACAGTATAACGACAGAGTGAATTTTCATAGAGAACAAAGGAATTTCTTCCACCTCACAGAACTTGAGGTCCGAACAACATTTACGTTCCTGAGAAGGTATAAAAGATCGGTGAAGAATCCAGCTACGAACTGGTCCATTTGGTTCATTTTGGTGAAGCTCATGGGAGACGGTGCGACCACATTACCATGACGCTGTTTATATAAATATCCTCAGATATGAGGTTTACATCTAATTGTTGTATAAGATGAATGAGTGAGGATGATACTGTTTGTAAAACTGTGTAATGTGATTTTGGACTGTTTAATGAAGGAAACTCCAATTCCCTTTTGATTTTAACTAAATCAGAGGACCACCCATGAGCCCAGTTAGGGTCAGGCATCCCGGGACAGCCCCTTTTCTGCAATTCCGAATAAAACCCCAGCTTTGAGACATTCTCAGTAGACCATGTTTTCCTCCATTACAAGGGGACAAAGGTTGCAGACCATTGCTGAATCTTTTAACCATACCACGTGGTTAAACTCTTAGACTATCGATACCGACAGAATAAGAACAAGTCTTTGATATTAATTACTAGTCTGCAGCTAGGAATTCGGTATCATTGAACGCAAAATAAAACAGCTTTGAGAATTCTCGACCGAGACATCCATTCTACAACAACATGAATGAATGTCACTCTGAACTACCCACGACAGAGAGTATCCGACAACCGCCGAGACATCCATTCTACAACAACAGAGAATGAGAGAGAGAGAGAGAGAGAGAGAGAGAGAGAGAGAGAGAGAGAAAGAGAGAGGATGGAAACTCTCCAACATAAACTAACTTTTCTACAGCGATCAAGATGACACACTGAGCGTAAATATATATATATATATTGATTGCAATTGTTCCCGAATGAGTGAGCGTTCATGTGCAAAGGATTAGTATTTCAATTGTTATAATTATTAACTCTGTAGTGACTTCTCAGTCGACCTCCACTTCCCTTTTGTCTAACAAGCCGCCATGCCAGTTTAGCCCACTAGGGCACATTGCCCTATCATTTCTTTTAACCATATTTACTTTGTTTGTTTGTGTGTGCACTTCTATGATTGTTTAGTTAGTTAATAAATTAATGATTTAAGTCAATTGATGTATGGATGACTCATAGTATTGACTGGGTTCGTGCAGGTTCCAACAATTTACGACGTTTGGAATGAGACTAACGTGAGGTAAAGTAAATCATTCATTAATCAGAAGACTATTGATCAGATATGAAAATATCTGAAAGGTTATATTAGGAAATTATAACTTTGTAATCTGAATATTTTCCTTGGTGCCCCGACTTCTTAGATAATTACAGTTACATGATTAATCAGTTTGATCGCATAATACTAATTACAAAGAATCTTTGATAAAAACTATAAGTCTTCAGTTTAATGATACTAAAGACACGACCCATACATATAGTCAATTGTAAAGAAATTAGTCTGAAATGTATTTTTCATTATGTGTCGGACGCCAGTAAGACTAGCTGTCGCTAATGGGGATCCTAATAAAATCTAACTCTAATATTCCCTAAATGGTACTTTCCCTAACTTATCAGTTACCAGTTCTTGCCATTAAAGGCAAAGCCCCCTTGGTAGGCCTGCTAAAAGGTTATTTTCCCTTCCTTGAGGACCAGGAGAAGAGAGGTTCAGGAAATAAGAGAGTGAGAGAAAGAGAAGACCACTTTTGTATCACACGTGAGAAGAGTCATTTTTACGACCCACTGTCTTGGAGGAAAGTATTTGGGGAGAAAACTTAGTTGACAAAATGTTCAACAAATGACATTAAAATGCTATATTTTTGCAGGGGAAAGTTACCAGTGACACTACCTGGAGTCATGCAGTAGAATAGAATGACGTTGAGTTCAGCAGAGCATTCAGTGTTCAATGTAATTGTGATTTATAACAGACCTTGGGAGGCAATTGTATCAAGACAGAGAAAAGCTTGTCGGAGGCAACACTCCCGGTGATCTCATTGGCACTTGGCGTGCTGTAGATTGAATAACAGTAGGCATCTGGGGAACATTTAAGTCTTTTTCTACAGGCACGCCAAGGCTAAGGTGTAGAGAAAATGGACAGTTTAGGATAGAAGCAACACTACTGTGACTCAACAGGTGCAGAGGGTGACCGAGGGTTGACCTGTGATCATTGATGTCTTGCTTCCCTACAGGAATAGAGATGCGTACAAAACATACAAACAACTTAGACGAAACAGAAATGAGGTACAAGTGTATTTATTACACACAACTGTACATTCAGCGTTGATCAATCGATGAACACTAGCTATAAATGTTTGGTCTATCTGCAGTCCTCTTCAGTACAAGCTAAGTGGCTTGGTTAACGATCTGATAACATTCAGTGGAAAACAATATGCAAAAAAAATCGAGAAAATCTGGAAGGGGGCAAATACTTTTTGCACTGTACATAAGACACCTGAAATAGCCCATACCTCTGCACATTGATCTGGTACTGTTACTCCCTGTATATAGCTTCATTTGTGTCTTTTATTCTTCTTGTATTGCACTATTTTTAAATCGCATTATTATTTTTGAACTCTGCATCGTTGGGAAGGCTGGTAAGCAACCATTTCACAGTGAATTCTACCTCCATTGTAATCGGCGCACGTGACAAAAAAAAGTTCTTTGATTTGTCCACAGCTGGTATATTAGTAGGATTTACTCACTTTTGTCATGTTTTGTCATTAATTATCATGTCTTGTCCCTGTGCTTCCCCTTCTATTCGTTTCCCTTTGCTGGTCTTATTAGGTTCTTTCCCTCTTTCTATCCCTCTCTCTCCCCCTCCCTCTCTCACTCTCTCGCTCTCTCTTCTCTCTATCGTTCCGTTCCTGCTCCCAGCTGTTCCTATTCCCCTAATCAATCATTTAGTCTTCCCACACCTGTTCCCGATCCTTTTCCCTGATTAGAGTCCCTATTTCTCTCCTTGTTTTCCGTACCTGCCCTGTCGGATCCTTGTCTATATTCACCGTGCTGTGTCTATGTTTTGCCCTGTCGTGTCGTGTTTCCCTCAGATGCTGCGTGGTGAGCAGGTGTCTGAGTCTGCTAGGTTCAAGTGCCTTCCCGAGGCAACCTGCAGTTCTTGATCAAGTCTCCAGTCTGTTCTCGTCTTTACGAGTAGTATTATGCCTTTTGTTTTGTTAAGTATCTTACTGGATTAAAGACTCTGTTTTCGCCAAGTCGCTTTTGGGTCCTCATTCACCCGCATAACAGAAGGATCCGACCAAGGAATGGACCCAGCGACTACAGAGGCTCGTAACACTGCCGTCAAGATCCAAGGAGCCATGCTCGGCAGACACGAGCAGGAATTGTCTGCTGCTCGCCATGCCGTGGAGAACCTGGCCGCTCAGGTTTCCGACCTCTCTGGACAGTTCCAGAGTCTTCGTCTCGTGCCACCTGTTACTTCCTGGCCTGCCGAGCCTCCGGAACCTAGGGTTAATAACCCACCTTGCTACTCCGGGCAGCCCACGGAGTGCCGCTCCTTTCTCACCCAGTGTGATATTGTGTTCTCTCTCCAACCCAACACATACTCTAGCGAGAGAGCTCGGGTTGCTTACGTCATTTCACTCCTTACTGGCCGGGCCCGAGAGTGGGGCACAGCTATCTGGGAGGCAAGGGCTGATTGTTCTAACAATTACCAGAACTTTAAAGAGGAGATGATTCGGGTTTTTGACCGTTCAGTTTTTGGTGGGGAGGCTTCTAGGGCCCTGGCTTCCCTATGCCAAGGTGATCGATCCATAACGGATTACTCTATAGAGTTTCGTACTCTTGCTGCCTCTAGTGACTGGAACGAGCCGGCGCTGCTCGCTCGTTTTCTGGAGGGACTCCACACAGTGGTCAAAGATGAGATTCTCTCTCGGGAGGTTCCTTCCAGTGTGGACTCTTTGATTGCTCTCGCCATCCGCATAGAACGACGGGTAGATCTTCGTCACCAAGCTCGTGGAAGAGAGCTCGCGTCAACGGTGTTTCCCTGCTCCGCATCGCAACCATCTCCCTCCTCTGGCTCAGAGACTGAGCCCATGCAGCTGGGAGGTATTCGCATCTCGACCAAGGAGAGGGAACGGAGGATCACCAACCGCCTGTGCCTCTATTGCGGATTTGATGGACATTTTGTCAATTCATGTCCAGTAAAAGGCCAGAGCTCATCAGTAAGCGGAGGGCTACTGGTGAGCGCTACTACTCAGGTCTCTTCATCTAGATCCTGTACTACTATGTCGGTCCATCTACGCTGGACCGGTTCGGGTGCTACATGCAGTGCCTTGATTGACTCTGGGGCTGAGGGTTGTTTCATGGACGAAGCATGGGTTCGGAAACATAACATTCCTTTCAGACAGTTAGACAAGCCTACGCCCATGTTTGCCTTAGATGGTAGTCATCTTCCCAGTATCAGATTTGAGACACTACCTTTAACTCTCACAGTATCTGGTAACCACAGTGAGACTATTTCTTTTTTGATTTTTCGTTCACCTTTTACACCTGTTGTTTTGGGTCATCCCTGGCTAGTATGTCATAATCCTTCTATTAATTGGTCTTGTAATTCTATCCTATCCTGGAACGTATCTTGTCATGTGAAGTGTTTAATGTCTGCCATCCCTCCCATTTCTTCTGTCCCCACTTCTCAGGAGGAACCTGGCGATTTGACAGGAGTGCCGGAGGAATATCATGATCTGCGCACGGTCTTCAGTCGGTCCCGAGCCAACTCCCTTCCTCCTCACCGGTCGTATGATTGTAGTATTGATCTCCTTCCGGGGACCACTCCTCCTCGGGGTAGACTATACTCTCTGTCGGCTCCCGAACGTAAGGCTCTCGAGGATTATTTATCTGTGTCTCTTGACGCCGGTACCATAGTGCCTTCTTCCTCTCCGGCCGGGGCGGGGTTCTTTTTGTTAAGAAGAAGGACGGTACTCTGCGCCCCTGCGTGGATTATCGAGGGCTGAATGACATAACGGTTAAGAATCGTTATCCGCTTCCCCTTATGTCATCAGCCTTCGAGATTCTGCAGGGAGCCAGGTGCTTTACTAAGTTGGACCTTCGTAACGCTTACCATCTCGTGCGCATCAGAGAGGGGGACGAGTGGAAAACGGCGTTTAACACTCCGTTAGGGCATTTTGAGTACCGGGTTCTGCCGTTTGGCCTCGCCAATGCGCCAGCTGTTTTTCAGGCATTAGTTAATGATGTTCTGAGAGACATGCTGAACATCTTTGTTTTTGTCTATCTTGACGATATCCTGATTTTTTCACCGTCACTCGAGATTCATGTTCAGCACGTTCGACGTGTTCTACAGCGCCTTTTAGAGAATTGTCTCTACGTAAAGGCTGAGAAGTGCTCTTTTCATGTCTCCTCCGTTACTTTTCTCGGTTCCGTTATTTCCGCTGAAGGCATTCAGATGGATTCCGCTAAGGTCCAAGCTGTCAGTGATTGGCCCGTTCCAAGGTCACGTGTCGAGTTGCAGCGCTTTTTAGGTTTCGCTAATTTCTATCGGCGTTTCATTCGTAATTTCGGTCAAGTTGCTGCCCCTCTCACAGCTCTTACTTCTGTCAAGACGTGTTTTAAGTGGTCCGGTTCCGCCCAGGGAGCTTTTGATCTTCTAAAAGAACGTTTTACGTCCGCTCCTATCCTCGTTACTCCTGACGTCACTAGACAATTCATTGTCGAGGTTGACGCTTCAGAGGTAGGCGTGGGAGCCATTCTTTCCCAGCGCTTCCAGTCTGACGATAAGGTTCATCCTTGCGCTTATTTTTCTCATCGCCTGTCGCCATCTGAGCGCAACTATGATGTGGGTAACCGTGAACTGCTCGCCATCCGCTTAGCCCTAGGCGAATGGCGACAGTGGTTGGAGGGGGCGACCGTTCCTTTTGTCGTTTGGACAGACCATAAGAACCTTGAGTACATCCGTTCTGCCAAACGACTTAATGCCCGTCAAGCTCGTTGGGCGTTGTTTTTTGCTCGTTTCGAGTTTGTGATTTCTTACCGTCCGGGTAGCAAAAACACCAAGCCTGATGCCTTATCCCGTCTGTTTAGTTCTTCTGTGGCTTCTACTGATCCCGAGGGGATTCTTCCTTATGGGCGTGTTGTCGGGTTAACAGTCTGGGGAATTGAAAGACAGGTTAAGCAAGCACTCACGCACACTGCGTCGCCGCGCGCTTGTCCTAGTAACCTCCTTTTCGTTCCTGTTTCCACTCGTCTGGCTGTTCTTCAGTGGGCTCACTCTGCCAAGTTAGCTGGTCATCCCGGTGTTCGAGGCACTCTTGCGTCTATTCGCCAGCGCTTTTGGTGGCCGACTCAGGAGCGTGACACGCGCCGTTTCGTGGCTGCTTGTTCGGACTGCGCGCAGACTAAGTCGGGTAACTCTCCTCCTGCCGGTCGTCTCAGACCGCTCCCCATTCCTTCTCGACCATGGTCTCACATCGCCCTAGACTTCATTACCGGTCTGCCTTTGTCTGCGGGGAAGACTGTGATTCTTACGGTTGTCGATAGGTTCTCTAAGGCGGCACATTTCATTCCCCTCGCTAAACTTCCTTCCGCTAAGGAGACGGCACAAATCATCATCGAGAATGTGTTCAGAATTCATGGCCTCCCGTTAGACAACGTTTCAGACAGAGGTCCGCAATTCACGTCACAGTTTTGGAGGGAGTTCTGTCGTTTGATTGGTGCGTCCGTCAGTCTCTCTTCCGGGTTTCATCCCCAGTCTAACGGTCAAGCAGAGAGGGCCAATCAGACGATTGGTCGCATACTACGCAGCCTTTCTTTCAGAAACCCTGCGTCTTGGGCAGAACAGCTCCCCTGGGCAGAATACGCTCACAACTCGCTTCCTTCGTCTGCTACCGGGTTATCTCCGTTTCAGAGTAGTCTGGGTTACCAGCCTCCTCTGTTCTCATCCCAGCTTGCCGAGTCCAGCGTTCCCTCCGCTCAAGCGTTTGTCCAACGTTGTGAGCGCACCTGGAGGAGGGTGAGGTCTGCACTTTGCCGTTACAGGGCACAGACTGTGAGAGCCGCCAATAAACGCAGGATTAAGAGTCCAAGGTATTGTTGCGGCCAGAGAGTGTGGCTTTCCACTCGCAACCTTCCTCTTACGACAGCTTCTCGTAAGTTGACTCCGCGGTTCATTGGTCCGTTCCGTGTCTCCCAGGTCGTCAATCCTGTCGCTGTGCGACTGCTTCTTCCGCGACATCTTCGTCGCGTCCATCCTGTCTTCCATGTCTCCTGTGTCAAGCCCTTTCTTCGCACCCCCGTTCGTCTTCCCTCCCCCCCTCCCGTCCTTGTCGAGAGCGCACCTATTTACAAGGTACGTAAGATCATGGACATGCGTTCTCGGGGACGGGGTCACCAATACTTAGTGGATTGGGAGGGTTATGGTCCTGAGGAGAGGAGTTGGGTTCCGTCTCGGGACGTGCTGGACCGTTCGCTTATTGATGATTTCCTCCGTTGCCGCCAGGGTTCCTCCTCGAGTGCGCCAGGAGGCGCTCGGTGAGTGGGGGGTACTGTCATGTTTTGTCATTAATTATCATGTCTTGTCCCTGTGCTTCCCCTTCTATTCGTTTCCCTCTGCTGGTCTTATTAGGTTCTTTCCCTCTTTCTATCCCTCTCTCTCCCCCTCCCTCTCTCACTCTCTCGCTCTCTCTTCTCTCTATCGTTCCGTTCCTGCTCCCAGCTGTTCCTATTCCCCTAATCAATCATTTAGTCTTCCCACACCTGTTCCCGATCCTTTTCCCTGATTAGAGTCCCTATTTCTCTCCTTGTTTTCCGTACCTGCCCTGTCGGATCCTTGTCTATATTCACCGTGCTGTGTCTATGTTTTGCCCTGTCGTGTCGTGTTTCCCTCAGATGCTGCGTGGTGAGCAGGTGTCTGAGTCTGCTAGGTTCAAGTGCCTTCCCGAGGCAACCTGCAGTTCTTGATCAAGTCTCCAGTCTGTTCTCGTCTTTACGAGTAGTATTATGCCTTTTGTTTTGTTAAGTATCTTACTGGATTAAAGACTCTGTTTTCGCCAAGTCGCTTTTGGGTCCTCATTCACCCGCATAACAACTTTGGCAGATCAAAGGTGTTTACCTTCAGCAAGACTCTCTGAAAAGATAGACCAAGGCAATTGATCCTTGAATGACCCAAAATGGTGGATGTTATGTAACTTGGTTGTTGAATCATGTTCAAAAACATCAGGCATTGAGTCTGTTTCCATGAATCTCATTCCATATCAGAGATGTTCACATTTAGAGGAAAAAGACGAGTCCGTCTTTCTAACAAGCTGTGTGCGGAAACTACAGTATGTGCGGCTGACCTTCTGTCCACAGACGTTTCCTCTGCCTGTTGTTGTTGTTCTCTCTCAACACCCTGGGGCTCCCTCACTCTCATGGCTGATGTTATGTCAGCCAAATTATCCTCAGCACAATGGACAAAAGTCTGTCACACTCTTTTTGTTCTATTCTCAGTGCTTTTGAAATGTTGTTGTACCAAATAACCATAGTGAATGTATGTATTGATTGTATGATTTGGAATTCAGTCAAATGAATTAAAGAGTCAGCTGCCCTCATTTTAAATGATGGATTTGTTGCTTCCCATCATTGGCCCTTCAGCCACAAGTGTATCCCTCACCTCGGTCTGTTTGGTCTCCATGTGAACTGGGAGAGGAACAAAAAGAGCCTTTTTGGAGCAAACATCACTGCAAAGAATGTGCTCTCACCTCTTTTCCCTATCCTCTACCTTACCCATTTCCCCCACCTCCAACCTCCTCCTCCCCCTCTCCCTTCCCTTTCTGCAGCTACAGTACAGGGCCTTTGACAGGGCCTTTGCAGCTACAGTTCAGACCCCTTGACTTTTTCCATGTTTTGTTACGATACAGCCTTATTCTAAAAAAAAATGCATATTTTTTTTTCCTTATCCATCGACACACAATACCCCAGAATGACAAAGTGAAAATAGGTTTTAGAAAGGTTTACACATTTCTAAATAAAAAAAGTACTGAAATACCTAATTTACATATGTATTCAAAACCTTTGCTATGACACTCGAAATTGATCTCAAGTGCATCCTGTTTCCATTGATCATCCTTGAGATGTTTCTACAACTTGATTGGAGGCCACCTGTGGTAAATTCAATTGATTTGACATTATTTGGAAAGGCATACACCTGTATATACAGTTGAAGTCAGAAGTTTACATACACTTAGGTTGGAGTCATTAAAACTCGTTCTTCAACCACTCCACACATTTCTTGTTAACAAACTATAGTTTTGGTAAGTCGGTTAGGACATCTACTTTGTGCATGACACAAGTCATTTTTCCAACAATTGTTTGAAGATGAATTATTTAAGTTATAATTCAATGTATCACAATTCCAGTGGGTCAGAAGATTACCGACACTAAGTTGACTGTGCCTTTAAACAGCTTGGAAAATTCCAGAAAATTATGTCATGGCTTTAGAAGCTTCTGATAGGCTAATTGACATAATTTGAGTCAATTGAAGGTCTATATGTGGATGTATTTCAAGGACTACCTTCAAACTCAGTGCTTCTTTGCTTGACATCATGGGAAATCCAAATAAATCAGCCAAGACCTCAGAATTTTGTAGACCTCCACAGGTCTGGTTCATCCTTGAGGGCAATTTCCAAAAACCTGAAGGTACCACGTTCATCTGTACAAACAATAGTATGCAAGTATAAACACCATGGGACCACGCAGCCGTCATAATACTCAGGAAGGAGACACATTCTGTCTCCTAGAGATGAACGTACTCTTCACCTTGTGAAGGTGCTGGAGGAAACAGGTACAAAAGTATCTATATCCACAGTAAAAAACAAGTCCTATATTGACATAACCTGAAAGGCCGCTCAGCAAGGAAGAAGCCACTGCTCCAAAAACCGCCATAAAAATGCCAGACTACGGTTTGCAACTGCATATGGGGACTAAGGTAGTACTTTTGGGAGAAATGTCCTCTGGTCTGATGAAACAAAAGTAGAACTGTTTGGCCATAATGACCATCGTTATGTTTGGAGGATAAAGGGGGAGGTTTGCAAGCTGAAGAACACCATCCCATCCGTGAAGCCCGGGGGTGGCAGCATCTTGTGGTGGGGGTGCTTTGCTGCAGGAGGGACTGGTGCACTTCACAAAATAGATGGCATCATGAGGGTGGAATTTTATGTGGATATGTTGAAGCAACATCTCAAAACATCAGTCAGGAAGTTAAAGCTTGGTCGCAAATGGGTCTACCAAATGGACAACAACCATTCTTCCAAAGTTGTGGCAAAATGGCTTAATGACAACAAAGTCAAGGTATTGGAGTGGCTAGCATAAAGACCTCAATCGTATAGAAAATGTGTGGGCAGAACTGAAAAAGGATGTGCGAACAAGGAGGCCAATAAACCTGACTCAGTTACATCATCTCTGTCATGAGGAATGGGCCCAAATTCACCCAACTATTGTGGGAAGCTTGTGGAAGGCTCCCCAAAACGTTTGACCAAAGTTAACCCATTTAAAAGGCAATGCTACCAAATACATTGAGTGTATATGAAATTCTGACCCACTGGGAATGTGATGAATGAAGTAAAGGCTGAAATAAATAATTCTCTCTACTAGCATTCTGACATTTCACATTCTTAAAATAAAAGTGGTGATCCTAACTGACCTAAGACAGGGAATTTTTACTAGGATTAAATGTCAGAAATTGTGAAAAACTGAGTTTAAATGTATTTGGCTAAGGTGTATGTAAACTTCCGACTTCAACTGTGTAAGGTCCCACAGTTGACAGTGCATGCCAGAGCAAAAACCAAGCCATGGGGTTGAAGGAATTGTCCGTAGAGCTCAGAAACAGGATTGTGTCGAGGCACAGATCTGGGGAAGGGTACCAAAACATGTCTGCAGCATTGAAGGTCCCCAAGAACACAGTGGCCTCCATCATTCTTAAATGGAAGAAGTTTAGAACCACCAAGAGCCTAGAGCTCCTAGCTCCTAGAGCTGGCTGCCCGGCCAAAGTGAGCAATCGGGAGAGAAGGGCCTTGGTCAGGGATGTGATCAAGAACCCAATGGTCACTCTAATAGAGCTCCAGAGTTCCTCTGTGGAGATGGGAGAACCTTCCAGAAGGACAACCATCTCTGCAGCACTCTACCTATCAGGCCTTTATGGTAGAGTGACCAGACGGACGTCACTTCTCAGTAAAAGGCACGACAGCCCACTTGGAGTTTGCAAAATCGCACCTAACGACTCACAGACCATGAGAAACAAGATTCTCTGGTCTGATGAAACCATGATTGGCCTGAATGCCAAGCGTCACGTCTGGAGGACGCATCCATTATTTATGTTAGGAATGTCTAATGAAACATTATGATATGAAGAAAATGTAACCTATTTCAAAAGTACACAATAGCACATTCTGAGTTGTCCTTATGTTAGGCCCTGATCTGGCTATGCCATATGGCTGTGGGCTACACTAGTTGATTTAGCTGGCAAGATTTGCTTATAATTCATGTGGCGTTATTTTATATTTTTTAATAGTATGAACAATAGCCTACAATTGGATATTTTTCCCCAAACAATGAGGGAGTGCGCACATGCCGCTATACTGTGTTGAGCAGAAAAGGCTCAGAACATGCACTGTCCCCTTCATCCTTCATCTCTGGTAGAGGAATCAGTCGAGCAAAAGGACTGATGTGCGATGCTCTTAGAGCTTGCATTTAGCTGTAACCATGACGACAAGTCTTGGAAGGTATATGTCTGCCCTGTATCATCTTTGATGATTCTTAGTGTGATGCAGTACTCCACAAAGCCATCACGATAAGCAGCTGGCAGCTTGCCAAGAAGTCTGTCTACGAGAGGCACATTTCACATTTTCATTGTCATTTTCACCTTCCACTGACTGCAGCCTTCAGATCAGTGGGAACAGGGAGGGAGAACTCCTATAAGGCATCGTTATCCCCTGGTCTGATAAGTGGGGCTTTCAGGATGCTGTTGATCTCACTTTGTACCAGCTGGGGAGGCTATCCATACTTTGTTCTTAAAACTATGAGAGCAACAGTATATAGGCTGGTGGCATGCATGTAGAACAGACAGACAGCATGGCAACATGAAAGCGGAAGCCAGCAGGACCTGAAACTTGTAGTGTTCTGATAGGTGACTGTGGATGCCCATCAGGCTGCCTAAGGGAGTGAACGTTATTTATAATAAAGGTTACATGGTGAAAATCGGACATCTGAAATTAAAATGGATGGCCCTCCCTTCAGCGAAATCTATTTGACCTAAACCCTCCCTGAACGCTTAAGAAAAAAAAGTGACCCTCCCCTATACCCAAAATTTGTTATTTAAGCATTACATGGCAATGCAGGAATTGTGATAGTGCACATGGCTATGGGCCAGAAGGTGGTGGGTTCACAGACCACCGTGGACAAGAGAAGGGGAGGAAAGATCTCCTTTATAGTAAAAGCATTGAATTAATCTATCATCATATTTGCAGGTTCGAGAAATATTTGACCTTTATAAACATTTCATGCAGTTCTACATCAATTTACATATTAGCAGAATCCTTTTTAATACCACACAAATTACAGAAATGCAACAAAACAGTACCTGTTAGTTAATAATTTAATCTGAGACATCATTAGTAATCTGAGCCTGGTACTTTCAAAAGTTAGGCCTATTTTTCTACCCAAAAAGAGTAGGCCTACTGGCACAGAAAAATGGAAGCTTTAACTGCTGGCTGCTCTTCTGTGACTTTACCCAACAAGAGAAAGTCAAAAGTGTTTCCTTAAAAGCTGTCTGAGTTTAACCATCGTCTATTGTATAGAAAGTAAATAGCTTAATCAATTGATAGCGACAGCATTAGATTACTTCCCAAGCAAAGTCTATTTTTTGTTTACTTGGCTATAGATGGTTGTGGCTCAGCTTCTGAACGTCAACAAAACAAAACAATGATATCTGCATATGCATCGGAGTCACGTCTTTCTCAGATATTTCACAGCTTGTTTCTAGCATAAAGTATCACTGAACAAAGCGCTGTTATACACTGAACAAAAATATAAACGCAACATGTAAAGTGCCAGTCCCATTTTTCATGTTTCCAGAAATGTCTTTCAAATGTTGTGCACAAATGTTGTGCACAAAGAGAATTGAATGTTAATTTCTCTACCATAAGCTCCCTCCAACGTCATTTTAAAGAATTTGGCTGTACGTATAACCGGCCTCACAACCGCAGACCACCTGTAACCACCCCATTCCAGGACCTCCACATCCTATCACATTTCAGGTAAAACCCAGGCGCAGACTGTGTTGAAGTAAAAATGTTTGTTACAGCAACAGAGGCAGGAAAACGACAGGTCAAGGAAGGCAGGGGTCGATAAACCAGAGTAGTGACAAAGGCACAGGACGGCAGGCAGGCTCAGAGTCAGGCAGAGGTCAGTAATCCAGAGTAGGGGCAGAGGCACAGGACGGCAGGCAGGCTCAGGGGCTGGCAGACTGGTCAGGCAGGCAGGCTCAGAGTCAGGACAGGAGAGCAGGTCAAAACCAGGAGAGCGAGAAAAAGAGAGACTGGGGAAACGCAAGAGCTGAGACATAACGCTGGTTGACTTGACAAACAAGACAAACTGGCAACAGACAAATAGAGAACACAGGTATAAGTACCCAGGGGATATTGGGTAAAATGGGCGACACCTGGAGGGGGGTGGAGATAAGCACAAGGATTGGTAAAACAGATCAGTGTGTGACACATGCAGCTTCTTCACCTGTGGTATCGCCAAGGGGGGAGGGAGGAGGGAGGGGAACTGAGGAGTATTTCTGTGTGTAATAGTCATTTTGTGGGGAAAAACTCATTCTGATTGGCTGGGCCTGGCTCCCAAGTGAGTAAGCCTATGCCCGCCCAGGCCCACCCATGGCTGCGCCCCTGCCCAGTCATGTGAAATCTATAGATTAGGGCCTAATGAATTTATTTAAATTGACTGATTTCCTTATATGAACTGTAACTCAGCAAAAACCTTTGAAGTTGTTGCATGTTGCATTTATATTCTTGTTCAGTATAGATCCTAATGTATAATCAGATCAGTTTTATTTTCTTAAGCTAACAAGGGGTAGGCCTGTGCGTTTTGCAGTTCTCTTTAACAGCCCTTCACTGACACAAAGGTAGGCTATTGAAAGAGTGCAGGGTGGAGGAATTGACTGACACTGTCACTTTGTATAAATGATTGGAGACAGGCACAGGAATAGTAATAGGGGGGTTTAAAACTTAAAAAAATACAACATGGCATGAAAAGGCACGGGGACAAATCCCAAAACAAACAGGTATACAAAAACACAGGGATGTAAACCCAAACAAAAGAGCAAGATTAAACCTCTAATAAATACACGGAACAAGACCTGTAATAACAATTGCACAATACACCCAGCATGAAAGCCTCAACAACAAAGCACAGGTACTCACAAGACCGACGGACATGGGAACAATAACCGACCAAGACAATGGTGAACAGGGGGCGCACACATACAATTACTAATCAGCAGGGGAATGGGAAACAGGTGTGCCGTAATGAGTTCAGTGACGCCTAGAGGCCGGTGACATAGACATCTAGAACTGGTGCACGGAATGAGCAGCAGTACCGGGATCCGTGACAGACACATCTATGGATATAGTAGGCTAGAGTCTGTCAAACAAGTAGGCCTACCTATTATTCCTTAAATAGGAAGAAATAGGCTCCAACACAAAGCACTTTTGTTGTTAGTAAAGTCTAATTAAAGTAACCACGCTTCGAGAGTGGCAAGGGAAGTTAATGAATTATCCTAGATATGGCATTACTGTAGGGATGGATGGAAATGTACATAATGGTTACCTGAAGGAAAATGGGGGAAGGTAATATTTTTTTCAATTTCAGTCAAAGGGAGGGTTTAGTATTTTGTTTTGTTTAAATCTAGTCCAGGGGAGGGTCATGTCCTGTGTAATTGATGACATATCAATATTTCTCAGTGTTTTAGCCTATAATATTTACATGAAAATCTGTCACCAATTGGGTGGAAACCTAGCTATTATGGAGAAATGTTTGCCATAGCCCGGAAATGTCTGGGTACAGGCTTCGATTGATAAAAAAGGTTAGTAGCCTCCATGTGGAGCAGAGGCAAACATATATTTTCTTTCCTTCACTTAGTCTCCCTATCCTATCACTGAGTTGAATATTTCATAACCAAAGCACCAGCCTGGTTCCTCTGTGTGTGCTGGCTTCTGCTTTCTTGTTGCCATGCTGTATGTTCCTCAGGTGGAATATAGTGGGAGTTTGTTTCATTTGATTCATTTGATACCCACGTGGTGTGAGTATCAGTGCATGATGTTGTATTTGCATGCAATGTATGTTGTTATCATGGCAGAGACGGCCCCTTCGGGGCTTCTCAGGGCTACTGCAGGGCTGCCTGTTCAAGTGGATGATACACTGCAACGAGAGACGATGAGAAAGCAAAAGAGAGGCTTTCCATATAAACATACTGACCATTGACTCTCAGTCTGCCACCACTCTGAGACGCCATGGTTTCTACTTATGTCTGCACTGTGGGATGTGTGTGTGTGTGTGTGTGTGTGTGTGTGTGTGTGTGTGTGTGTGTGTGTGTGTGTGTGTGTGTGTGTGTGTGTGTGTGTGTGTGTGTGTGTGTGTGTGTGTGTGTGTGTGTGTGTGTGTGTGTGTGTGTGTGTGTGTGTGTGTGTGTGTGTGTGTGTGTGTGTGTGTGTGTGTGTGTGTGTGTGTGTGTGTGGACTCCTTATGTCATCAGTGCCCTTTCTGTGGGGAACATGCTGGCTGAGCAGACCATTAGTATGCTGGTCTAAAGCAGGCAGGGTGGATATAGTAAGCTTAGTGGGCTGGTCCCTAGCGCTACAAGCTTAAACAAACGTAAAGCTCCATCTGCCCGCATACTAGCCCTTTATCGACCAGAGCAACGACCCTCAAACTCTGCATGCTGTGGTCTGTCTATGAGGTGATAAGCGATTGATGGTTTGTGACTGTGTGTGTGACGGTTGTGTGATGGGTTGTGTTTGTGTTTGAGTGTGTACGTGCGTGTGTGAGTGAGTGTGTGTGCGTGTGCATACGTGCCTGCAAACAAGGAAATATAGCAGACACTAAATATGTCAATGTAGCGAGGACCTCTCTTATTAATCTCATCAGGAGCTGAGAGATTTCTCCTGTGGGGTATGTGACTGTGTCAGGGTGGGATAAGAGGAACTGAGTCCTCGCAAGGTGTGTCTGCACTGAACATGGCTGTCAATGCCTTTTCTCTGAAGAACTCTACCCTCTCAAAGATGGCAATTAATCAATAATAATCCAAGAGCCCATCAGGTTGTGTAATGGTGATAGTGGATGAGCAACAAGTAAGGAGGAGGATCCGCTGAGTCCTCTCTCTCTCGCTCTCGCTCGCTCTCTCTCGCTCTCTCTCAGCAACAGTAAAACAGGTTTAGGGTGTGGCCACTGGCCGGTTGTCAGAAAGCACTGGACACAGATGTCAATTCAACGCCTAAATCAAATCAAATGTATTTATATAGCCCTTCATACATCAGCTGATATCTCAAAGTGCTGTACAGAAACCCAGCCTAAAACCCCAAACAGCAAGCAATGCAGGTGTAGAAGCACGGTGGCTAGGAAAAACTCCCTAGAAAGGCCAAAAACCTAGGAAGAAACCTAGAGAGGAACCAGGCTATGTGGGGTGGCCAGTCCTCTTCTGGCTGTGTCGGGTGGAGATTATAACAGAACATGGCCAAGATGTTCAAATGTTCATAAATGACCAGCATGGTCGAATAATAATAAGGCAGAACAGTTGAAACTGGAGCAGCAGCACGGTCAGGTGGACTGGGGACAGCAAGGAGTCATCATGTCAGGTAGTCCTGGGGCATGGTATCGTGGAAGGATCAGAATTTGTTGGTAACATTTGTAAGATGTTTAATATTCATCAAATGTGTGTAAATTACTTCTCATCAGAATGGTATTTTTGTATAATACTGTGGCGAGGTTGCAGTTATCTGTTCTATGTCAAAACTAAGTTGCATGGGCCACAGAGAGGGGAGAGGTCAAAGTGTCATCGTGTGTAAACATATCTTTTACTCCCTACCTTTTCCAGTGGGGAAAGGAGGGTTGCAGTATCTGGAATCATTCTATGCTCCCTCTAATGTTGTTTCTATCTTAACCTATAGCCTCATTCTCCTCTCCGTGAGTTTGTCCAGGTTTGGTTGTATTTTGAGTTGGTTGTATCTAAATGACAATTTGATATATGCCTGTTGATTTGGAGGATTGGTTTATGGTTCTGGGGTTTGAGAAAGGAGACAGAGCTGAACGATGAATTGTGTCTATGCTGTCTAACTATGTGTGTCTTTGCTATTAAAGGAACTCAGTTGCATTGTAAGGGGGGCTCTCAGAGAATTCACTGAGAGACACTGAATTTATCTGAGAGTCACAGGATTGTGATAGAGCTCATATAATTAAAGATGGAGTTTTATAACTAACTCTGACTTGTGTGTGTGTGGTTTGCTCCCATGATTTGGTAAATAGAGGAAGGCACGGGAGTAGGAGAACCAGGAAAAGCGGCGGAAGAAGGTAACCGAGTGGAGGAGCATGAGAGAGAAGAAAGCGAGGGAGGAGTGTTGGAGAAGGAGATGGTGGAAGAGCAAGTGGACTGGGGGGAAAGTGCCCTGGTGGAAGAGATGAGGGGTATGGTGGAGGAGCTGGCGGGGGGGGTGGTATCTCTCCACTGCCGCCATCACCAAAGAAGAGAATGAAGAGGAGGGTGTGATTGGCTGACAGTGAGAGGGAGGGGATGGCCAAGAGAGTGATGGGGTTGGGAGAAACCTCGGGGTTGCTGCTGGTTTCCCCAGGCCCTCAACTTCTGTTGGGTGGAGACACACCTAACAAGACTCAGGACTGGGTACAGGAGGAGGTGGGGAGTTTTTTGTTTGGGGACTCAGCCTCCCCGATTTTCTTCCAATCCAGCTGCAGCACTGGGGAGGGGGAGGATTGTGGGGGTAGACCCTGGGTGCAGGGCACCCCGGAGCCAAACACTATTCCTGCATCTTGGGTTGGTGAGATGGAGGAAGAGAGGGGGATGTCGGGAGTACGGATGGTGTTCTCACCGGTAGATATGGAGCAGGGGAGCATCGGGTGAGTCTCCTGTTTTTCTCTGTCTGGGTTTAGAATTTGAGTGTATTACATGTTTTTATTTTATTCTTTCATGGGGTCTAATTTTACTTTTGTTAGTTTAAATGTAAGGGGTTTAAGGGATTTTATTAAGAGGAGGGCGGTTTTTAGTTATTTGGAGGGTGTGGGGTTTGATTTTTGTTTTTTACAGGAGGTTCACCTGAGGGATGGAGGGGATGTTAGTAGGTTTAAGAGGGAGTGGGACAAGGGGGAGTCGGTTTGGGGTATTGGGGGGGTGCACTCATCGGGGGTAGAGATTTTGTGTGGGCACAGGGAGGTAAAAGTGGAGGATTCTTTTGTGGTAATGCAGGGGAGGGTTATAAGGGTGGATGTCAAGATAAGGGATTGTAAATTTAGATTAGTGGTGGTGTATGGGCCACAGGTGGTGGCAGACAGGAGGGAGATGGTGGACTGTCTGACGCCCCTGTGTGTCACAAATAGGAAATTAGTGATAGGGGGGATTTTAATACAGATTTAGGAATAGGGGGGGATAGCAGTGCAGGCGCCATTACCGGGCTAATGGTTTGCCATGGTCTGGTTGATGGTGGTCTGCACACTACTCCGAAAATGGCTGGTCCTACATGGCGCAACTCCAGGGGGGTTGAGCGGAGGCTGGACTATATTTTTGTACCCAGGTCTTTGGGTAAAGTTGTCTGGGCGGCTGTTGCCGGTTTTCTTTTCAGATCACGACGGGGTGCTCCTGCAGGTGGGGTCGCCAGACTGCCTCTTTGGTAGGGGGTACTGGAAGTTAGATCGGGATGTGCTGGAGGAGCAGGCTTTTGTTGACGGGTTTTATGGTTTCTTTTGGAGGCTTGAAGGCCTCCGGTCCATGTGCGAGGGGGTGTTAGAGTGGTGGGAATTAGTTAAGGTGAGGATTAGGGCTTTTATAATAGGGTATTGCAAGAGGGAAAAAAGGGAGGAGAGGAGGGAGGTGGATCGTATCCAAAGGTTAATTGAACTTGAGTACGAGGCAGACAACCTCGGCGGGTCGTTTGACTGGGAGAGATCCGCAACCCTAAAGGCGCAGCTCAGGGAGTTGCAGGAGCGGAAGGCTCGAGCTTTCCTGGAGCGTGCGCATAGTGGCTTTCTAGAACATAATGAGACTTGTTCTGCTATGTTCTTTAAGTCGGTTAGGGCCAGACAGAGTAGGAAGGTAATGCATGGCGTTAGGGAAGAAAATGGTAGTATAGTTAGAGAACCAGAGGATATGGTCAGGGTGACAACTGATCATTTGCAAGGTTTATTTAAGGAAAGGGAAATAGATGTAGAGCAGGGAAATGTGTTTTTAGAACACTTGTCCAGGCGGTTGCTGGAGGACATTAGAGAAGTGATGGAGGCCCAGATTTCACTCGAAGAGGTTGAGAGCGCTCTTAGGAGGATGGGAAAAGGGAAGGTGCCTGGGATGGATGGGCTGCCGGCTGAGTTTTATCTCAAGTTTTGGGGTATACTTGGACCAGAGGTCCTCGAAGTCTTGAAGGCCATCCTTGAGACGGGGGTCCCGGGGGGATCAATGGCTGTTGGTGTGCTGTCACTTTTATATAAGAAGGGGGAAGTAACAGACCATGGCAACTGGCGGCCGTTGACCATGCTGTGTGTAGATTACAAGCTACTTGCAAAGGTTTTAGCAGACCGGTTGCGCACAGCCCTCCCCTACGTCGTCCATGAGGATCAGATGTGCGGGGTAGAGGGCCGCTCTATTAGATGGAACCTACAGTTAATCAGGGACTCCATCGCTTGGGTTGAGGATAGAGGACTGCCTTTAATGGTAGCAGTGCTAGATCAGGCGAAAGCCTTTGATCACGTGAATAGATCCTTTTTATTCAGAGTGTTAGGTCGATTAGGATTTGGGGAGAAGTTCATAGGATGGATTCGTACATTATATGTTGGAGCGGGGTGCCGAGTTAGTGTAAATAGTCACCTGGGTGATGTTTTTGACCTCTCGTCTGGGGTCAGGCAGGGGTGTCCACTCTCGGCTCTCCTCTTCGTTCTGTACATGGAGCCTCTGGGGGCTGCCATTAGGGCAGACACAGGGGTGGAAGGATTGTTGATCCCTGGAAGTGGTGGGATGCGTGTTAAGATGATGCAGTATGCCGACGACACTTCCTTGCTGCTGTGCAAGGACTCGTGCCTGACAAGGTCCCTTGCCATCTTTGGGGATTTCACCCGAGCGTCGGGAGCAGTTCTGAACCATGCAAAGTCTTCCGTCAAGTTTTTCGGAAGATGGCGCGATAGAACGGAACATGCGTATTGCAGTGGTACATAGGAAGCTAGCAATGTGGAAGGCTAGGTATTTGTCTTTTATGGGCAAAGTCCTGGTCCTAAAGGTGGATGTTTTGCCGTCTCTTTTGTATTTGGCGTACATCTACCCATTGCCGGCTTGTCTGAGGAGGCCCCTAGTGAGGCTTGTGTTTCAGTTCATGTGGAGTGGCAGGTGCGAGTGGGTCGCCAGGGCACGCATGATCTGTCCCATCGGGGAGGGAGGTAGGGGGGTACCACATTTCCCCCTCAAGCTGGACACAATTTTTGTTTCTTTCTTGTTAACGGAGCTTGCTCATCCAGTGATACACCCGTCCGGTTACCTCCTGTGGGTGTTCTTCTCGTATAGGGCGAGAAGCGTAATGGTGTGGTCTAACACGGGTCCTCGGGCGGAACAGCTGCCGTGGCACTTTGGTCATGCGGCCAAGTGGCTGCGTGCGCACCCTGAGGTTGAAGTTGCCCGAGTAGGTTTAAATCACAGGCACCTGTACGAGGAGGTCAGAAAGGCAGGGAGTCCGGCGCCTGTAGTGGGCATCTCGGAAGTGGTCTGGGAGGGAGTGCAGGCGCGGGGTCTGGACAACAGGCTCAAGGACCTGAATTGGTTGAGCCTCCATAAGTGCTTGCCGGTACGTTCCATCTTGTACCGGTATAGTTTGGTGCAATCCCCCACCTGTCCAAGATCCTCTTGTGGCAGGGAGGAGCCTATGCGCCATGTCTTTTGGGACTGTGCCTTTGCCGGAGTAGTATGGGCTAGGGCACGTGTGTTGTTAGGTTTGGTAAGGGGGGATTTTGTATTGACGTGGGCCAGGTTAGAGAGAAGTGTAGGGAGAGCGAGAGGGACGGATAGGGACAGATGTCTCCTCTGGCTTCTCATGAGTCTCTTTAAACGGGTCTGTGGGAAGCCAGGCAGAACATGGTGAAGACAGGGAGAGATTGGGGGGGTGGAAGGGATAGTGAGGAGGGTGGAAGGAGATTTGAGGGGGAGGATGAAGAGGGAGGAGAGGAAGTGGGGGCAGCATGCTGCTCGGGAGAGGTGGAAGGGGGGGTTTAGGGCTGGGTGTCATTTAGATTTGTAAGGGGATAGATTAGGGACGGGGAGATAGGGAAAGGTATTTTGTAGGGTGACGGGGAGGGAAGATGCTCCCCTGAGGTTTTGTTTGGGGTTTATGTTTAGTTAAATTAGTTTAATTAACATACCATTATTTGAGTATGTATGAAAATTATGGGTTGTAAAGAATGAATGGTATTGAAGATAATAAATTATTTTTTATTTTTAAAAAGATAGGCTGTATAGGTTTTCACGTTCCGTTTGTTGTTTTTGTATTGTTCGTGTTTTTTCTTTATTAAAGATGTATCGAACTAACCACGCTGCATTTTGGTCCGACTCTCCTTCGACTGAAGAAAGCCGTTACACACAGGCTGCTGCGGTACCATTTCATTGGTTACCTGCCGGAGATATTCCTCGGAGCCGACAGTGGGTGGGGGCAATGATGTGAATACTCCCGTGCAAAGCACCCCATATGTCCATGTTTGTAGCCAACACTTTCAGCCAGAGGATTTTGAAACGTACCTGAAGTCTCAACTGATGTGGTTGCCAGGTCGTTGAACGTTAAAAAGTGAAGCTAGTCCATCAATTTTCCACTTCACTTCAAACAGGAAGGAATCCGACCAGCCAACATTAGCGTAGCAAAAAATAAGTTGAGCAGAGGTAACCTAGCTAACTTAGCTAACCAACTACCGAACTACATTTGTTTGTCTAAACCAAAATCTAGCTAGCTAGCTTTCATAATACTCTGGCTATATATTCCAAAGCAAATCAATGTAATTAGCCAGCTGCTATCTGGAGTTGTGATTTGTAACTTTGCAAGCTAATGTTAGCTACAGCCTACTAGACTATAATTAACCATTAGTTAGCTAGCTAACTAACTATCACAGAAGCTAACGTGACTAGCCTATGTGTTCTATAGACATAATCTGATCCCACCAACATCAAGCACAGCACCATGAACGAGTGTAAGTCACCGTTGCTAAATCTTTCCATGACTCCATGATGAGCCAATAAATATACTGGAGCTTGGCATTAACATGGTTTGTGTCGTGTTGTCATAGCTGGTGTGTTTACAAGTAGGCTACAACTTCTACTGTAGTTTTCTTTATATTATGGAGGCAGAGGCATTTGTAAGGAGGAGATGGTGAGGGTGACTGACTGGTGTCTGTTGGGTGTGGGTAATGAGTGAAGTTGAGTATGCATGATCTATTGACATCAGGTGAATGGGTAGATATACCCTGCAAACAAAAATGAGTCATTAGGATGTCCCCCCGGAAAGTCATGAAGTGGTTGCCAGGTCAGGACATTGTGTCATGGTCTCCTGGAGGTTTTGTCCTGTTCCCGGATTGTTCAGGGACGTACCCAAGGAAGTTGTTTCAAGATCCCCTGAAAGTTTTTGTCTAGTTCCCGGTTTGTCCCGAGGACATCCCTGGGGACATTTTTAGGACGTTCTTGGAATGTTGTGTCATGGTCCCCTGGAGGTTTTTGTCTAAAACACCATTTGTTCCGGGGACGTTTGTGATGGAAATGTTTATGTTTGTGTTTTTCTAATAACCAATTTCTGTGTCATTGCAAGTGACTGATTGAACTACTGATCTATTCACAGCTCTTTGGCTTTTGGCAATGTTAGTGACACCTCCACACACAGTGCTTTTACCATACAATGTTATCAACATGCATATTTGGACACGATTTGACATACATGACTGCATTGTCCATGTTCATTTATACAATAGTGATGTCCTAATTATGTCCCCAGCTGGGATTTTAACTCACAACCTTTTGGTTCACAGCATTCTGCTCTTCCTGCTGTGTCGATTAATTATTTTTCCGGTATTCATACAATTTGCAGTAAAGCTCTGCTATGTTAAAAATACACTCAAGAAAAACTACTATATTTATCATAGTGATTCAGGAGTAACATTAAAACGGAATAATATGCCCCACCAACATTAGGCAAATACTGAACAGGCAACTCCGGGATGCTGGCCGTCTAGGCAGAGTTGCAAAGAAAAAGCCATCTCAGACTGGCCAATAAAAGATTAAGATGGGCAAAAGAACACAGACACTGGACAGAGAAACTCTACCTAGAAGGCCAGCATCCCGGAGTTTCCTCTTCACTGTTGACATTGAGACTAGTGTTTTGCGAGTACTATTTAATGAAGCTGCCAGTTGAGGAATTGTGAGGCATCTGTTTCTCAAACTAAACACTCTAATGTACTTGTCCTCTTGCTCAGTTGTGCACCGGGGCCTCCCACTCCTCTTTCTATTCTGGTTAGGGCCATTTTGTGCTGTTCTGTGAAGGGAGTAGTACACAGCGTTGTACGAGATCTTCAGTTTCTTGGCAATTTCTCACATGGAACAGCCTTCATTTCTCAGAATAAGAATAGACTGACAAGTTTCAGAAGAAAGTACTTTGTTTCTGGCCATTTGAGCCTGTAATCGAACCCACTCTAAATTTTCAACTAGTCTAAAGAAGACCAGTTTCATTGCTTCTTTAATCAGACAACAGTTTTCAGCTGTGCTAACATAATTGCAAATGGGTTTTCTAATGATCAGTTAGCCTTTCCAAATTATAAACTTGGATTAGCTAACACAACGTGCCATTGGAACTCAGGAGTGATGGTTGCTGATAATGGGCCTCTGTACGCCTATGTAGATATTCCATTAAAAACTCAGCTGTTTCCAGCTACAATAGTCATTTACAACATGAACAGTATCTACACTGTATTTCTGATCAGTTTGATGTTATTTTAATGGACAAGAAATGTGCTTTTCTATAAAAACAAGGTCATGTCTAAGTGTCCCCAAACTTTTGAACGGTAGTGTATAGATTTTTTTACTAAAATAGCAGTGCAGATTGTAGTCTTTTGCTAAGTGCAAAGATGTATTATAGGTAATGAATGTGTTGGGAACTTCTGAAATTCTGGAGACTTTGTGGCGCAGCAGAGAGATCAGTTTCCCTGAAATCCAGAGGTTGTGAATTCAAATCCCAGGTGGGGTCATATTGAAAGTCAGTACCAAGTGATCAGGTCAAATTTAGTCATATTGTGATTTATTAAATATTTGTACACAATTTTAGCTGAACAGCGTAACACAGCTTAAAATCCCAATACCATTTCATTACTTTACTTATAATGGTTTGGGACACCTGGGACCATCTCATGACAAAAACCTCCAGCAGACCATGACACAACTTTCCAAGAACGTCCTAAAAAATTCATTGGGGACGTTCCTGGGACAAACCGGGAACTACACAAAACCTCCAGGGGACTATTTCACAACATCCCAAAAACTTCCTCGGGGACGTCCCCGTGACACAACGTCCTGACCAGCAACAGAAGCCTAATATTTTTATATTTTCCAAAAGACTTCATCTTCTCTGTCTTGTCTTTATAAACACACAGGCCACCTGGAGGCATTGCACAGTGCTCTCCTGAAGTACAACTCAAACTGGCAGCATTTTGGGCTCCTGGACATGAAGGGAGAGGACACATCTTGTTATCCCGGATTATAATGAGAATGTGGGACGCAAACAAGCCCGGACAGCCAAAGGTATTTATGAAAGCATAATCCCTCTTGAGCAAACAAAATCACCAATACACAAGCCAAGTGCTCCTCAAAATGTTCACACCCTTGCAGTCAGTTCTTTGGCATAGAGGAGATGGGCTGTTAGTACACTCTTCTAGCCTATTTACTCTATTGATGGCAGTGCTTGTCTACTCAACAGCACGGCTGTAGGTGCTCATACACAACAATACAGTAGACTATCTGCAAGTCGAGACCCCTCAAACTTTTCACACCCCCGCATTCAGTTCGTTGGTATGGGGAAGAAGGTCTGTTAGTATACTCTAGACTATTGTTGGCAGTGCTTGTCTACTTAACAGCACAACTGTAGGTACTTATAGACAGCAATACACATCTATACCCTCTACAAGTCAAGCCCCCTCAAGCTGTTCATACCCTTGCAGTCAGTTCTTTGTTAACAGCCCGTCTCAAAGCCCCGTTATTGACTCGGAGTGTACATTACATTTACATTTAAGTCATTTAGTAGACGCTCTTATCCAGAGCGACTTACAAATTGGTGCATTCACCTTATGACATCCAGTGGAACAGCCACTTTACAATAGTGCATCTAAATATTTTAAGGGGGGGGGGTGAGAAGGATTACTTTATCCTATCCTAGGTATTCCTTAAAGAGGTGGGGTTTCAGGTGTCTCCGGAAGGTGGTGATTGACCCCGCTGTCCTGGCGTCGTGAGGGAGTTTGTTCCACCATTGGGGAGCCAGAGCAGCGAACAGTTTTGACTGGGCTGAGCGGGAACTGTACTTCCTCAGTGGTAGGGAGGCGAGCAGGCCAGAGGTGGATGAACGCAGTGCCCTTATTTGGGTGTAGGGCCTGATCAGAGCCTGGAGGTACTGAGGTGCCGTTCCCCTCACAGCTCCGTAGGCAAGCACCATGGTCTTGTAGCGGATGCGAGCTTCAACTGGAAGCCAGTGGAGAGAGCGGAGGAGCGAGGTGACGTGAGAGAACTTGGGAAGGTTGAACACTAGACGGGCTGCGGCGTTCTGGATGAGTTGTAGGGGTTTAATGGCACAGGCAGGGAGCCCAGCCAACAGCGAGTTGCAGTAATCCAGACGGGAGATGACAAGTGCCTGGATTAGGACCTGCGCCGCTTCCTGTGTGAGGCAGGGTCGTACTCTGCAGATGTTGTAGAGCATGAACCTACAGGAACGGGCCACTGCCTTGATGTTAGTTGAGAACGACAGGGTGTTGTCCAGGATCACGCCAAGGTTCTTAGCGCTCTGGGAGGAGGACACAATGGAGTTGTCAACCGTGATGGCGAGATCATGGAACGGGCAGTCCTTCCCCGGGAGGAAGAGCAGCTCCGTCTTGCCGAAGTTCAGCTTGAGGTGGTGATCCATCATCCACACTGATATGTCTGCCAGACATGCAGAGATGCGATTCGCCACCTGGTCATCAGAAGGGGGAAAGGAGAAGATTAATTGTGTGTCGTCTGCATAGCAATGATAGGAGAGACCATGTGAGGTTATGACAGAGCCAAGTGACTTGGTGTATAGTGAGAATAGGAGAGGGCCTAGAACAGAGCCCTGGGGGACACCAGTGCTGAGAGCGCGTGGTGAGGAGACAGATTCTCGCCACGCCACCTGGTAGGAGCGACCTGTCAGGTAGGACGCAATCCAAGCGTGGGCCGCGCCGGAGATGCCCAACTCAGAGAGGGTGGAGAGGAGGATCTGATGGTTCACAGTATCGAAGGCAGCCGATAGGTCTAGAAGGATGAGAGCAGAGGAGAGAGAGTTAGCTTTAGCGGTGCGGAGCGCCTCCGTGATACAGAGAAGAGCAGTCTCAGTTGAATGACTAGTCTTGAAACCTGACTGATTTGGATCAAGAAGGTCATTCTGAGAGAGATAGCGGGAGAGCTGACCAAGGACGGCACGTTCAAGAGTTTTGGAGAGAAAAGAAAGAAGGGATACTGGTCTGTAGTTGTTGACATCGGAGGGATCGAGTGTAGGTTTTTTCAGAAGGGGTGCAACTCTCGCTCTCTTGAAGACGGAAGGGACGTAGCCAGCGGTCAGGGATAAGTTGATGAGCGAGGTGAGGTAAGGGAGAAGGTCTCCGGAAATGGTCTGGAGAAGAGAGGAGGGGATAGGGTCGAGCGGGCAGGTTGTTGGGCGGCCGGCCGTCACAAGACGCAAGATTTCATCTGGAGAGAGAGGGGAGAAAGAGGTCAGAGCACAGGGTAGGGCAGTGTGAGCAGAACCAGCGGTGTCGTTTGACTTAGCAAACGAGGATCGGATGTCGTCGACCTTCTTTTCAAAATGGTTGACGAAGTCATCTGCAGAGAGGGAGGAGGGGGGGGGGATTCAGGAGGGAGGAGAAGGTGGCAAAGAGCTTCCTAGGGTTAGAGGCAGATGCTTGGAATTTAGAGTGGTAGAAAGTGGCTTTAGCAGCAGAGACAGAGGAGGAAAATGTAGAGAGGAGGGAGTGAAAGGATGCCAGGTCCGCAGGGAGGCGAGTTTTCCTCCATTTCCGCTCGGCTGCCCGGAGCCCTGTTCTGTGAGCTCGCAATGAGTCGTCAAGCCACGGAGCGGGAGGGGAGGACCGAGCCGGCCTGGAAGATAGGGGACATAGAGAGTCAAAGGATGCAGAAAGGGAGGAGAGGAGGTTTGAGGAGGCAGAATCAGGAGATAGGTTGGAGAAGGTTTGAGCAGAGGGAAGAGATGATAGGATGGAAGAGGAGAGAGTAGCGGGGGAGAGAGAGCGAAGGTTGGGACGGCGCGATACCATCCGAGTAGGGGCAGTGTGGGAAGTGTTGGATGAGAGCCAGAGGGAAAAGGATACAAGGTAGTGATCGGAGACTTGGAGGGGAGTTGCAATGAGGTTAGTGGAAAAACAGCATCTAGTAAAGATGAGGTCGAGCGTATTGCCTGCCTTGTGAGTAGGGGGGGAAGGTGAGAGGGTGAGGTCAAAAGAGGAGAGGAGTGGAAAGAAGGAGGCAGAGAGGAATGAGTCAAAGGTAGACGTGGGGAGGTTAAAGTCGCCCAGAACTGTGAGAGGTGAGCCGTCCTCAGGAAAGGAGCTTATCAAGGCATCAAGCTCATTGATGAACTCTCCGAGGGAACCTGGAGGGCGATAAATGATAAGGATGTTAAGCTTGAAAGGGCTGGTAACTGTGACAGCATGAAATTCAAAGGAGGCGATAGACAGATGGGTAAGGGGAGAAAGAGAGAATGACCACTTGGGAGAGATAAGGATCCCGATGCCACCACCCCGCTGACCAGAAGCTCTTGGGGTGTGCGAGAACACGTGGGCGGACGAAGAGAGAGCAGTAGGAGTAGCAGTGTTATCTGTGGTGATCCATGTTTCTGTCAGTGCCAAGAAGTCGAGGGACTGGAGGGAGGCATAGGCTGAGATGAACTCTGCCTTGTTGGCTGCAGATCGGCAGTTCCAGAGGCTACCGGAGACCTGGAACTCCACGTGGGTCGTGCGCGCTGGGACCACCAGATTAGGGTGGCAGCGGCCACGCGGTGTGGAGCGTTTGTATGGTCTGTGCAGAGAGGAGAGAACAGGGATAGACAGACACATAGTTGACAGGCTACAGAAGAGGCTACGCTAATGCAAGGAGATTGGAATGACAAGTGGACTACACGTCTCAAAGTTCAGAAAGTTAAGCTTACGTAGCAAGAATCTTATTGACTAAAATGATTAAAATGATACAGTACTGCTGAAGTAGGCTAGCTGGTGAGTGTACCAAAACACATCCCAGTCTATTGTACCCATTTTTGTTTAAACATTAACATGGTTTCTTATATGGTTACACAGCCTCATGATCAGTATTCATGTCTTTCCAGGAGACTTGCCGTACAAACAATCTTCTGCAAGAGGGCAAAGTAGTAGGTGGCGAAAAAAAATGTATGAGTTGTTCTTCATTTTTGTACATTCAGTGTATTATATTTTATAGAATGTTTTATATCATCTTTTTTTACAAGTGTACTGACAAGTGACTAAATGATTCCAGCTGCATCAGAAACCAATAAACTGTTGACTTCTGGATCAATTCATTGTGATATTCATGAAATGTATTTGAAATTAACCACCTACAATCTTCCCACTGGGCACAATCTGGTTGAGGAAACGTAGGATATGTCCGGTCCCAGTGGCATGCATTGAAATGTGTGGCTTTCTCGCGGCTTTCTTTTGCAAAATAACTATGAATTACCAGATTTATTTTCAAATAATTGTCACCATATAACATATTAAGGTGTGGAAAGGTCACTGTATTACAAGGAACAACAAACAGGTTGTTTAACTGGCGGCAGAGAAGTCAGACGCAGGAGAGAAATAACTGTGTTTCCAACGGCGCAGTTTATTTACAAAAAAAAACACCGGAAAACATAATAAAAATCAATGGGTAACATAACACGATGCACACCAGTACAGACGTACACATACACTTACAGTAAACAATCACCAACAAGGACATGAGGGGAAACAGAGGGTTAAATACGCAACATGTAATTGATGGGATTGGAACCAGGTGTGATGGAAGACAAGACAAGACCAATGGAAAATGAAAAAGGGATCAGCGATAGCTAGAAGGTCGGTGACGTCGACCGCCGAACACCGAGGGAACAACTCCGGCGGAAGTCGTGACACGGGTCTATTTCGCTCCAGCAGCTAGCATAAACTGTCCGTACGCAATTCACCTGAGGGAACATGGCGGCTCTCAACACCAAACACAATAAAGAGCTGGCTGCTACTAACCAAGAAATTGTTTTTGGAGAAAATTACCTCTTCCCTTGACTTGCAAATTAAACCAGTAAGTTAATATCTTAATCTACTAACTTCTGATGTGGATATCTACTCAACTAAAGTGGAAAGTTTGGAGACAGGCCAATGTGACACAGTGGCGACTCCATGACCTGGAATCAGCGCAAACTAAATTATTCCTGAACAAAAATATAAACGCAACAATTTCAATGTTTTTACTGACTTACAGCTCATATAAGGAAATCAGTCAATTGAAATGAATTCATTAGGCCCAAATCTATGGATTTCACATGACTAGGCAGGGGCACAGCCATGGGTGGGCCTGGGAGGGCATAGGCTCACCCACTTGGGAGACAGGCCCAGCCAATCAGAATGTCATTTTCCCGACAAAAGGGCTTTATTGCAGACAGAAAAACTCCTCAGTTTCATCACCCTGTCCGGGTGGCAGGTCTCATATGATCCCGCAGGTGAAGAAGCCAGATGTGGAAGTCTTGGGCTGACGTGGTTACACATGGTCTGCGGTTGCGAGGCCGGTTGGATGTACTGCCAATTTTTTTTAAGCAAAGTTGGAGGTGGCTTATGGTTGAGAAATTAACTTTCAATGCTCTGGCAACAGCTCTGGTGGGCATTCCTGCAGTCAGCATGCACACTCCCTAAAAACTTGAGACATCTGTGGCATTGTGTTGTGTGACAAAGCTGAACATTTTAGAGTGGCCTTTTATTGTCCAAAGAACAAGGTGCACCTATGTAATATTCATGTTGTTTAATCAGCTGATCCGGGTGAGTAACTGAAGAAAGAACAAAACGGAGGTAAGTTTAAGGCAAGCAATACGTAAAAAACAACAAAACAAATTCTATCCAACTTGAGGCTGATACTATGGCACAACATACTGTTCATGGCTAACGATCTGGCAGGGAATGGATGTCAGGTCCGGGCTTATGAAGAGGAGAGATGATGATCAGGACCAGGTGTGCAGATAGCTGATGGGATACAGGTGCGGGTAATCAGAACTCTCAACTGGCTACATTGCCCGGCAACCAGACAGGGTGCGTTCCAGGACGCCGGAAAAAACACTCCAGGACAGAACACAGGCAAAAAACAGACTCAGGAACGCCACCGGGCGGACTACCCGGAGCGCCAGGTTGGAGGCGGTAAAAGTCACGAAGCAGGTCATCGTCAAGGATCTGACTCAGGAAACGGGATTCGTGAAAGCCTTGGTGCATAATTATGTCTCATCACTCATAATTAGCTAAGGAGACTTGAAAAAGTTTCCCTTTAAGAAGGGATGTTTTTTATTATGGTCGTTGTCCATGTAGGTGTACCAGAAAAAAGCAATCAGCTTGTTACTTTTCCTGAAACTATATAGAGACCCACAGATATTCACGCATCCATAATAGTCTCTGAATTAGGTAACTACACAATCCATTATACCCTGTAATGAATTACCAGTAGGTACCATAAAAAGAACCATGCAAAACATTCTTTGAAAATGTTCCTATTTATCATTTCTTTGGGGAAATGCATCCCTCTGTAACAGACATGTTATATCACAGTTGTTGTGGTCATGTACATTTTGTCCTGTTTTTTTATTTATTTAACTAGGCAATTCAGTTGAGAACAAATTCTTATTTTCAATGACAGCCTGTGAACAGTGGATTAACTGCCTTGGTCAGGAGCAGAACGACACATTTTTACCTTGTTGGCTCGGGGATTCGATCTTGCAACCTTTCGGTCCAACGCTCTAACCTCTAGGCTAACCGCCGCTGTAACTTATCCCAGCTTGTGAGCCTGGGGAGACATCTATTAGTGTAACACCCATAAATCTCTCTGTGTGTGTTTAATGAAAAGTTGTCGGTTCTGACACTCCCATGAAATAGATACTATATTCACTCATCCGTGGGAATCACCCCCTGAAAAATCTGAATACAGAATCAGAAGATTATTCTTTTTTTTAAACCGATTTCTTTCACAAAAGTAGTGCACTGGGCCTTTAATAGTCTTGCATTAGTGGACCGATACAGCCTTTTGTAGAACCAGCTAAATGTTTCCTCCTGCCTGAAAGCAATCAGACGTTAGCTTTAAGAGTAGCATGTACCATAAAGAACATTAGTCTTTCAAGAGATTTGATTCTGCATATTACAATAAATGGTACGATTCTAACGGGAGAGAGAAGATGACAAATTCCTTGATTTTAAATGAACTCCAAGTAGCCATTTAGTCTCATCTGTGTGTAAGTGGTTTATGAGAACAGTGGCAGGCCTCGTCTGGCTCTTATGATATAATCTAGCTCTTAGTCACAGAGAGAGGATGGGGGGAACCTTTAGCCATGCTGTGCTAGGGGGTGATGGGCTCTGCTGAGAAGGGACCATGCTAGTCTGTAATCCCTGTGAAGTAGTTCAGCCTCCACGGCTGCTGCTTTCCTGCCACCCACTCCTCCTCCCCCACTGGTAGCACAAGCAAGCTCACTGTGAATGGTACTCAGGAACTCAAAGCAATGTTTTGAGGCACGGTTGTGCCAATAACACTTAAAATGACATTTTCTCTTCTGGAAAGTCATGTAGAATTTCCCATCTCAGACTGAGTACTGGACTGAATTGGGGTTAGAAGTGCTGCTCTGGAGGAATGGGACAGCGCGCTTGTAAACTCCAGAGAATTCCAAACTGGGAATTGCTGGAAGATAGTCAAAGCACCTAGCAGCTGAGTACATGGGTTTGTTTGTTTGTTTGTTTGTGTGTGTGTGTTGAGGACATCTGTTTGAGTTCTTGGGAATGTAGCTTAAGCTAAGCATCTGCTGTGACTGTGTTGCTGGTATATTGTACAGTTTAGGAAGTAAATAGCTATGTGAGAAAGCTGGCACTCTAATGCAGTTATCAATAGGCTACTAAACTGTATGTAGCTGAAAACCATACATATCCTATAATGAATTATAGAGTCATTAATGCCAAAAACCCTGTTTCTAGAGCTTTGTGACAGGATGTGGTACAGACAATCAACTCCTACATATTATATTCTGGTAAGAGCAGACTCTGTTTAAGTGCAGTGCAGTTCACCCACTCCACTTCACACTTCTGACCCCGTGACTTTTTCCACATTTTGTTATGTTACAGCCTTATTCTAAAATGGATTACATGCACTGTCAACTGTGGGACCTTATATAGACAGGTGTGTGCCTTTCCAAATCATGTACAATCAATTGAATTTAGAAGAAAAAGAAACGCACACCTATTTAGGCGAGGTGCTGGCTAGCGGAGTAGAAAACTTGAAAACTCTAGGAGCTCAGATGCAAAAATTGAATTACCAACGTTTCGACAGCCAAGCCAACTCCATCAGGATATAATCACAAACTCTGCGAAATGACTCGTTTATATAGTGTCAAAAGACACAGGTGTCTGTAATCATGGCCAAGAGTGGCCTAATATCATTGGTGAATTCTCAAATATTAAAATGGCATACAAATATTAGCATAAAAACAACAAAAATGGATAGCATACGACCATAGATTCATTTTAGACTACAGAAGCTTACAAAAAATTACAATGGCAAAGTCACAATAATCACAAGAATGGCTTCAGATCAAAGTCTACGTCAATTGAATCAATTGAATTTACCACAGGTGGACTCCAATCAAGATGTAGAAACATCTCAAGGATGATCAATGAAAACCGGATGCATCTGAGCTAAATTTCGAGTCTCATTGCAAAGAGTCTGAATACTTATGTAAAAAAGGTATGTATGTTGTTTATTATTGATAAATTTACTCAAAACCTGTTTTGTCTTTGTCATTTTGGGGTATTATTTGTAGATTCATGAGGGAAACATTTTATTTAATCAATTTTAGAATAAGGCTATAATGAAATAATGTGGAAAAAGTCAAGGGGTCTGAATACTTTCTGAATGCACTGTACATCATTTTACAAGCTACAGATGAGGTATCTGCTTGCTCCAGTTTAGTGCATACATTCACGAATGTCCCAAGCAAAGCCACAACCCATATCAGGACTCAGGACTGTGTTATACATAACCTGTGACCAATGTCCCCCCCCCAAAAAAAAAATTCATGCACTGGGCAAATTTCAGGTCTGCTGAGCGCAAACTTGAATGTTGTGAAAATTGTGTGCAACTTCCGGAGGGGGGTTTACTGTGAACACTGGGGCGGTACCCACTTTAGGTTACAGTCTAGGCCACTGTGTAGGCCACTGTGGCTATTTGATCATAATGTAGGCCCACCAGAGTGGCCTACCATCAAATAATATGGAGAAAATGCATCCCATACCATTGTATCATGTAAAAACTTATGCCATCTCGATTTAGAACAAAAGTTAGCAAAAATGTCCAGTCATCAAGCTAGGTAAGATATAATTTGAAATATGTTTAAGTGATTAAGACTGAATTAGATCAAAGGTCATTCAATGATAAATATTGTTTAGCACCTTTAACCAATAGCCTAACAAATGAACAAACTCTTTAAAAAAATACAACGACTTTTGATTGTCTTTATTAATACATCCTCTACATCAAATTTCAGCCAGACCGACCAGCCAGCCCGAGCTGCCTGCACACCCAACCCCCAACAATCTAGTCAATAACTCAACTGTCTCCCAGTACAATTTCCCAATTCAATTTCCTTCCCAGTTTATTCCCAAGGGAAAGGTTTGAAAAATGAAGAGAAAAAAACAACACCACATAGACCTCAAATATACATTAACACACAGAAACCACAAATCCTCCATATAATGAATATCATAGGACTAATAGTATGGTAGAGCTCTTGTTACTTGCATACGATATAGCTGGGTCGCCCCATCCTGTCAATGTGCTGGGGTACAGGTTAGTCGAGGTCATTTGTACATGGAGGTAGGGGTGAAGTGACTATGCATAAATAATAAACAGCGAGTCGCAGCAGTGTACAAAACAAATGGGGGGGGGGGTCAATGTAAGTAGTCTGTGGCCTTTTGATTACTTGTTCAGTAGTCTTATAGCTTATGGCTTTTTTTCCCTAGACTTGGCGCTCTGGTACCGCTTGCCGTGTGCTAGCAGAGAAAACAGTCTATGACTTGGGTGACTGGAGTCTTTGACAATTTTTTGAGCTTTCCTCTGACACCGCCTAGTATATAGGTCCTTGATGGAAGGAAGCTTGGCCCCAGTGATGTACTGGGCCATACGCACTATCCTCTGTAGTGCCTTGTGGTCAGATGCCGAGCAGTTGCCATACCAGGCAGTGACGCAACCAGTCAGGCAGGATGCTCTCGATGGTGCAGCTGCAGGAACTTTTTGAGGATCTGGGGACCCATGCCAAATCTTTTCAGTCTCCTGAGGGGGAAAAGGTGTTGTCGTGCCCTCTAAACGTCTGTCTTGGTGTGTTTTACGACCATGACAGTTTGTTGTTGATGTGGACACCAAGGAACTTGAAACTCTCGACCCGCTCCACTACAGCCACGTCGATGTTAATGGGGGCCTGTTCGGCCCGCCTTTTCCTGTCATCCACGATCAGTTCCTTTGTCCGCTAGGGATTGCCTAAATAGGTATCCCCCCTGACCTGGGCATGCTTTCATTGGGCATGCATTTCTTAACCACTATAAATGCTTGATTACACAGTTTCTTCAGATAACAGTCTCCAGTAGCAACATTTCCAAGCAAACAAAAACAGGGAGAAGGGAGAATCTGTAGACATGCTAAAAATAAAAAGGAACATACTCTTTGCCAGAATTCAGCCAGCCTTCATAAGACCATAACATATGCAAATATGTCCCCTTTGTGTTTTAAACCTCAAGCAGAGGAATGACATTTCTGAGTGCATGTAATTCAGTTTCACTAGCATTTAGTACGTTATATGAATAGCCTTAAATACAGTAATGTATATCTGACATGATATGAACATGACTGGGCATTCAAACATATCTGTATCTATTCATCATCAGCAATAGCTTCTACCAGGTCTTCCTCACATCTTTGTTTTACATGTTTTGTGTCTAGAAAAGCCTCTATCAACCCTTGAAACAGTTTGGAAGTCAACTTTGAAGGTTTGTCAGACTATAGCATCTGGCTTGTCAAGTGTTTGCTGCACAGAGAGAATAAAAATTCACCTCACCCCGTCACAGACTGGTCTTGCCTGGCAGCGTGACCCTGCTGAGACCCCTGTCACCATCTGATCCTCCTAAAACGAGGCATCACAAAGAATGACCTTGGTGTACATTTATACATTATATTATCCAATTATAGAATCAATGGTTCAATAATTGAAATGACTGTTATTCCCAGGTCTGAGACTGTAGCTTTAAGCTTAAACTTCTGTCTTGTAACTACTATAGGTCTACCCAACAATTCAAGATGGAACTTTGTATAATTCATTGATTGTTAATATACTGTAGAATTCACATGAGCTCCATAGACTGGTATTCCATGGCTGTTTTACCCTGCTGGGACCCCAGACAGACATCTTTGGGATGAAAATATTTTTATTGTCCCACAAATCATTTGGAAACGATCCTTTTTTTTGCTTTGAATGCAATTAGCCTACTTATTGTAGCATATATTGTTTGCATTATTCCCACAGAATTTGCTGCTTGAACTTCAGTAACCTACCTCTCCTAGTTGGGCGTGAGAGTTCAAATGCGCCTAGTACCTGTGGGCTCATTGAAATAGAGATGGATGCCTACATGGGAGGAGAATCACGTGACAGTTAACTTGCATATGAATTTAACTTAAATATTATTACACTGCAGTTTATGACAGTGTTTGTGAATAAATATTGATCATGGAAAGAAGTGGAGGGGTCTCAACCAACGTGAGTTGAAGTGCAATCAAAGCATGTAAATCATCATTGAAAAGGCACAACACGCACATAGGTTAGGCTACTATGGTGAGCGAGCATTGCACACTTCATTTTCAAAAAGTATTGATTACCCATTTGTCTCTGCCTGCAAATCGTACTCCTAAAAGCTAGGCTATATCCTATAGGGCTATACAGTGGTGATTTTAGCATGTAAATATTGGTGGGGCATGCCAGTAAAGCCACTAGACAAAACAGCACAACACTAAACAATACATTAATTTCACTATAAGACTTAGAGGAGGAGACTGGGATAAGGTAACCAAGTTAGTTACTGAAAAATATGGGGTGCAGGCCAGGAAAAGCTTGGGCGGGTTGCAGGGAGCCAGGTTCTGAGGCTGAGGCTGGAGCTAGGGGAGTTGGGGCTGGGTAAGCAGGTCCGGAGAGAAATCCAAGTAAGCGGTAGAGTGGGGGATCCAGGACAGAGTAGCAGGACTGACGAGATGTGGAACTGGAGACAGGGACCAGAGTCAGAGCAGACAAAACTGTAGCAAAGAGGAAAACAGCATCAGGCAAGGGACAACAGGCACAACACGAATACAGGATCTATGCAGGAACTAACAGTTAAAAATGCAGACTGACTGAGCAGAGGTTACGATCTGGTAGCGTGGAAGTGGCAGGCCTGAGTATTTATAGTGATCTTGATTATGGAACATGTTGCAGTTGGTGGGGACCTGCTCTGCCTCCAGCACACCTGTCCACACACACACACACACACACACACACACACACACACACACACACACACACACACACACACACACACACACACACACACACACACACACACACACACACACACACACACACACACACACACACACACACACACACACACACACACACACACAGAGAAAGAGGGAGAAAGCACTGGGGGAGTGGAGGCAGGGTAGGGAGACACAGGATGAGCAGTAGAGGGTGTGGCATGGAGTGAATCCTTAACACTGCTACACCTGGCTATCAGCGGAGCCTTGTCTGGCAGCAAAACAGTTAATTCAGCCTCATTTACTGCCTTTAAAAAAACAGCTGATTTGCATAAACATTGCTGACTTGCATAAACAAATGTGGTTTACACTGACAATTGAGATGTACAAACTATGGCATAAGGGGACGACGAGCTGATAAGAGGCAATCCACAATTTGTATTAAGCAATTAATGTGCGAGCTAGGATGGACGTAGTCAATATAACTATAAGCACTTTTGAAATGTACAGTGACAGAATTCAGTATATGGGCCGTTCTTACAGTATTCTCCCTGTAAACCAAGTCAGAACCATAGGATAAATAAAGGTGGCATATAAGCAGAACATGAAAGCTCTTACAATACACAATGATGACATTTCTAAGACAGGCTATAGGCTACTTGTGCACCACCAAGTCAGAACAGTAGGCAAAATTATGTTTATTTATTTAACCTTTATTTAACTAGGCAAGTCAGTTAATAAGCGACCAAATTGATCACGAGGCGATGTATATTCTTTAGCTGTCCGTCTGGAAATAATGTCCGGGTAAATCTCAACCAAAATATCCGGTCGGAGACCGGAAGAACTGCGCTGCCTTGCGTCTGTTTGACCAAGAAACAAATAGTAGGCAAATGACAAGACACTAGACATCGTGTGGAAGCTGTAGGTATTGCAACCTCAGCCCCATTAAATGTGGTTCAGCTTTATCAATGGGTTCAAGTCGCGCATGGATATATTTTGCCATTTTCAGTGATCAGATTTTCCTGCACTTTTCGATGAAACGCACGTTATGTTATAGTCACAGCCGTGATTTAACCAGTTTTATAAACGTCTGAGTGTTTTCTATCCACACATACTAATCATATGCATATACTATATTCCTGGCATGGGCAGCAGGGCGCTGAAATGTTGCGCGATTTTTAACAGAATGTTCAAAAACGTAGGGGGTAGGAGTAACAGGTTAAGAACAAAATACAATGACGTTCTACCCCGGCCAAACCCAAATGAGGCTGGACAAATTGTGCGCCACCCTATGGGACTCTCAATCATGGCCAGATGTGATGCAGCCTGGATTCGAACCAGGTAGTACAGTGACGCCTCTTGTACTGAGATGCAGTGCAGTAGACCACAGCGCCACTCAGGGTGAAAGGGACCAAATAATTAGGGTGAGGCACATGGGCTACAAACAGCTCACTACACAACAGACACTTAGTATTACTTCGTTAACTATAGTATACTGTATATATCACAGTGGCTATACTATAGTATACTATATATATCACAGTGGCTTGCGGAAGTATTCACCCCCTTCACATTTTTCCTATTTTGTTGCCTTACAATCTGAAATTAAAGCCAATACTTTGTAGGGCCACATTTTGCAGCAATTACAGCTGCAAGTCTCTTGGATATGTCTCTATAAGCTTGGCACATCTAGCCATTGGGATTTTTGCCCTTTCTTCAAGGCAAAACTGCTCCAGCTCCCTCACGTTGGATGGGTTCCGCTGGTGTACAGCAATCTTTAAGTCATCCCACAGATTCTCAATTGGATTGAGATCTGGGCTTTGACTGGGCCATTCCAAGACATTTAAATGTTTCCCCTTAAACTACTCAAGTGTTGCTTCAGCAAGATGCTTAGGGTCATTGTCCTGCTGGAAGGTGAACCTCTGTCCCAGTCTCAAATCTTTGGAAGGCAAACAGTTTTCCCTCAAGAATTTCCCTGTATTTAGCGCCATCCATCATTCCTTCAATTCTGGCCAGTTTCAAAGTCCCTGCCAATGAAAAATATGAGTGTTCTCAGGGTGATAGGAGGTGTTGGGTTTGCACCAGATATAGCATTTGCCTTGATGGCAAAAAAGCTCAATTTTTGTCTCATCTGACCAGAGTACTTTATTCCATATATTTGGGGAGTCTCCCAAATGCCTTTTGGCTAACACCAAACGTATTTGCTTATTTTTTTCTTTAAGCAATGGCTTTTTTCTAGCCACTCTTCCGTATAGCCCAGCTCTGTAGAGTGTACAGCTTAGTGGTCCTATGGACAGATACTCCAATCTCCACTGTGGAGCTTGCAGCTTCGTCAGGGCTATCTTGGGTCTCTTTGTTGCCACTCTGATTAATGCCCTCCTTGCCTGGTCTGTGAGTTTTGGTGGGCGGCCCTCTCTTGGCAGGATTGTTGTGGTGCCATATTCTTTAAAAAAAATATATGTTCGATTTAATGGTGCTCCGTGGGATTTTCAAAGTTTCTGATATTTTTTTATAACCCAACCCTGATCTGTACTTCTCCACAATTTTGTCCCTGACCTGTTTGGAGAGCGCCTTGGTATTCATGGTGCCACTTGCTTGGTGGTGTTGCAGACTCTGGGGTCTTTCAGAACAGGTGTGTATATATACTGAGATCATGTGACACTTAGATTGCACACATGGACTTTATGTAACAAATTAAATTACTTCTGAGGGTAATTGGTTGCACCAGATCTCTATTTAGGGGCTTCATAGCAAAGGGGGGTGAATACATATGCACACACCACTTTTCAGTTATTTTTTTAAGACATTTTTGAAACAAGTAGTTTTTTTCATTTCACTTTACCAATTTGTACTATTTTGTGTATGTCCATTACATGAAATCTAAATATAAATGTAGTTCAATTATAGATTGTAATGCAACAAAATAGGAAAATTCCAAGGGGGATGAATACTTTTTGCAAGGCACTGTACATTATTTAGACATTAGCATATATTAGCATAATACATTTTTGGACTCACATTGTTGTGCTGTGCTCACTTGAACAGGAAGGTGGTGTGGCAGTGCTTCGTGGGAACATTTTCTTATCAAAATTTGTCATCAAAGTCTGGCATCCTCTGGATTTATGGTATTTTCAAGACAACTGGGAACTGGGGAAAAAAACAAGGTCGAATCATGACGTCAGTAATCTTCAGGTCGGAGCTCTAAAAAGAGGCCATAGTTCCCGACTTGGAATTCCGGGTTGGATGACCATTCAAAACGTATGTTCCCAGTCGGAGTTCTTTTTCCCAGTTGTCTGAGAATTCCCAGTTCAGAGTACCAGTCTAAAGTTTGGACACACCTACTCATTCAAGTTTTTTTTTTTTTACTATTTTCTACATAGAATAATAGTAAAGACATCAAAACTATGACATACTACGTGATTCCATATGTGTTAACTAAAAAAAGTGTTAAACAAATCAAAATACATTTGATATTCTTCAGTAACCACCCTTTGCCTTTATGACAGCTTTGCACACTCTTGGCATTTGACATAAACACTTAAGAGGACCATTGGAAGACCACCTTCCATCAGCCCCACAACCCCCAGGTCCTATATCTGGCTCATGTCCCTCTCCTTAGCCCAGTCTCCTCCCTGAAATAGCCTTCGCTGCCTCCTGGCTTAGGCACTGCTAGATTTGTCTCCCGTCACACTTCCTCACCTCAGCTCATCGCAGTAATCAGCCAAGAGATAGAGGAGGAGGAAGTCAAGAGCTAGGTCAGGACATGACAGGGTGGGCAGAGGAGAGGCAGACAACTGGAGGCGTAGGATGGTGCGAGGGGAGGGGTGAGGGGGTTTGGCTGTCTGACAACACAGGCTTGGCTCCTCTCCACTGGCCTGTCCAGACTCTTTCTATGTACGTTTTAAATCGACTGGGGCTCTCTTAAAGTAACAATGAAGTCAATTTTTCAACAAAAAAAAAATGGCAGATTATTTGCGTACGTCATTAGAGACGTAGAAACGTATGCCTTGGATGCCATAATTGTTTAGACACCATTCGTTTAATTGTGTGCAAGAGGCATAGCAATCCAATATACTCAAAACAAAGCACTACTGTCTCATACTATTACCAGATATGATATTGTTACTGTGTCTTAGCTTGGCTTAATTGTCTCTTCCTTTTTGCCCGGCAGGCATAGTAGCACTGTACAGTAACTCTCCATGGGCAGAACAAGCCGTATCTGTGTCCGTAGTAGCCAGCATGTCTAATTCTGACATTTTTTCCACTAATTTGTCTTTTCATCTGATCTTTTCAATTTTTTTAGAGCTGATCTGATTGTTCAAAAAACCTATTTGTGAAAAAAATATCAGAATTTGTCTTGCCTGTCTAAACGCAGCATAGGAGGGGTGAAAGGTCAAGACTGTGCAAAGGGTATTGATCAATTAGCCTGTGTGCTTTCTTATTCTCTGAATTTCTTACGATGGATGCAGGAAAGTGGGATGATGTTTCCCTATGGGGGAGTGTGCCGTCTCATGTGTAGCGTCGAGTGGGAATTGGTTGTCAGAATAGGAATGTTACGGCAACGTTTCCTTATAATTGGTATAGTGTAGATTATTAGAAAAATGTTTTGTGCAATGCTCAGAAAATATTCCCGGAATAGTATGAATTTAGCCATAGCTTACATACCCTCCCATACCCTCTCCAAAAATAAAGAGGGATACCCAACATTTCTGTCCCCAATCTGTTTCTCCAGGGGAGTGCTGTTCTCTCCTGTGCTGTGGTAAGTAGAACTGAGGTGGATCAGAAAGGAGGAGGGCCCTGAGACGGTTGACCAGCATTTGGTTTACAGTGTGGGACAGATATTTATCTTAGCTGACATTGTCAGTGTGCTCACTACTCCTCCTTCTCATTAATTGTGTCTGTCTGAGAGAGATGGGGAGAAATTGAGAGAGAGAAAGAGAAGCTGACTGGTAGAACTGCGTTATTGTGTCATTGGCTTGTGAGTAGCTGACACACTCAGACTGAATCATCCTCAAACTACTGTGAAAGTAACAGCAGAATTTTTTTTTAGCAGACAGTTTCACAATACCGCAAAGCAAATTTCAAACTGGTGTCAAAGTTCAAACCGGTGCCATTCTGTAAAGTGGTTATGTGAACACTCAAGTACAATAATATAAACACAATATTCTCAGGTGCTGCCACATTGTCATGTCATATTTTCAGGCATTGGTAAGTATCAACTGAATACGTTGCTGTGGTATAACTCATAAAGAACTTTAACAGTAGATGGCATACTGGATTGAACCAGTTCCAGTTTGGCATGTCAATAAGCAGTATCGTGCTGGAAAAGTACCAACAGAATGTTAAGTACGTCACCCAGAATGTTGTCACGCATTGTTCTTTTGCCTCACTCTAAAACGAAGATGATGATAGTGATGCCTTCCTTTTTTTATTATGGCTAAAATAATAGGATAACCTATACCGCTCCTGAATGGTGTTGTTCCTTACATTTCCGTTGGCTTTTCTCCAACACCCCATACTTTATCTTTGTGCTCTGTTCAAAGAATAGCTGAAACTCTCCTTGTAAATTGGTTAATTATTTCCCTGGTCCATTGTTCAATCTCACTGGAAAGTATTGTTCTACATGGTGCCACAAATGAAACAGTGAATATTATTTTGGATTCTTATGTCACTTCCTCCCAGTGTCTTCTTGGCCTGCAGGAAGTTCTAGTGCACACAAGCGTGCGCATAGTCGCATACACTGCTTGTTATTTTTGGTCCACTGGAGTACAAAAGTAGACCTCATGGATTTAACAATAGGGAGAATCTGAGATCAAGAAGAAGAGACAGAGAGAGAATCTTGGCCCAAAACAAATGTGGACTTTTTGTTTAACTACAGCATATCACCAGAGGCTCAGTTTAAACCAGGCTCACTGTTTCAAAGATGAGGAGCTAGAGGCTGAATCAATCTATGACTACTTTGAGTTTCGGGCAATTGAAGAAACTTGAAGAAACTGGTAAGCATATGCAGGCAAACTATTATCAAAAGTACATATCAATGTAGTCATGTTTCATGTAGTGCAATGGCTGACAAAAAAATAAACATTGCTTGCCTCTTAACGGTCCTTGTTCAGGAGAGAAGGAGGAATGGAAAGTATTGCCCATAAATCAGTAGCGCATACTCACAGGAGTCTGTCCTGTCTGTCCTGGCCCTGCTTCCATCCGCCATGACGCCTGTTTATCTTACACACTTCCTGCAGATGGACACTGCTGGACCTGAAACAGATACACACACACACACCACACACATGCGCGCACCCACACACACACACATGCGTACCCGCACACACACACACGTGCGCACCCACACACACACACACAGAAACATTCCAGATGATAAATCATAGCATTGTGGACCTGTCAGAAGAGACCCAGGAAGCTATAGCATTAGCATGGTCAAACTGGAAGAACAACAAGACCAGCTGGGTTGCCTGTGGGTCTATGGCAGCAGCACACACACGCACGCACACACGCACAAACGATGGCTGCTCTCTCCATCACAGCAGCCCCATTATGCCTCCCTCCCTCCCTCCACAGGCCAACAGGGACAGGTCAAACACAACACAGCAAGCCTATATTTAGCAACCCTCTCCTGTTTTTCCTGAATATGCTTCATGTTTTGGTAGCGTGCTCAGGCATGTGTGACCCAGAGGATATACTCCCTGACTCTAAATTCAGCAAAGTACAGTAGAGTACATTGAGGGCAGTGGTGTAGTGGAGGGTATATGCAGGTACACGCTGTATACTCACTTAATCCCCACTGATACGTATCAAGGTAGTGTAGTGGAGGTATACGCTTAAAGTGTTGATGAACTATTATTTATTCACATTTAAGGCGCAGCAATGTACACATGGCAGTAGGCCTACACGTGAATGTTCCATAAATGCAATTTGCGGGAAAACACAGTTCTAAAATGTGCACCAGACATTCAAGCGGTTTCATGGACAGACATAGGTGGAAATATCAGTTAAAAAGAGGGGGGAATTTAAAGATGCAAGGACTATCATGGCTTGCTAATATGATTAGGATATTTATTGCCTTTGGTTGCAAGGCAATGAAAGAAAGTGGAAAGAAAACCAATCGAACAGGATACGCATATGAGTAAGTCTTTATAATAATAACGGTCTCCACGTTTGTATGGTGGGATTTTGGCTACAGGCGACTTTGAAGCAAGGTAAGACATGCCTCATAATATGAAGTAAAATGTTCAGGTTTCAAACCATTAAGGAACAGGAAAAAATATAGCAATGATAATGATAGACCTAGTTGTCTTCTGGTAGATGGAAAGGCTTTCCCAAAAACCTTCCCGATTAACGTTTAACTAGCTACAACTAGCATCAATCCAGTGGACATTTGGTTTGCAAACTCTATCTCATGTGCTACACAAACACTGCTAGTAGTGCTAAGTGCCTGCACACTTGAATTTTAAAAAATCTACATTTATTACATTTTTCCCAGACCACAAAAGTGTTCCCGTTGTGTGGTTTAAGCATTGTTATGGCCTTAGAGGATCCAATTTTGTTTTTGTTTTTTTCTGAAAAAAAAGAAGTGTGACTTTAAGAACTAAAACCTGAAAAAAATTGGGAAAATCTGAAACCTGTGAATTTCTGACTCTGTTTATCTGTCTTAATCATAGGCCTGGTATGGCCTGACTGTCAAAAACCAATATGTGATTTATCATTTTAGGTCATTCAGAGTGCATGTCACTGTTTCTCAACACATTTTCCACATAGGGCACCTTCCCTTCGCCGGGCAGACTTAGAGTATACCCAACTTCTCCAAGCACCACTACACCACTTATTGAGAGACACAGTCAGTGCTGAAGACAGTCCCCTGGAACTTTTCAATGACAGGACATCTTTATTTAGCATTGTTGCCTCAAAAGACAGTGTAATGGACCCCTCTTTGCTCCGGCACATCCACCCTGACCTTGTGATAGCCTTGTTAACACTTGGTGAGACAACAACAGTCTCGGTGGACCTTAGTGCGCTCCTTGCTGATCGGAATCTAATTCCAGATTATTGTTGTTTTTCATCAGGTTAATGCATAAGTACTTATCCCAGCTCAGCTTCTCTGACCCGTTTTTTTTAACCCTTCCCCCCTCTCTTTCTCCTTCTCTCCCGCAAGCACTCCACATGAAGGCCCCATAGTGAAGAGAAAAATACAGGAAACTGAGAGATGGGAAAAGGAGGAGTTAAGTATACAGGCCCTGGGAGTGTACTTCTGAGGTATTTCAAAATACTCGTTTTGAAACGCTGAGAAATTGCATGGATTAAGGTCAGTGCCTGGAAGCCCTAGCCAGAGCCAGTTTGAGTTTGTCTACATGTTCTATATCTGGAATGATGAAGTAGGGCCCACCCAAATAGCTGGTGATAGTAGTGTGTTCACAGATACATTGTTGTGCTGCACTGAGCACACCTGTACTGCCAAAGTCCTTTTGATAGCAGTCATAAAGATATATTGTGTTTTGTTTATAGCACCAGAACTACTCAGATAGAATAAAATGCCATTTTTATTACATAGCTGCACTTATTCTGAATACCTCACTGGCAGGTTTAAAGAGGGGATTGTCCTGATTTGAGCCATAATGAGATTAACTCTATAGTGTCATATACAGTACATACTAGTATTCAAACTAAGAGCATACCATTCAGACCCCTTGCTGTCAATAGTTATGAGCCAATGCATCTCATCTACTCTCTATTCTCCTGTCTCTCTCCTGTATCTACCCACATATAAAAAATACTATAGTATACTATGGTAAAAATTCTCTAAATCATATAAAATCTAGTCCAATTGTATCGGTCACATACACATATTTAATAGATGTTATTGCGGGTGTAGTGAAATGCTTGTATTCCTAGCTCCAACAGTGCAATAGTATCTAACAATTCACAACAATACACTCGACCTAAAAGTAAAAACATGTCATTAAGAAATACATAAATATTAGATTGAGCAATGTCGGAGTGGCATTGACTAAAATACAGTAGAATTACAGTATATACATATGAGATGAGCAAAGCAGCATGTAAACAGCATTTAATGGCCAGTGATTCCAAGTCTATGTATTTAGGGCAGCAGCCTCTAAGGTGGAGGGTTACGTAACCGGTTGGACCGGGTGGAACCCGGCTAATGATGGCTATTTAACAATTTGATGGCCTTGAGATAGAAGCTGTTTTTCAGTTTCTCAGTCCCAGCTTTGATGCCCCTGTACTGACCTCACCTTATGGATGATAGCGGGGTGAACAGGCCATGGCCCAGGTGGTTGATGTACTTGATGGCCTTTTTGGCCTTCCTGTGACGGGTGCTGTAGGTGTCCTGGAGGGCAAGTAGTTTGCCCCCGGTGATGCGTTGGGTAAACCGCACCACCCCCTGGAGAGCCCTGCGGTTGCGGGTGGTGCAGTTGCTGTCCCAGGCGGTGATACAGCCCGACAGGTATTATTCACTGTAGTGTTGTGGACATAACTGTAGTATACTGCAGCTTTCTCTTAGAGGAAATCTACTGGACAAAATACTCAGAGAGCAAATGTTCCATAACCTGTAAGTGGTAGATACTGTAGTATAAAATACTATAGTAATTAATGTAGTGTTTTTGCAGAATGTAGTGTTTTTGCAGTCATTACTGTAGTATTTAATGTGACGTTTTTGTGGTCTGTAGTATACTGTAGTATTTACTATAGTACTCTACAGTATACTACAAAATGATATAGTAAGTACTACACATGATTGAAGGATACTACAGTTTACTACAGAATTCTATAGTAAGTACTGTAGTATTCTATGGTTAACTGCAGTATTTTTTTATGTGGATATATCTCCCTTTTACTCATCCTATGCATCTATCTGAATGAACAACAGTGTACTGACTTCTGTTTGACTATCAAGTGGACCTACTGTCATGTTTTGTCATTGGTTATCATGTCTTGTCTCTGTGCTTCCCTTCTATTCGTTTCCCTCTGCTGGTCTTATTAGGTTCTTTCCCTCTTTCCATCCCTCTCTCCCCCTCCCTCTCTCCCTCTCTCGCTCTCTCTCTCTATCGTTCCGTTCCTGCTCCCAGCTGTTCCTCATTCTCCTAACTACCTCATTTACTCTTTTCACACCTGTCCCCTATTTCTCCCTCTGTTTTCCGCTTCTGTCCTTGTCGGATCCTCGTTTGATGTTCGCTGTTCTTGTCCTCGTTCCGTCCTGTCATGTTTTTTGCCTTCTTCAGATGCTACGTGTGAGCAGGTGTCTTGATCAGCTACGGCCTGCGCCTTCCCGAAGCGACCTGCAGTCTGTGGTCGCATCTTCAGTTTGTTCCCCTCTACTGTCTAGAGGGTTTCTGTATTCCTGGTTTGACTTGGAATAAACTCTGTTTCTGTAAAGTCGTTTTTGGGTCCTCATTCACCTGCATAACAGAAGGATCCGACCAAGAATGGACCCAGCGACTACGGATTCTCGCAACACTGCCGTCGAGATCCAGGGAACTATGCTCGGCAGACACGAGCAGGAATTGTCAGCTGCTCGTCATGCCGTTGAGACCCTGGCCGCTCAGGTCTCCGACCTCTCAGGACAGTTTCAGAGTCTTCGTCTCGTGCCACCAGCTACTTCCTGGTCTTCCGAGTCTCCGGAACCTAGGGTTTATAACCCACCATGTTTCTCTGGGCAGCCCACTGAGTGCCGCTCCTTTCTCACCCAGTGTGATATTGTGTTCTCTCTCCAGCCCAACACATACTCTAGAGAGAGAGCTCGGATCGCCTACGTCATTTCACTCCTTACTGGTCGGGCTCGGGAGTGGGGCACAGCTATCTGGGAGGCAAGGGAGGAGTTTACTAACGTTTATCAGAACTTTAAAGAGGAGATGATACGGGTTTTTGATCGTTCAGTTTTTGGGAAGGAGGCTTCCAGGGCCCTGGCTTCCCTATGTCAAGGTGATCGATCCATAACGGACTACTCTATAGAGTTTCGCACTCTTGCTGCCTCCAGTGACTGGAACGAGCCGGCGTTGCTCGCTCGTTTTCTGGAGGGACTCCACGCTGAGATTAAAGATGAGATTCTCTCCCGGGAGGTTCCTTCCAGAGTGGACTCTTTGATTGCACTCGCCATCCGCATAGAACGACGGGTAGATCTTCGTCACCGAGCTCGTGGAAGAGAGCTCGCGTTAACGGTGTTCCCCCTCTCCGCATCTCAACCATCTCCTCCCACCGGTTCAGTGACTGAGCCCATGCAGCTGGGAGGTATTCGCATCTCGACTAAGGAAAGGGAACGGAGAATCACCAACCGCCTTTGCCTCTAATGCGGTTCTGCTGGACATTTTGTCATTTCATGTCCAGTTAAAGGCCAGAGCTCATCAGTAAGCGGAGGGCTACTGGTGAGCGCTACTACTCAGGTCTCTCCATCAAGATCCTGTACTACTTTGTCGGTCTATCTACGCTGGACCGGTTCGGCAGCTTCCTGCAGTGCCTTGATAGACTCTGGGGCTGAGGGTTGTTTTATGGACGAAGCATGGGCTCGGAAACATGACATTCCTCTCAGACAGTTAGGGGAGCCCACGCCCATGTTCGCCTTAGATGGTAGTCTTCTCCCCAGTATCAGATGTGAGACATTACCTTTAACCCTCACTGTATCTGGTAACCACAGTGAGACCATTTCCTTTTTGATTTTTCGTTCACCTTTTACACCTGTTGTTTTGGGTCATCCCTGGCTAGTATGTCATAATCCTTCTATTAATTGGTCTAGTAATTCTATCCTATCCTGGAACGTTTCTTGTCATGTGAAGTGTTTAATGTCTGCTATCCCTCCTGTTTCTTCTGTCCCCTCTTCTCAGGAGGAACCTGGTGATTTGACAGGAGTGCCGGAGGAATATCATGATCTGCGCACGGTCTTCAGTCGGTCCAGAGCCAACTCCCTTCCTCCTCACCGGTCGTATGATTGTTGTATTGATCTCCTTCCGGGGACCACTCCCCTCGGGGTAGACTATACTCTCTGTCGGCTCCCGAACGTAAGGCTCTCGAGGATTATTTGTCTGTTTCTCTCGACGCCGGTACCGTGGTGCCTTCTTCCTCTCCCGCCGGAGCGGGGTTTTTTTTTGTTAAGAAGAAGGACGGTACTCTGCGCCCCTGCGTGGTTTATCGAGGGCTGAATGACATAACGGTAAAGAATCGTTATCCGCTTCCCCTTATGTCGTCAGCCTTCGAAATTCTGCAGGGAGCCAGGTTCTTTACTAAGTTGGACCTTCGTAACGCTTACCATCTCGTGCGCATCAGAGAGGGGGACGAGTGGAAAACGGCGTTTAACACTCCGTTAGGGCATTTTGAATACCGGGTTCTGCCGTTCGGTCTCGCTAATGCTCCAGCTGTCTTTCAGGCATTAGTTAATGATGTACTGAGAGACATGCTGAACATCTTTGTTTTCGTCTACCTTGACGATATCCTGATTTTTTCACCGTCACTCGAGATTCATGTTCAGCACGTTCGACGTGTACTCCAGTGCCTTTTAGAGAATTGTCTCTACGTGAAGGCTGAGAAGTGCGTCTTTCATGTCTCCTCTGTCACATTTCTCGGTTCTGTTATTTCCGCTGAAGGCATTCAGATGGATCCCGCTAAGGTCCAGGCTGTCAGTGATTGGCCCGTTCCAAGGTCACGTGTCGAGTTGCAGCGCTTTCTAGGTTTCGCTAATTTCTATCGGCGTTTCATTCGTAATTTCGGTCAAGTTGCTGCCCCTCTCACAGCTCTTACTTCTGTCAAGACGTGCTTTAAGTGGTCCGCTTCCGCCCAGGGAGCTTTTGATCTCCTCAAGAAGCGTTTTACATCCGCTCCTATCCTTGTTACTCCTGACGTCACTAAACAATTCATTGTCGAGGTTAACGCTTCAGAGGTGGGCGTGGGAGCTATTCTATCCCAGCGCTTCCATTCTGACGATAAGGTCCATCCTTGCGCTTATTTTTCTCATCGCCTGTCGCCATCGGAACGCAACTATGATGTGGGTAACCGCGAACTGCTCGCCATCCGCTTAGCCCTAGGCGAATGGCGACAGTGGTTGGAGGGGGCGACCGTTCCTTTTGTCGTTTGGACTGACCATAAGAACCTTGAGTACATCCGTTCTGCCAAACGACTTAATGCACGTCAAGCTCGTTGGGCGTTGTTTTTCGCTCGTTTCGAGTTCGTGATTTCTTATCGCCCGGGTAATAAGAACACCAAGCCTGATGCCTTATCCCGTCTCTTTAGTTCTTCTGTGGCTTCTACCGACCCCGAGGGGATTCTCCCTGAAGGGCGTGTTGTCGGGTTGACTGTCTGGGGAATTGAGAGACAGGTAAAGCAAGCACTCACTCACACTGCGTCGCCGCGCGCTTGTCCTAGTAACCTTCTTTTCGTTCCTGTCTCTACTCGTCTGGCTGTTCTTCAGTGGGCTCACTCTGCCAAGTTAGCTGGCCACCCTGGCGTTCGGGGTACGCTTGCTTCTATTCGCCAGCGGTTTTGGTGGCCTACTCAGGAGCGTGACACGCGCCGTTTCGTGGCTGCTTGTTCGGACTGCGCGCAGACTAAGTCAGGTAACTCTCCTCCTGCCGGTCGTCTCAGACCGCTTCCCATTCCTTCTCGACCATGGTCTCACATCGCCTTAGACTTTATTACCGGTCTGCCTTCGTCTGCGGGGAAGACTGTGATTCTTACGGTTGTCGATAGGTTCTCTAAGGCGGCACATTTCATTCCCCTCGCTAAGCTTCCTTCCGCTAAGGAGACGGCACAAATCATCATTGAGAATGTGTTCAGAATTCATGGCCTCCCGTTAGACGCCGTTTCAGACAGAGGCCCGCAATTCACGTCACAGTTTTGGAGGGAGTTCTGTCGTTTGATTGGTGCTTCCGTCAGTCTCTCTTCCGGTTTTCATCCCCAGTCTAACGGTCAAGCAGAAAGGGCCAATCAGACGATTGGTCGCATATTACGCAGCCTTTCTTTTCGAAACCCTGCGTCTTGGGCAGAACAGCTCCCTGGGCAGAATACGCTCACAACTCGCTTCCTTCGTCTGCTACCGGGCTATCTCCATTTCAGAGTAGTCTTGGGTACCAGCCTCCTCTGTTCTCGTCCCAGCTCGCCGAGTCCAGCGTTCCCTCCGCTCAGGCTTTTGTCCAACGTTGTGAGCGCACCTGGAGGAGGGTCAGGTCTGCACTTTGCCGTTACAGGGCGCAGACTGTGAGAGCCGCCAATAAACGTAGGATTAAGAGTCCTAGGTATTGTCGCGGTCAGAGAGTGTGGCTTTCCACTCGTAACCTTCCCCTTACGACAGCTTCTCGCAAGTTGACTCCGCGGTTCATTGGTCCGTTCCGTGTCTCGCAGGTCATCAATCCTGTCGCTGTGCGACTGCTTCTTCCGCGACATCTTCGTCGCGTCCACCCTGTCTTCCATGTCTCCTGTGTCAAGCCTTTTCTTCGCGCCCCCGTTCGTCTTCCCCCCCCCCCGTCCTTGTCGAGGGCGCACCTATTTACAAGGTACGGAAGATCATGGACTTGCGTTCTCGGGGACGTGGTCACCAGTACTTAGTGGATTGGGAGGGTTACGGTCCTGAGGAGAGGAGTTGGGTTCCGTCTCGGGACGTGCTGGACCGTTCGTTGATTGATGATTTCCTCCGTTGCCGCCAGGGTTCCTCCTCGAGTGCGCCAGGAGGCGCTCGGTGAGTGGGGGGGTACTGTCATGTTTTGTCATTGGTTATCATGTCTTGTCTCTGTGCTTCCCTTCTATTCGTTTCCCTCTGCTGGTCTTATTAGGTTCTTTCCCTCTTTCTATCCCTCTCTCCCCCTCCCTCTCTCCCTCTCTCGCTCTCTCTCTCTATCGTTCCGTTCCTGCTCCCAGCTGTTCCTCATTCTCCTAACTACCTCATTTACGCTTTTCACACCTGTCCCCTATTTTGCCCTCTGATTAGAGTCCCTATTTCTCCCTCTGTTTTCCGCTTCTGTCCTTGTCGGATCCTCGTTTGATGTTCGCTGTTCTTGTCCTCATTCCGTCCTGTCATGTTTTTTGCCTTCTTCAGATGCTACGTGTGAGCAGGTGTCTTGATCAGCTACGGCCTGCGCCTTCCCGAAGCGACCTGCAGTCTGTGGTCACATCTTCAGTTTGTTCCCCTCTACTGTCTAGAGGGTTTCTGTATTCCTGGTTTGACTTGGAATAAACTCTGTTTCTGTAAAGTCGTTTTTGGGTCCTCATTCACCTGCATAACATTTACATTTACATTTAAGTCATTTAGCAGACGCTCTTATCCAGAGCGACTTACAAATTGGTGCATTCACCTTATGACATCCAGTGGAACAGTCACTTTACAATAGTGCATCTAAATCTTAAGGGGGGGGTGAGAGGGATTACTTATCCTATCCTAGGTATTCCTTAAAGAGGTGGGGTTTCAGGTGTCTCCGGAAGGTGGTGATTGACTCCGCTGTCCTAGCGTCGTGAGGGAGTTTGTTCCACCATTGGGGGGCCAGAGCAGCGAACAGTTTTGACTGGGCTGAGCGGGAGCTGTACTTCCTCAGTGGTAGGGAGGCGAGCAGGCCAGAGGTGGATGAACGCAGTGCCCTTGTTTGGGTGTAGGGCCTGATCAGAGCCTGGAGGTACTGAGGTGCCGTTCCCCTCACAGCTCCGTAGGCAAGCACCATGGTCTTGTAGCGGATGCGAGCTTCAACTGGAAGCCAGTGGAGAGAACGGAGGAGCGGGGTGACGTGAGAGAACTTGGGAAGGTTGAACACCAGACGGGCTGCGGCGTTCTGGATGAGTTGAAGGGGCATAACACCTACAGTATCCAGGTGAGTAATCTCACTGTAGCCTAGCATTCGAGAAATCCACATGAAGGTACTCTGAGGCATTGCCAGTGATGAGCTATGCTGATAGCAGAGTGTGGGAGAGCTGAGCCTCCCAGAGCGAGAGATGTTTACCTGACCAGAGGGCAAGACAGGGTGTGGTCAGCAACAGTATACCACTTCCCTTTTTTCTCTCTCTTTCTTTCTCTCTCTCGACCCATTTATTCAGAAGTGTGAGTAAAGCTAGACTGAGTACATTGTTTGACACTATTCAAATGGGTCTGATTCAACTTCACAATTTGCTGCTACCCATCTCTACATTTCTCAGTGGTGTAGTGTAATCGACCTGCTTTGCCTTATCTTGGCCAGGTCGCAATTGTAAATGAGAACTTGTTCTCAACTTGCCTACCTGGTTAAATAAAGGTGAAATAAAAAAATAAAAAATAATACTGTGTAATTGAGCTGGTTTCCCTCGTCTATAAGGTGCCACTCTGTGTGATTGTATCTGTGCGTTAGTGAGATGGTTCTGTTGAGATATGTTGACTCCTGTCTTGATAACATCTACCTGTAACTCAGCATGGCAATAATATCATATACTGATTTGAATGGGCACGCCTCACTAATCTCTGTACGAGGGCACCTGGGCGCGCACACACACGTGCATACAGACACACACACAAACAAACACACACACTGTGTACGAGGGAGAAACCAGTTGCTTGGGAGGCATCCAAGAGCCAGCATCTCTATTGTTGAGGAACAATGTGTGTCCACCTGATGGATAGGGATGCATGCTCAGATTACAGATGCAGGTCATGAAACAACTACAGGCTGGGCATGTTCACTATAGAGACACGTGAACACAACAGACCGAACGTGTTGGTTACAGTGAGGCAAACCTGTCGATTCAATGTAAATTACAGTGTCTTAGTGTTAATTATATGCGATGTGAAATGCATTCCATTACCCAGTATACATGTGTGTGTTCATGTATGCATGCGTGCGTGCGTGCATGTATGCGTGCGTGCAGGTTGATAGTGTGCATGCATTTGTGTGTGCGTGCCTGCATGTATCGGTGTGTGTTTGCTTGCACAGATCAGTTGTGTGTATTGTAATGGCTTGGGGTCAAGGCTCACCAGTGAATTGAAACAAAGGAAACAGGAAGGAAGTGATGTGGGTTGCTCTCTACAACTGCCACTCTCCCTTTGTCATCACCGTCTCTTTCTTTATTTCTCCCTTCCTACCTCCCTCTCTTGTTTTTCTGTTTTGGTCACTGCATTAAGAGCTGTCCAATAAATTGGACACAGCCGAGTAGTCACACAACCAAACAGTGACCTCAGCTTCATGCAGAGTACCTTAGGGACCAGTGTGGGAGAAAGGGAGAGCAGAGAGGAAACCAAACATCACAGGATGATAGCTGCCGGGGCAGGAAATCACAGAGAAGACGCCACCACCACTGGCTAAAACAAAAACAAAATTGGAATTCCATACAGAGGTTAAAAGTCATAACAGTTCTGTTGACCCATATGTTCGGGGTCAGCCCTCCCATGACTTGCATTCATCTATCCATTTATGCATTCCAGGAAAGAGAGGAGAAAACAAACTATTCTTATCATAATTGGTAGATCTCGGCCTATCATGTTTCCTCCATGTTTTTGTTTCTCTTTGATTACGATGTAAATTGTGATGTCAATTCAAACCAATTCAATAGCTTATTCCTCATACCTCTGCAAATGCAAAACAAGGAACCAAGTTTGCCCTCAGGTACATATCTGCCATAGTTCCTGCCATAACTCTCCTTGAGAACAAAGATAGTTTTTTGTTGTGTGTGTGTATGGCTATGGGTATGTACAGTGCCTTCAGAAAGTATTCTCACCCCTTGACTTTTTACACATATTGTTGTGTTACCGCCTTAATTAAAAATTCATTCAATTGGGATTTTGTGTCACTGACCTACACACAATACCCCATAATGTCAAAGCGGAATTATGTTTTTACATTATTTTTAATTTTTTTACAAATTAATAAAACATTTAAAGCTGAAATGTCTTGAGTCAATAACTATTCAACCCTTTTATTATGGCAAGCCTAAATAAGTTCAGGAGAAAAACAATTCTTACCAAGACACATAAGTTGCATGGACTGGAATAAAAGTGTTAAACATGAGTTTTGAATGACTACCTCATCTCTGTACCCCACACAGTAGCGACGCGTCATTCAGGGCAGCTGGGGCTCTCGCAGTAAGTAAATATATTATAAACAGTGTGCCTGTTTTGCATTAATATGTGTTACATATCAGTTTGCAAACAATGTAAAAAAATATATAAAATGACATTGAGTTCATAATGCCGCATACGAACATGGTCTCTTCTTTTATTTTTAAGTAAGGCAGCTCCAAAATGCAGGTCTTTCAGACTAATTCAAGCCCGTTGGGTGCTGCCATAGACTTACATTAGAAGTGCCCATCCAAAAAGGCTCAAGGTCATTGGCCACAGATAAAATGACGTCAAATCACGTGATATCTACCATAGCTTTAATTGGACTGATCATGCCAACATCATACTTTCAAAATCTTAGCTAAAAAGCTAGACAAGCAGTCATCATCATGAATCAAGTCGACAATCTACTGGCAAATCCTTTTCAATCCTTGTCATATGAAGAGAAATAATAGATAAAACGTATCGGAACTCATCGGCCATTGAACATAAACATTACACAACAAGTTGGAAATCGCAAATTCAACAATGAGTGCTGAGGCACAATTGCAGACATGTGTTCAGTCCCAGGCTGAGTCACAGCCCGGGTGTGACCGGGAGACCCATGGGATGGTGCACAATTGGCCCAGCGTCATCCGAGTTAGGGGAGGGTTCGGCCAGCCGTGATTTTCTTGTCTCATCGTGCTCTAGCGACTCCTTGTGGTGGGCCGGGTGCCTGCAAGCAGACTTCTGTCGTCAGTTCGAGCGGTGTTTCCTTTGACACATTGGTGTGGCTGGCTTCCGGACAATGTGTCAAAAGCAGTGCGGCTTGGCTCTCAACCTTCCCCGAGACTGTAGGGGAGTTGCAGTGAGTAGACAAGATTGTAACTTCTGGACCATGGCATTGCATGTGAATATTTATCCTTTTGTATTTTTTTTACCCCCCTTTTCTCACCAATTTCGTGATATTGAAATTGGCCATGGTGTCAATCCAGCATGACTTCTGCCACGTTCAAAACAACTGGAAAAATGGAACTGGGAAATCTCAGACATCATTGAGTTCAAGACAACTGGGAACTCTAAAAAATAAAAAATACAACTATGTCAGACTGGAAAAATACAGAAAATAATTTTGAACTGTCGAATTCCAAGTCGGGAACAAGAAGGACCGTCGCGTCACATTCCTGTTAAAGTGAGCACAGCACAACAAGGTGAGTCCAAAAATGTATTGTATGCTGCTACATAAATGATGTAATATGCAAGGGAGATATGTATACTGTAGCCAAGAAAGTAATATTAAGTATATGTTGTGTAGTAAGCAGTTAGTAGCCCATGTTCCTCACCCTAATAACTTGGTCCCTTTGCCCCCTCCTAATTTAGCCTACTGTTCTGACTTGGTGGTGCACATGTAGCCAATAGCCAGTTTTAGACAAATGTAATCATTAACTAATGTAAGAGCTTTCATTGTCTGCTTATATGCCCCCTTTATTTATCCTACAGTTCTGACTTGGTGTACAGGGAGACTACTGTTAGAATGGCCCATGTTCTGAATTCTGTCGCTGTACATTTTTAAAGTGCTGAACAAATAGTTATGACTACGTCAGTCCGAATCGAAATTACGGATTGTCTCTTATCCACTTGTCGTCCTCTTATGCCATAGTTTGTACATTTCAATTGTCAGTAGAAACCACATTTGTTTAAGTAAGTCAGCCATATCAGCTATGTTTTTTTAAAGGCTGTAAATAAGGCTGAATGAACAGTTTCGCTGCCAGACAAGGCTCCGCTGATAGCCAGGTGTAACAGTGGTAAGGTGCTAGGACTGCTGTTGGGACAGCTTTATGTAATTTGAAAGACTAACGTTATAGCATTGTTGCATTAGATATTTATTAGTTGTAGTTTTGTGATATGCTCTGTGATTTAATTTTTTACGTTTTTTTACGCCCAATTTAGTTTAACCATTCACACCCGTACAGACATCACGAAAGGGCAAGAGATTACAGTAAATAGTAAACCATTAGATAGTATTGGTAGTCTAATATGGTCCAGAGGATTTTGGCCTCAGTCCTGAGTCTTTAAGAGGCTTTGAGTGGGTACTGAGTACCGACCATCTGTCTCCACCAGTCTCACATTGTGGACAGGGTCCTTCTGGGAATCTAGGTTAGTAGTGTCACTAGGGAGATTAGCCCCCGTCGAACCATAGGGCTAATTCATGTTGAACTGCATACTACTTTATTCTTTACATTTCCCCCCAATTTCGTGGTATCCAATTGTTAGTAGTTACTATCTTGTCTCATCGCTACAACTCCCGTACGGGCTCGGGAGAGACGAAGGTCGAAAGCCATGCGTCCTCCGAAACACAACCCAACCAAGCCGCACTGCTTCTTATCCAACCCGGAAGCCAGCCACACCAATGTGTCGAAGGAAACACCTTGCACCTGGCGACCTGGTTATCGTGCACTGCGCCCGGCCCACCACAGGAGTCGCTAGTGCGCGATGAGGCAAGGATATCCCTACCGGCCAAACACTCCCTAACCTGGGCAACGCTAGGCCAATTGGGCTTCGCCTCACGGACCTCCCAGTTGCGGCCAGCAGCGACAGAGCCTGGGTGCGAACCCAGAGTCTCTGGTGGCACGGATAGCACTGTGATGCAGTGCCCTAGACCACTGCGCCACCCGGGAGGCCGCATACTACTTTATTCTGTTCTATTCTAATAAACATGCATCACGATTTGTTGATTCAAAATCAAGCAAGCTGCATGATTGCTCTGATGCCTCTTATTATTCATCATGGCTGCCGTTTATGTATGTAACTGCTTAGAGTACATCTGTTGTGGAAATCATAGACAATAAGCACTCCCTCCTAGGTCTGTTTTGCAATACGATAACATGGGGTGGTCACAATTTCAAACAAACAGAAAGGTGCAATGGAATCGCACGCATAAAACTTCATCATTTAGTGTTTTTAATTATTTTCACTGCATCGGGGATAGCACTGTTCCCTGGGCGCCGAAGACGTGGATGTTGATTTAAGGCAGCCCACAGCACCTCTCTGATTAAGAAGACGCACTTCAGTTGAATACATTCAGTTGGACAACTGACGAGGTATCCCCCTTTCCCATACAGAGACGTTTTGCCTTTACAGCCTTCTTCGGTGTGAACCCATTATACATTTTTGTTTGTGTGAATTCACAGGGTTTACACACAGGCTAAGTTTCAGGGAGAGCGTGATGGTTCTGCTTAGAATGGTCACAATATCACACATCCTTGGTAGAGCATGGCGCTTGTAACGCCAGGGTAGTGGGTTCGATCCCCGGGACCACCCATACGTAGAATGTATGCACACATGACTGTAAGTCGCTTTGGATAAAAGCGTCTGCTAAATGGCATATATTATTATTATTATAACTGATGTGTCATCATCTCCCATAATGCCCCAGGGGAGTAAGGGATCATATGAGCCAGTTAGCCTAACCATTTACCAGTCTGCATGTAGCCTTCTGTGTAACTGGGGTTTCTAAGGATTCACCCTATATACACTGCTTTAGCTTATACAGTGCCTTGCAAAGGTATTCATCCCCCTTGGCGTTTTCCTATTTTATTGCATTACAGCCTGTAATTTAAATGGATTTTTATTTGGATTTCATGTAATGGACATACACAAAATAGTCCAAATTGGTGAAGTGAAATGAAAAAAATAACTTGTGTCAAAACATTTTTTTTAAATTTAATGGAAAAGTGATGCATGCACCCTTTGTTATGAAGCACATAAATAAGATCTTGTGCTACCAATTACCTTCAGAAGTCACATAATTAGTTAAATAAAGTCCACGTGTGTGCGCAATCTAAGTGTCACATGATATCAGTATATATACACACACTTGTTCTGAAAGGCCCCAGAGTCTGCAACACCACTAAGCAAGGGGCACCATGAAGACCAAGGAGCTCTCCAAACAGGCCAGGGACAAAGTTGTGGAGAAGTACAGATCAGGGTTGGGTTATAAACTCTGAACATCCCACAGAGCACCATTAAATCCATTATAAAAAAATTGAAAGAATATGGCACCACAATAAACCTGCCAAGAGAGGGTGGGTGCCCCACCAAAGCTCACGGACCAGGCAAGGAGGGCATTAATCAGAGAGGCAACAAAGAGACCAAAGATAACCCTGAAGAAGCTGCAAAGCTCCACAGCGGAGATTGGAGTATCTGTCCATAGGACCACTAAGCTGTACACTCCACAGAGCTGGGCTTTACAGGAGAGTGGCCAGAAAAAAAGCTATTGCTTTTGGTGTTGGCCAAAAGGCATTTTGGAGACTCCCCAAATATGAGATGAGATGAGACAACAATTTTACTTTTTGACCATCAAGGAAAATGCTATGTCTGGTGCAAACCCACCAACTCTCATCTCCCCGAGAATACCATCCGATTTTTCATCGGCGGGGACTTTGAAACTGGTCAAATTTGAAGAAATGATGGATGGCGCTAAATACAGGGAAATTCTTGAGGGAAACCTGTTTGTCTTCCAGAGATTTGAGGCTGGGACAGAGGTTCACCTTCCAGCAGGACAATGACCCTAAGCATACTGCTGAAGCAACACTTGAGTAGTTTAAGGGGAAACATTTAAATGTCTTGGAATGGCCTAGTCAAAGCCCAGACCTCATTCCAATTGAGAATCTGCGGGATGACTTAAAGATTGCTGTACACCAGCGGAACCCATCCAACTTGAAGGAGCTGGAGCAGTAATTGCCTTGAAGAATGGGCAAAAATCCCAATGGCTAGATGTGCAAAGCTTATAGAGACATACCCAAGAGACTTGCAGCTGTAAATGCTGCAAAAGGTGGCTTCACAAAGTATTGACTTTTGGGGCTGAATAGTTATGCACGCTCAAGTTATTTTTTGTGTGTGTCTTATTTCTTGTTTGTTTCACAAGAAGAAATATTTAGCATCTTCAAAGTGGTAGACATGTTGTGTAAATGAAATGATACAACCCCCCCAAAGAATACATTTTAATTCCAGGTTGTAAGGCAACAAAATAGGGAAAATGCCAAGGAGATGAATACTTTCGCAAGCCACTATAATGCTGTACTTAGGTAATGAGGCCCAAGGGGGTGTGCCTAAGAACAGCCCTTAGGCGAGGTATATTGGCCATATACCACAAACCCCAGAGGTGTCTTACTGCTATTATAAACTGGTTACCAATGTAATTAAAGCAGTTAAAAGAACTGTTTTGTCATACCTGTGGTATACGGTCTGATATACCACGGCTGTCAGCCAATCAGCATTCAGAGCTCGAACCGCCCAGTTTCTAATAGCCTATACTTCTCCAACCTTGATATTGATACATGTCATTGTAAACACAACAGACATATAGAAGAGGCCTAGACAAATGTCAGGTTTGCAGCAGTCTGCTTCTCAGTATTGTCCGCTGCATGCCGCTGGATCAACATTGCTGGGATGTCTATGGACAAAAGGCTCCGTTTTATTTACATTCTGGTCTCAAACGTCGCATGATATGGTGCCTTTGGTGTGCCAGCAGCACACAGTCCAGTACTTAGCTACGATCTCTTGTGATATCTTACACTATTATTCAACATGCAGCCGTGTGTTATTTATCATATATATGACTATAGAAAGGAATTTAATGAAAACTGCACTACATGAAATTACATAGCTTTTGCTTTGCAAAAAAAAAAGATTTAAATACTGTAATGTAATTTGTTTGAATTTTTCTGATCACAGATTTAATCCACCGTAACAGTGAGATTCTGAAGGACTGATAAAGGTAGGCGGGTGGAAAACTACATCCTCTCAGTTCAAGGCTGGTATCCAATCATTTCCATTGAGTCATTGTGAGAACCATGTCAGAACCAAAGTCAATATGTTTCCACATGGGCGCCAACTGTTGACACGTACATACATTGGTGAAATAGTACAGATCGATGACACCAGCCCCAGTGCCCTACAGTATAGACCATCTTGGCTCGTCGGCCAGCACAGTAGTACATGCCATGTGTCAATACAACAATGAGGCCTGCCTATTATAAGGTATTTCCAATGGAATATTCAGCTCTGGTTATGTATAATCTAATCAATCACGAGAGTTCCTACAATCCCATAGCTACATAATATAAACCCATAACTAAAAACACTTGGGGACGGTTTCCCAGATCCTGATTAAGCTTAGTCCTGGTATAAAATGCATTTCAATGGAAATTCTCTTAATCTGGGTCCAGGAAACCTGACCGTAGTGGCAGATATACCCAGACTGTACAGTAAAGATATGGTGGCATGTTTTCATCATCCCACGGTAATTGATGGGGCAAACCAGATTAACATAGCCGTTCACAACAAATAATGAGTTTTAAACTTCCACTTATGTTAAATAAGAGGGCACTATACTGTTAGGGGAAATGTTTTGTTACATCATGCAGCCAGCCAACAGAGAGACCTCCAAATAGAAACAAATACATCTGTTTGGCTCAGTAGCAGACCTCCAAGGCTATCTCCCACAGTGGTGTGTATTCTTTACACATTAACACTATTCTCCTGTGCCAGCTCGACACACCAGTCGCCACTAGTCCTCATCTCATATGATGAACTCACACTCAGTCCCTCTGGGAGAGCAGAGTGGAGGCACTGTAGTGCTGTAGCCGCTACTTCAGTCTTCTGCCCATAAACATGTAGCTACTGTAGGAATTAATTTAGAGGGTACATGGGGACATTTTCTGAGAATCTTCGAGATATCATCTCGAGTTTCGGGGTAAATACTGCAATACGATAACGAGATGCTGTACTTATTGTACAATTTTCACTGGATGAACCGGTAGCATTTTGGGATATTAACATGGCCACCGTATCCTGTTCTGAAAATGAAAGAGGTCGTGGACGGATTCTGTTTTGATAGGATCTCCCATACCATACAGACAGGCAGTCTGTCAGTCAGTCCTGTGATTTCCCCCGCTCTCCTCCTGTTATTATTCAATTCTGCTAACGGAAGGACAGAAATAACCATGCTGAAATCTATGACTCTCCTGGGGGAAAACATTTGTGTCAGAAGCAGTGGAAAACAAGAGCAACTGGCAGCCAAGTGGGGCTTTGGGGGCTCTAGTGTTTCACAGTCGCCCAGGGAAAAGGGCCACCACCACAGACATGGCTCATTACCGGGTGGCCATTATGGGGATAGGGCGAGATGTGCCTTTCCAAAAGAAGCTCCCTATGTCTCATACTGGAAAGTGGATGGTTCACATGACCCAAATTACATCTGAGAGCAAAGTGATGACGGATTTTGTCAGTGATATATCTATAATGTAGAAGTTGTGTAAGCCTGGTCCATTCTCAAGAGAGGCAATTGACTTTTGCTTATAGAGTATATTCTAGCTGATGCTGAAATCATCTTGGCCTATTTTACTGTGTGTTTCATATGATAAGCTTTATTCAATGAATGTGAATACTTATACATTAAACATGTCTGCCACAACATTGATGTTTCTGTACTCTCTCCACCAGAATAGCATAGCAAGCCCCTGTTCCTTTGACACCGAACTTCCAGAGACAACTCAGAAAAAGAAAATCTACAAATGTGTTGACATGAAAGCGACTTGGTGCCATAGACCTCTCTCTCTCTCTCTCTCTCTCTCTCTCTCTCTCTCTCTCTCTCTCTCTCTCTCTCTCTCTCTCTCTCTCTCTCTCTCTCTCTCTCTCTCTCTCTCTCTCTCTCTCTCTCTCTCTCTCTCTCTCTCTCTCTCTCTCTCTCTCTCTCTCACACACACAATTTCCAGGCTAATGTCTCTCAGAGCTTATCTTCCCTTACACAGCCTACGAATGTCATCAGGAGTATCAGAATAGATTGGCTTGTCTTTGACACCTGCCATGTCACTAAACCAGAACGACCAGATGTATTGTACCACTGCCAGGGAGGGCCGCCAATGAGCCACTGGATTACATTGAGTCAATACAACCAAAGTTCGCCTTGATATCAATCTAGCCTATACATTCTATACCTCAAAATGTGCCATAATAGCAGCCTAGGATGAATTGTGGAAGGATCTAAAAAAACACAGTCAAAGTTCATTACTGTAATTGAAGCTCCATTTGATTATAGATCTCCAGATTATAAATCAGACTCCAAAACAACTAGAAAGTTATCTCTGCCCCCAGGCAAGCTCGTTCCAGCTGTCTAGGCTTCTATTGTCATATTTCACCATCTGTGCGTGTCTGTGTAAAGGCGCATGCCAAAGCACCTTTGTTTTTGCCATCCAGATGATGTATGTGTTTTTGTGTATTGCCATTATTCAAAGGGTCAATGGTCTCTTCATAATGATCCAGGCCAATGTTGCATTATTTAACAACAGATTGATTTGCACGGCTCAAAACAAGTCCCAGCTCTAGTTGTCTGGTTCAACCTGTACTGTTATGTTCCACAAGCAGATGATTAGCAAACCTCTTACGATTCAAGTGAGCGGCATTTATTGAGATCTTCCATGGAGCACACAAAAAATGTGTTTCTGAATTGCTGACGGCAGTGACGATTACAACATGGCAAAACCACTTGAGGAAAAATGAATGTAAGTCAAACATGAGAGGCGTTGAGATCTACAGTGAGCTCCAAAAGTATTGGGACAGTCACACATTTTTTGATGTTTTGGCTCTGTACTCCAGCATTTTGGATTTAAAATGATACAACAACTATGAGGTTAAAGTGCTGTCAGCTTTTATTTGAGGGTATTTTCATCTCTAAATCGGGAGAACCGTTTAGATATTAGAGCACTATTTGGAATGAGTACCCCCATTTTAGGGGACCAAAAGTATTCGGACAAATTCACTTATATACAATACATTACCAAAAGTATGTGGATACCTGCTCGTCGAACATCTCATTCCAAAATTATGGGTATTAATGGAGTTGGTCCCCTCTTTTCTGCTCTAACAGCCTCCACTCTTCTGGGAAGGATTTCCACTAGATGTTGGAACATTGCTGCGGGGACTTGCTTCCATTCAGCTACAAGAGCATTAGTGAGGTCGGGCACAGATGTTGGGTGATTAGTCCTGGATTGTAGTCAGCGTTCCAATTCACCCCTAAGTTGTTCGATGGGTTTGAGGTCAGGGCTCTGTGCAGGCCAGTCAAGTTCTTCCACACAGATCTCGACAAACCATTTCTGTATGGGCCTCACTTTGTGCATGACTAAAGGCACCGACTAAATGCTTACAATGTGCACTTCAATTATTTGGGGAAATGGGTGTCAGGACCCGGTTACGAACCCGGGTCTCCGGAGTGAGAAACAGTCACTTAACCAACTGAGCCACGAATAATCGGCAGAACCCAGAAGATGAGGCAGACACAGCAGTACTTGAGACGGTGTTTTTAATGAAGTAAAAAATGAAGTTCTTCAGGAAAACATGTAACTCCACAACCTCAAAAGGAATCCTACAAGAACAAAGATAATCCTCCAAGACAAAAAAGGTAAATCCACAAGGTGGAAGGTAAAGCACAAAAAGCCTCAAAAGATACTCAAAAAACAAACAAACAAGAACAAAAAAAACAGAATTCCACAAGAGAGTCCACCGGGATCAACAAGAGTTCTCAGAGTACTAGGGCTGGGTGCTAACATACAAACACAGAGCAAAGAACAGAGGACAACAAAGGGTTTAAATACAATCAGGGGAAACGAGGCACAGGTGCAAATAATAATGGGGATCAAGGGAAAACAAAAGGTCAAAAGGCACAATGGGGGCATCTAGTGACCAAAAACCGGAACAACCCTGGCCAAATCCTGACAATGGGTCTGTGTTATGAAATAGATGTTCAATATGCATTATTTCAGGTAACTTCAAACTTCAAGAGGTAGGGTATTCAAGGAGTCGGTCTGACGGGGATTCGTGATGTCATCGGCTTCCCCCTTGCTTGAGAAACAATAGAGAAGCAATAAAGAATGACAGAGGAAATGCCCACCCCCCCGATCATGAGGATGTAAATCAAGTGATAAATTAGCTTTAAACGAGACTGGAGTAGGACTATAGTATATACAATTTGACAGGTTAGCGTGTTGTCTTGTTCAAACATGATTAACAAACTGTTGAGTCATATACCTTACAGTAGGTTAAACAAAAACTGTTTGTTTAAAAGGCCCAGTGCAGTCAGAAACGTTCTGTTTTATATACAGTGCATTTGGAAAGTATTCAGACCCCTTCCTCTTTTCCACATTTTATTACGTTACAGCCTTATTCAAAAAATTTTTATTTATTTTTACAAATCCTCATCAACCTACTACACGCAATACCCCATAATGACAAAGCGGAGAAAATAAAATGCTAATTTATACAACAACAAAAAATAAACATACCTTATTGACATAACTATTCAGACCCTTTGCTATGAGACTCAAAATTGAGCTCAGGTGCATCCTGTTCCCATTGATCATCCTCGAGATGTTTCTACAACTTGGAGTTCACCACTGGAAAATTAAATCGATTGGACATGATTTGGAAAGGCATACACCTGTCTATATAAGGTCCCACCTTGCATATCAGAGCAAAAACCAAGCTGAGGTCGACAAAATTGTCCGTAGAGCTCCGATACAGGATTGTTTCGAGGCACAGATCTGAGAAAGGGTACCAAAACATTTCTGCAACATTGAAGGTCCCAAAGAACACAGTGGCCCCCATCATTCTTAAATGGAAGACGTTTTGAACCGTCAAGACTCTTCCTAGAGGTGGCCACCTGGCTAAACTGAGCAACGGGGGAGAAGGGCCTTGGTCAGGGAGGTGAGCAAGAACCCAATGGTTACTCTGACAGATCTCCAGAGTTCTTATGTGGGGTAGGGAGAACCTTCCAGAAGGACAAACATCTCTGCAGCACTCCACCAAATGGGTCTTTATAGTGGAGTGGCCAGACGGAAGCCACTCCTCAGTAAAAGGCACATTACATCCCATTTGGAGTTTGTCAAAAGGCACCAAAAGGACTCTGACCATGAGAAACAAGATTCTCTGGTCTGATGAAACCAAAGTTGAACCCTTTGGCCTGAATGCCAAGTGTCACGTCTGGAGGAAACCTGGCACCATCCCTACGGTGAAGCATGGTGGTGGCAGTATCATGCTGTGGGGATGTTTTTCCAGTGGCAGGGACTGGGAGACGCATTGAGGCAAAGATGAACGGAGCAAAGTACAGGGAGATCCATGATAAAGTCCTGAGCGCTCTGGAGCAGATTCCCAGACTAGGGCGAAGGTTCACCTCACAACAGAACAACAACACTAAGCACACAGCCAATACAACACGGGAGTGGCTTCGGGAAAAGTCTCTGAATGTCCTTGAATGGCTCAGCTAAAGCCCGGACTTGAACCTGATCGAACATCTCTGGAGAGACCTGAAAATAGCTGTGCAGCAAAGCTCCTCATCCAACCTGACAGAGCTTGAGAGGATCTGCAGAGAAGAATGGGAGAAACTCTCGAAATACACGTATGCCAAGCTTGTAGCATCAAACCCAAGAAGGCTCAAGGCTGTAATTACTGCCAAAGGTGCTTCAACAAAGTACTGAGTAAACAGTCTGAATACTTATGTAAATGCAATATTTCAGGTTTATATTTGTAATAAATTAGCAAAAAAATGTATTTACAAAAAAAATGTTTTGCTTTGCATTATGGGGTATTGTGTGTAGATTGATGAGGGGAGGGAAAAAATTATGTAATACATTTTAGAATAAGGCTGTAACAAAATGTGGAAAAAGTCAAGGGGTCTGAATTCTTTCCAAAGGCACTGTATATATTTACAAGAAAATATATACTGTATGGGTGATTGGTAATAATGCAGACAATTAAATTGTTGGAAGCTACAATCTATCTGCAATATTAAAGCTGAGCTACCTGCCACGCCTGCTCCCGCTCTACCTCTCTGACACTCAAGGGCGCCAGGCTGCCTTTCATTACGCACACCTGTCATCATCATTACAAGAATCAGCGCTCATTTAACTCACCTGGACTCCTTCACCTTTTGATTGCCTTCCCTGTATCTGTCGGTTTCCTCTGATTCAGCCCTGTGTCAGCATTGTGGTTGTTCCGTTTCACCTGTCCAGAAACAGTTCTTATTCTGTTCCTGTCCGTGGTTATTAAAATGTTCACTCCCTGTACCTGCTTCTCGTCACCAGCGTCGATCCTTACATTACCCCCTAATTTTTTTTTACATTAAAAAATGTATACATATTTTGGTTATTCTTTTACCATTTTATTTGAAAACAATCACAGTAAGGTACTTAATTGTTACCCAGGAATGATTTGATATTGAAATACAAACTGCTGCATTGGACCTTTAAGGTGAAGTTGTAAGTGACATTTCAATTTTAAAAGACTATTTTATTCCTTTTAACAGTGAAAAGGGAGAGACAATAACATCTGCTCTCGCCCCACGAGGTTTGAAGTAACATATGTTTACATGCACTAAATGTCAACACGTCGTGTTAAACTGTTAAATCAGACACACTCAATAAACACGGAGAGGATATTCAGGTTATGCTGAAAAACAAAAGAGACAGGAACAAGGTTTGGCGGCCTTGTAAAGGCATCCACATACTTGGTCCGGTTTGTTCCTAGCAGAACTAAACTTGGCGAAGCGAACATCTGTGCCACGCATAATCCCTTAAAAAGATTTGCTTGCAAAAAAAGCAGAAATGTTACTGTTTGTCCCTCTTGAGACGCTGTACAAAACAACCTCCAGTAACACTTCATAAAAATAGTCACGAATCAATCTAAGATAAATAATGACTCTGCCATTCATTTTGACATTTTTTTGTCGCCTGATATTACATCTAACCAAGATGTTTGATGCAGTATTTCTCAAGTTAACAACGTTGGCATGAAAACGAGTCATCTGTCGTTGAAAGACAACAATCACTTAATTGAAGAATCCTTATTGTTGACCAATCACAGACGAAGGAGTGTAGACTTCCGCTACTGAACTTTGGCTTGCCTCAAGAAAAATGTGCGCTCAAACAGCCAAACACCAAAACGAACAGAAACGTCACAAAGTTGTCATAATATATGCATTAGCCATTTTGACTAGGAAGCATATGGTAAGCTTAACAAAGCATCCAAATGTAGCTTGCTGGCACTGAGGGAAAATATACAGTAGGTCACGGCTGCACTAGGGCGAAACTGTCTAGTGATTGCAAGGGGTACTTTAAAAATAGAAGACTAATGGACAGTTTCGCTGTCTTTATGAGAGGTTTATAGCGCTAGTTTGCAGTTGTCCACTAATAGCACATCCTGCTGGTTTATTATGTGGTGAGCATGGGCTGATGATGTCATACTGTCTGTGGTGTAATTATTGTATGGGAGGCTTCAGTGAGACTGCAGCTAGTGCAGATGGAAGCAGCACCACGTTGACAAGGGGAACTGTGTGGGTTGACACACTGTTGCTATTTCGATTCCCCCAGTAGTTTCCATCCACTCCCTGAAAGAAAGAAAGTGCAGCGAGTGACACAGCCTCGGTGTTGTGTAGTTTTGTCTTACTGTGTGACCACCATTGCATCAATTCAAAATTAGGAGATCTTTTGCTTTTTATAGGACCCATGGGCAATCATTGGCCCAAAGCACTGACTTCCCATTTCTAGAGCCGTGGTGGGCCATCCAGGCTATATATGAAGTGTTGGAAAAGTCTTGGGACGGTCTGTTGGTTTAGTGCAATAGGCACTGTTCATATAACAAGACACCTTCACACATCACCTGGATCTCTAAACAGGGAAGAAGATCACCTTTCTCGCCTCATCTCTAATTCAGTTCTTATTACTGTGCCGCAGCACAGGTAGAAGTGGCTGCCTCTGAAGTAGCATCTCTGCATGCTGTAGAGTGCTCTGGAGTAAAGCACTGGCAGACAGACTGAGGCTAATGCTGGACTGAAGCAGCACTGAACTGTCCACAACTAGAATACTAATGTCCATATCAATACAGTAGTCCTTGCAGACAGACAGCCACAGAGAGTGGAGACTGTCCTCAGCTCCCTTCTCATGAAATATGATCTTAAGAACACCATGCCCAGTAGTGTGACAGCCCCGACAGAGCAGTGCTGTGACCATGGTGGCACTACTGTGTTATTAATACCACTCAATGTGACAGGCAGAATCTGAATACAGTTGGTGGTATTTATGTGGGCCTGTTGCTATGCGTGTTTGGTAGAGCATGGACGGGGAGCTTCCGTGACAGTCCTTCTACTTATAGAAAAGCAATAAAAGTAGTAGTGGGGCTGCAGTCTGTGAACGCAGATAGCACCCTAAGAGATACTGTAGGTCACACGTGTGTGTGTGAGCCTGACATAGAATCACGAATTGAATAGGATCTGTATGGAGCCTAATAAGAGCGTATTCTGCTTAGGCAAGACAACCTAGGCTGTAGGCAAGACTTTAAATATCAAACACGGTGACAATTGGGCTAACATACAGACATGACTCAGATGTATTGATACGCATCGTTATTTGTAAAGTACGTACGGAACTTAAATCTGTACCAAATTCTGCAGTAACAAAATTGTAATAATAGATTAATAGGAATTAGCTTAGTAACTACTATAAATAGACACCTTGGTCTTACATTAAGTCTTTTTGTTTTGATGTAACACAATACTCCCTCTTTAATGACTTGAGCCCCTAGTGGTGTTGTGGTTTACCTGGGCCTGTTCCTATGGTTGTATGACTACAACCATAATAACAATCATGAAACATTTCTAGAAATCCCCTAATTACAATGGTGACTGCGATACAGCGAGCCCACCTTTCAAAAACAGAGCTGGAGAGAAAATAGGTGTTGGAGAGGTGTTGTTTGCGGTGTGTTTTGCACTGCAGGTGTCGACTCAACAAGTAATGGATCTACTACATGTAACACCCTCTTGAAACATTGTCACCAAAATAAACTGAGCAATGCAGAAATGTCTGCGAGAGAACTGACAGTTGACTAATTTACTAGAAATCATTACAAGAGTGTAATTTCCTTTTCCCAGAATAAACTTGGCCATGTCTCTCCCATGCATGCCAACCTCCACTAAAACTATTTTCCCAAAATTGTGTGATTCCCAAGGATGGGGGGGGGGGGTGTAATGTTGGTAAATCAATCTTTTATTTATCAGCTACATGCAAAAAAGTAGGCCTTCAATGCTTTTGAAGTGTGAATGCTGATATGTTCCATTAACTCATTGCAATTCTAAACCCAGTGGTGCATGCATGGACCTAAATTTGGAAGGGTAAAGTTGAGGCATCAAATAACAGGGTGCACATACTCTATGGAAATGATACTGGATTCTTAGAAATAATGTACCAAATGAGTGCAATGAACTATACAAACGCCTGCATATTCTTTCATTTTTTATTTTGTATTGGTCTTTTTTCAAGGTTCACATAAACAAACCACATGTTCTCCTTTAAAAAAAGAATGGATATCTGTATACACATAATGCATTTACGAGGTACATATTAATACATTAGGGTAATTTTCTTTTGCACAGCAAAGATATGACATGTTTATGAGACCATATAGGCCTACGAGAAAACGATATTATACACATAGCCTAATAAACGTAATACTCGACTGAATTTAACAACAGTTTTTAATTGTAGAAAAGCGTTCTGAAAGGAGTGGGGGACATCTACTCTAACCCATCGAGCCAAAAAGTAAACGTGCTTTTAAAACGTAAAGTTACATATTCGTGGACAATGTTGTTCAAGAAGAATGTCATTTCCATGAGGGAAATAGGTTGGGTAAACAAGCTCTAATACAAACCCTCTTATTGAAGAGTGGAAATCACTGTCCTGGTGCGCACTGCGAGTTTGGGGTTCAGTCTCAGCATGCAGTCCTCCCCTTTTCTGTAGACTATCCATGTTTCCCAGAATATCATTCAATAATAAATAGGTGTTTCGTGCGGATTATGTCCACAATCATTGTAACAGCCCTCTTATATCCTTTCACGAGGAGCCGCAATACTACAGGCATTGCCTACACTCATTTAATGGACAGCATGAAATAAACAGAAAATGAAATTATTTGTGGAGGCAATGCAGATTTATTCATGTTATTTCCTGCATCTTCCCCCCTCGAATCCGTTAGAGACCGAAATTGGCTCCTGGTTGCTTTCTATTGACGATTCGCTGCCCGTGCTCTCCCCGGAGAGGAGTCGGGTAACCCTAAAGTCCGCTTTTAGTGTTTGTACGTCGTTTCCAATGCACATCTCTCCAAGGTCACTGATAATCTGAGACAGCTCCTGTTTACCATTGCCCACACAATCGTCATTCGTGTCTAGAATGTCCTCACACTCAAAGAGCATCGCTTTCTCCTCCTCCTCCTCTCCGATCAAGTCCTCTGTGATAGAGCCCAATTTGGGTGCGCTCCTGCTGCGCTCCACCGGGGGTTTGTAATAACACTGTCCGTTTAGAAGCTTCCTGAGGGGCACAAGGGGTATGGTTTGTTCCCCTATCAGCTGCTGTTGCTGGTGCCTTGCATCGTCCCTCCTTTTGAGTCTTTTAAATTCAGCAAGCGCTGTTGCCGAGGTCTGGTACAAAAGCAGTGCCATGGCCTTTGCCTTCTCCGGCTTGGACACCAGCACCGCATGGCACCGCAGCATCACTGCCTTGTGCTTCATCTCATGTCTGTATATCCAAGCAAAAATTTTGTGTAATCTTGGGTCGGCAACGCAATAGGTTATCCGGTGCAATAAATACAAATGTCCCGGTCTCCTCGCCTTGTCGTCCACATGAACCATCCGGATTCCCTGCGAGCTGATGGTCAGTTTCATCTTCGTGCCATTTTTGCCCATTTCGCTCTTGCCCCAAATCTTGCTCACAGCCACGTCCGTACAGCCTTCTCCTTTCGACTGGATGGTGGTGGCATTGCCCAGGTAGAGGACCGTGTATGTGGGGTCTTCGCTGGTAATTTTCACCTTTTTCCTTTTTGACTTGAACATGCTTCCAACCCTGTTCAAAGCACTCTCCGGACAAGACTTGGCAAAGGAGGTCAGCGCAGAGTAGTTCAAACTCACGGCATAACCCTTCTGCTTCGACTGTTTATCTTCATCTATCAGGTCGAACTTGTTCTTCTTCCAAGGCAGCATTATATGGTCGTGTCACGTAAACAGCAAAAAATCTACAACTACAGCGAACGTTTTACTGCAACGAAATATTATATTTTTACTGACCCTTTTCATATAATAGCAACTCCAATACAACAAACAGTCAAGTTATCCTGTAATGCATTTGTTCATCCTCTGAAGACTTCCTCCATAACCCATAACCCATAACCCATAACCAGACAACTGCGCTATTCCATTCTGCGGTTAATGATTGCTGTGAGGTTGGTTCTGCTGTGAGTGGGATGGTCTACAGTGGATATATACTGGGTTGAACCATTTTAGAGTCTCTGCAGGGAACATGGAGGAGACCAAAGTCAAACAGCTCTCCCTTGAGGATAAAATTGGCACTCAGAGTGCACTTACAAAGGTTTATTTATGAACTGAAAATCATACGAATTTGGGAAATATAGGCTAATATACAAAACTGATAACAGCTTATATACATCCGTCCTGTAAATTGCAACAATAATTCCGTTGTGCCTACATTCACTCAGAACACAACGGATATATCTTCTGTATCTAGTTCGTTTAAAAACATACATCTAAATGCAAGAGAGATACAAATCGAGCCTATACATAGCCTACCTAAAGTTTCATTATATCAATCGTATAATACAAATTAACGCTGGTTTGCTGTCACTTATTTAATGCATGGCAATGCACCAAAATAATTATTTTGGTCCTCATCCTTTGTTTTATGCTGCCATCTGTTGGCAATGATACAGAGTTCCCCCCTGTACTGATAACATGCGTTCAAGCCTCTTTCATTCGTCTGTAACAAGTTTAAAATAAAATAACATTTAAGAATAATAATGTTATAAGTAGGCTATACGTATAATTAGGCTAGAGTATAATAGTCTCTTCATGAAACACCCCCAAATAAAAGTGTGGAATCTTCTGAAAACTTTCCCCACTAAAAGGAAAAAATAACTGTATATGTATATATATTTTAAAGGCCTACAGTTATGAAAAAATATAGTTTACAAATCTATCTGAACTAGTTTGTGTTGCGCATGGATTGCAGAAATATAATTATAAATATATTGAGTAGGTTATATATTTAGAAATGAATACAATTTAGTATCAACATTTAGTTGGAAGCATCTGTCACATGACCTTGTCCTTGGCGGAACTATTATTTGCCAAAGGATGTTTCCTTCAATGCATATTTGAGTGTTGGACACATCTTTTGGAATGTACCACAAATCAAAAGTCAATGCACAAATCATTACATTAAATCCTAATAAAAGCTATACAAATACACAGCGAGTTTGGTTCAATAACCTCCAGGTTCAATAATCTCCAGAAATAAGTCTAATTATACATTAGAGAAAACGCGATTAATCTCGATAGTTATTCGTCATTCTGCTGTGAAGTTGGGACGTTCCGTTTCACTTCCTCATGGGATAACAATTCTCACATGGGCTAAATTTTTACAAAAACAGATTTGTGGTAACGTTAACAAGCAAGGCTAAACAAAAAGCGAAAAAATGGGTAAGAAAAAGTCTGCCATGGGGCTCGGGAGATCACTGATAAAGGAGAGACTCAACGCAGGCCGAGGCAACAAGAGGGGCGATACTTGGGTAACGTTAACTGTTACTATATGTTGATGATACATGTTTCAACAGCTAGCTAGCTAGTTAGCGAGCTAAACATATAACAGGGTTCTATCCAGTTCTACCTTACTATTTCGCTGAGGAACGTTAATTGGAGGAAAGCAGAATTTGGTGACCTGTTGAAAATGAACTACATTGCCTTTGGGAAGTATTCAGACCCCTTGAATTATTCCAAATTTGGTTACGTTACAGCCTTATTCTAAAATGGATTAAATAAAAAAATTATCCTCAGCAATCTACACAAAATACCCCATAATGACAAAGCTAAAACAGATTTTTAGATAACAACTTTAATATTTACATAAATATTCAGACCCTTTGCTATGAGCCTCAATTATTTAGTTGGTTCCACAACTTGATTTGAGTCCACCTGTGGACAATTTAATTTATTGGACATGATTCGGGAAGGCACACAAGTCCCACAGTTGACAGTGCATGCCAGAACAGAAACCAAGCCATGAGGTTTAAGGAATTGTCTGTAGATTGTGTCGAGGCAAAGATCTGGGGAAGGGTACCAAAACATTTCTGGAACATTGAAGGTCCCCAAGAACACAGTGGCCTCCATCATTCTTAAATTGAAGAAGTTTGGATCCACCAAGACTCTTTCCAGAGTTGGCCACCTGGCCAAACTGAGAAATCTGGGGAGAAGGGCCTTGGTCAGGGAGGTGACCAATAACCTGATGGTCACTCTGACAGCTCCAGAGTTCCTCTGTAAAGATGGGAGAACCTTCCAGAAGGACAACCATCTCTGCAGCACTTCACCAAACAGGCCTTTATGGTAGAGTAGCCGGATGGAAGCCACTCCTCAGTACATGGCACATGACAGCCCACTTGTAGTTTGCCAAAAGGCACCTAAAGGACTCTCAGACCATGATAAACAAGATTCTCTGGTCTGATGAAACCAAGATTGAACTCTTTGGCCTGAATGGCAAGCATCATGTCTGGAGGAAATCTGGTACCATCCTTATGGTGAAGCATGGTGGTGGCAGCATCATGCGTCAGGGACTATGAGACTTGTCAGGAACGAAGCAAGAATGAACAGATCAAAGTAGAGAGAGATCCTTGATGAAAACCTCCTCCAGAGTTTTCAGGACCTCAGACTGGGGCGACGGTTCACCTTCCAACAGGACAACGAGGACTCAGCGAGGACTAAGCACTCAGCCAAGACAACGCAGGAGTGGCTTTGGGACAAGTCTCTGAATGTCCTTGAATGGCCCAGCCAGTGCCCGGACTGGAACCCGATCGAACATCTCTGGAGAAACCTAAAAAATAGCTGTGTAACAACGCTCCCCATCCAACCTGACAAAGCTTGAGAGGATCTGCCGAGAAGAATGGGAGAAACTCCCAAAATACAGGTGTAGCGTCATACCCAAGAAGACTTGATGCTGTCTAAAAATATGTTTTTGCTTTGTCAAATTGCTTTAATTAAATCAATTTTAGAATAAGGAAGTAATGTAACAATGTGGTCAGAATACTTTCCGAAGGCACTGTACATGTTTTAATGACCGTCTGTCTTATTAGCTGTAGCTAGCTAGACAGCTTTCTGATGACTAAACTTGATCTCACATTGCCAGCTCCACACCAGTGAACTGAACGATGGCTACGACTGGGGTCGTCTCAACCTGCAGTCAGTGACTGAACAGAGCTCTATGGATGACTTCCTTGCAACTGCTGAAATGGCCGGGACAGAGTTTGTTGCAGGTAAATACTCTATCGCATTGATGTGACAAGTGATCCTTGAAAACGGTCATCTACAAGTACTTTAGACTGGATTCCCAGGATGCAACTGATGGATAAAATGTTTCCCTAGAAAAGCTCAACATCAAGTTTGTGGCAGCTGAAGCTCGGGCAGGATTACTGACAGCCGAGGAGACGGCAAAGCTGAAGAAGCTGCACGAGGAGAACAAACAACTCCTCAGAATTCCACGAAGGTGCAGTAAGCCCAGAGACTCCAAAGTTATTACACTGTCAACATGTATTTTATGTCTTCTTTCTAGTTGTCTTAGAAGTAGGAATTGTGCTAATATTGCATTGCTTCTGATGTTCCATTACTGCCTTATTTGTCTTGTAATATTTCAGGCCTCACTGGGATGAAGGCACCAGTCCAGAGGTTCTCCAGCAGACAGAGAGAGACAGCTTCCTGGAGTGGAGAAGAGAACTGGCAGAGTATGAACCCCCCCCCACCCACATTAATTGAATAGGATGTAATTGTTTTGATGTTATAGATTGTGTGGCTGCATTAAACCTTTAACCCTATTCTTAATTGTCTGCTATAGCATGTTTTGGGAATGGATTTAAAAGTTGACGTGAAAAAATCTTCACTTGAACTTGATTGATCAACTCCAACAGCCTTCCTGCATCTATTAACACAATTTGTATCATTTTGTTTTCCTGCAGTTCAGTGTTGTCACTCTAACTTTGCCCACTCAGAGCGCTGTAAGAACATAAAATGGTAACCAAACATATGGGATAAAAGTCATGGTGAGGGATTAATGCTGCACCATCCTGTTAGTAGTTCTTAAAGAGTAAGAATATGAAATTAAATAGTTACAATGTAAGAATTTTGTATATAAAAAGTGTTCAACCAGACGGTTGATAGGTCAGTAAAAAGTATGGTGGACTAAGATTAGGGTACATTTTATTTTTTATAAAATATACTTATTTTGGTGGAAAATATTATTGAATGGTTGACAACACACTATTAGACAACATAAATTGGATCAACCACATTACGTGGACAATTAATCAATATTCAGACTTAAGGTCGTCTATAAAATAATGCCTATAGAGAGCAATAGTAATGAAGTCTTTTTGTAGGCACTAACTCCGCCATGGCTCATTGGCCAAAGCCTATGGGGAAATCAAGGTCTTTTGTAGTGCTTTTGGATAAATGCCTAAAATAAAGTCTGTGGTAAACACAGGCTTAGGAGATCTTGTGTTTTGTTCTATGGGAATCTTCATCAGCTAATGTCACTTTTTGTGAATTTTGAAGCATTTATGTAATCAAAACAAGCACAAAGGTTGATTCTATTATCTTAGACTAAAATGTATAAGATCTCCAAAGCATGTATTTATCCCAAAACTCCATTATTTCCACTATAGAAATGGCTGAACGAAACAGAGGTAACTCATTTCTGTTTTTTAGGACTACAAACTAGCGAGTTCTATAATAGTAATACAAAAATGGCACTTTATCATATCTCAAAATGTAGTCTGAATGTGTGGAAATATGAAAGAACCGGGATCATTTGAAATGTAAGGGACATCGCACTATACACCACGTGAAAACGCATTCATTTCCATTTAATTTCATATTCACGTTTGGACATATAAAATTACAATAATGTCCTTATTTAATTTATTTAGCTATGCTTACCAACCTATAAAAGCCATTGAAGCAGACCTAAAGTAGTTTTTTGTAATATTGTTGAGATGAGTAAAAATGCAATGCAAATTGCCATTCTAATATGGCATTGCTAGTATGACCCTCTTGACTTCTCAACCACCTGGTAAAGCGCTGTTACTTCCAAAAGTTGGGGGTTGGGGAGAAGAAGAAAAAAACCTGAAGGTCTTATGAGTTAGTAATAACCCTTTAATTCACCTTAAATTCCTAACACTGTTTTATGTCAGTAGTGCCTGGAAGTTTATCTTATCTTGTTTTATAGGCTTGAAGAGGAGCAGAAAATGATTCTCACACCTTTTGAGAGGAATTTGGATTTCTGGAGACAGCTCTGGAGAGTGATTGAGAGGAGGTAGGAATCAGAGCTGCTCGGTCTTGTGACACTGATTGTCAGCTGTTCGATGCCTTGTATGATGGTGGAAATGTTGTGAATTTCCCTCCGCAGTGACATTGTTGTTCAGATTGTGGATGCCAGAAACCCATTGCTATTTCGTTGCCCTGACCTGGTAAGTAAAGGGCCTAAGGCTGTCACATCAAACAATTGAGGCCAATTTTTCTTGAATGTGGGATGAAATTGCCAGGTGGGGGAACCCACCCCACCAAACTGATAGTAGGGGAAACATTGCGGTATTTCACCCATTGATCTTCCTGGTTCCTGTAGGAGTGCTATGTAAAAGAGGTGTCCCGGTACAAGGTGAACTTGTTGCTGGTGAACAAGGCTGACCTGCTGACCCGGCAGCAGCGGAGGATCTGGGCCAGATACTTCCAGAGAGAGGGCCTCCGCGCTGTGTTCTGGTCCGCACTGGTGGAGAACGAGAGGCTGGAGGCAGAGGAGAAGGTGAGGAGGCAGTCACATTTTAATTGGAAGGTCTTAGCCTGTTTAAACCTGGTTACTTTATTTGACTGATGAAAGACAAGTTGCTAGGGTTCTCCTCTTCTGCCATTGTTCACTCGTCACAGGGAATGGAAGTGGAGGAGCAGGAGGATGAAAAGAGCGAAGCGGAGGATGGAGACGAGGGAATGCCAGACAACGACAATATGAGCCGAAGACAGGAGGTAGAGGATAACAAGGAGAAGAATGAGGAAGAGAGCGAGGAGGAAGAAGATGAGGAGAGCGATATGGAAGGGGAGCAGTTTAAAGACTGCGTAGCAGAGGGAGACTGGCAGACGGCATCGGAGGGTGAAGAGGCATCAGAGGATGAGGAGGCAGACGACGAAGAGAGTATAGATGGCTCCACCCACGGCTCCTCCTTCCACAACTCCAGTCGCCTGTTGACAAAAGATGAGCTGCTTGCCATATTTAAGGCGGCTCACGATGGGCCAACGTTGAAAGAGGGCGAGCTCACAGTGGGGCTGGTGAGTATACACAGATACACACACTGGAAATCGATAGGCTCAAATGTTGCAGTAGGAGAACAGGTCTTGTGTTTGGAGTGACGTTTGTGGGATCTCAATTCTCCTATATACTTTCTGAACAGGTGGGGTATCCCAATGTGGGCAAAAGTTCTACCATCAACACCATTCTGAGAAATAAGAAGGTGTCCGTCTCAGTCACGCCTGGGCACACCAAGCACTTTCAGGTAAAGACCGGCTCTGATGTAACCTGCTGGACCTCTTATAATGTGTTCCTTTGACGATACATTCTTTTCTTGTGGGGTCAAAGCATTCAAGTGTGTTTGTGTGTGTTCCAGACGCTGTATGTGGAGCCAGGTCTGTGTCTGTGTGACTGCCCTGGCCTGGTCATGCCCTCCTTTGTGTCCACTAAAGCTGAGATGATGTGCTGTGGGATCCTGCCCATCGACCAGATACGTGACCATGTGCCTGCCATCTCTCTCATATCCTTCAATTACCAACCCTACACACCGCTCATCTGTTAACTTATGGGTGTAGAAGAGTCATATTTATTGTCCCAATCAATAGATAATACTGGAACAATCTCTTTCTGAAATACATTTGAGTCACGGCTAGATCTGTTTTAAGTTGGACGAAAATAGAGCTACACATTCTACACCGGTTAAGGAGTTTTCAGATGTTTGATTGGGTGTTTGGTGTGGTTAAGTTCTTAACAGACTTCTCACGTGTGTCAGACAATTCCTCGGGATGTGCTGGAGGGCACCTATGGCATCAACATCATCCGCCCGCGAGAGGACGAGGACCCCGACCGCATCCCCAACTATGAGGAGCTACTGATGGCCTATGGATGTGAGACTATAAACCCTGTCCGTATTCAGTACAGCACAGTGTAGAACACCTTACATAGCCATATGATAGTGATGGAGTCCGAACAAGCCATTGGCACTGTTCTGATCGGTTCTCTTTCAGACATGAGGGGCTTCATGACAACACACGGGCAACCTGACCAGTCGAGATCAGCCCGTTACATACTCAAGGATTATGTCATTGTAAGTTAACCCTCATCCTTCTCCTCCCGCCGCCACATACATGCTCTTGTTGTACAACTCTGGTTTATTAGGCAGAATAGTCTAAATATTGTTTTAGTCTGTTTACCTACAATTCAGTAGGTAGTAATGGGAGAGCAGCACCACTAACTGCTTCTGTCTGACCATCTCCAGGGAAAACTGCTGTACTGCCACCCTCCTCCCCACATCAGTGCTGCAGACTTCCAGCCCCAGCACAGCAAGTTCCAGGCCGGAGATGCAGACGGTGAAGACTCCAAGATAGGCAACAAACCGAGCAAAGTCAAGAGGCATGAGAATCTGGTGGACAAGAACTTCTTCCATCAGGTACAGTAGAAGGCAACGACATAGAAATTACATTCAAATGCTGCATTTGCAGAAGTGACACAACTCAAGCGAGTCTAGGCAGATTACTTTATTACCATGGGTTGTAGTGAAATGGGATAATTCAGATAGTAACCCCATTGTGTTTTTTTTATACCAGGAGAATGTTCGGGCGCTCACAAAGGGGGTCCAGTCTTTCATGGGTTACAAGGAAGGCAGCGTAGGCCAGCGTGAACTGGTAAATCAAGGGAAACCTGGCTTAGAACAGCCTGTGGGCAAACCCTGGAAGAAGCATGGCAACAGGAACAAGAAAGAGAAAGTACGCCGACTCACCAAGCACCTGGATGCCTGAAGAACATCTATAAACTGTTAGAAATCGCTGGTAGTTAACCCCCAAAGGACTTTCCAATGCAATTACACAGGAATTGGTATGTAGATAGTGGTCAACAACAATAACCTCCATTGCACTTTGCAATATGGAGAAACGGGGAAAGGTTGCCTTTTGATATCAAACATAATTCAGGATGTTCTGTGTAACTCATCATGCATTGCAGTGACAGTACATTCCACTATTACCAGAGCAGGGTTCGGGTCAACTCAATTCCAGGAATTTCTGCAACTGAGATTGATCCTTACCCTGAACCAGAGGAAATTCATTGGAGATCAATCAGTGAAGATTGTTATTTTTCAATAATGTTTGTTACAAGGTGCAGCCTATTGTACTTTACAGCAGAGATATTCAGCAGGGGGTCTGCAAAAGTATATTAAAAAAATAAAATAATGCTTTTTTAAATGTCAATGTTTTTACGAATATCGCTAGTAAGAGAATAATTTTTTACTTACATTCTGTTAGGGTTGCGTAAATTCGAATCTGGTATCAGGATAAATATAACAATGAGTCACCGATTTTATACTATGTATTTTTTATTAGCTAAGTAATAAATGGCAAATGCAACTTTCGTATATACGGGCTCACTGTAATGCCACGCAGGGCAGAACAGAGAACTGACAAGATGTATGTAAACAGTATTCTTTATACTGTGATAGACATAGGCCAACAGACGGGTTGGAACTATCACAGTAGAGGCTGGGCGTGGTTTAAACTTGCCCAGCCTATTGCAGGCGCTCAAGGCCTCTTGGCGCTTGGAGTTCTTCCTCTGTCAGATGTATAGATCCTTACTGTTCTGGTATCGCAGCCTAGTTAGAACAGTTGCTCAGTTCCTGCTATTGTGTTTAGTATTTTTCCATCTCAGTTAAACCTCTTGATGACCACCCCTTCTATCACAACTTTGTAAGATACAGCAAGTCACACCATGTGCTCAATATTGTTACATACAAACACAAGAACAAAGCATCTGCTGGGCTGTTATCTACAGTTTTGCAACACGCAGGTCACACCATGCTACTCAGTTCTTGTCACACACAAACAGGCAAGTAGCAAGCAGTTGTTTAATCTCATAATGATGCTCCAGTGCACAAATGCAGACACCTCACACAACCAACATCAGATGATATTTAATCACATATATACTAATGGCTATAATGTAAAACACAGGATCCAACAATACCTACAGTAGAAAAAAAATAAAATTTATGATAATGTCAAGTTTATTTGTCAACTCCTAATATTGAGCAAATTACACTCACACTCACATAGGAATTGAAAAAGCACCCGTGAATAGGCTACCAGTGCAGCTTGTAACCTTTCTTGATTTGGACATACATTTTTGCCAACACATAGCTAACCTTTAAGCGAAAACGTGTTTTGGAGTTACCTTTTGTAGTTAATAGGTTATTTTAGAGTTTACACTTCCACGTCCAACTATAATGTGGCTGCTGGTAAGCTTTTTTGATTTGGACATAACGTACATTTTTGCTAACCTTTGTTTAACCAGCTAAAGAGCTGCTCTTAGCGAAAATGGTTCGAGTTACCTTTCTGGTAATTATATTGCGGGAAGGTAAAGAAAAGAAAAAGAAACACTACCATATCTATTTATTTTTAAATGGAAGATTTCTTCTTGCCATTATCATTCACCTGATAAGACTAGACGTCATCTTTTTATGGTATGATGGGGGACCCTGGTTCGCTGGTTTTGCCCTGGGCAAGGAAAGATTAAAGACCCCTGCTTTACAGAGATAATTAACTTGTTGGATTCCCTACGATCTACAACCCGACTGCTACTTTGCTATACATGTATTTAAAGCAACAATTGTGTAATATCCATGATTAAATAATTATATATGTTGGTTTTTAAACGTTCATTTGTGGTGTTTTTGGGTCTCTTATGAGTGTTTGCAATATTTTCCCTGACTGTGCTCAATGTACCATCGAACTGCCACAACAAAAGCCTAAACGAGGTGCTTGAAGCTATATCCAGAGAGGAAGAGGCGAAGAGAGGTTTTACTCCGCCCAAAATCTGTCCACGAAAATAAACCCACGGTATGAGGAATTTTTGTATGGCGTTCAGAGAGTCTGTCGAAATTGGGCAACAAAAACATGAATTGCTCATTTGCTACGTGAGGCTTATTTTATCGAATAGAAGTTTCATCGTGGCTAGGTTGTTACAAATGCACTGATAAGTTGGCGCACGTGGCATTTTGGCAACTTACCCAGTAAACGACCAGTATATCGGAGTTGCGCCTGCTGTCACAGAGCTAGATAGAGGACTCATCGTGAGTATTGCCACCATTTTAATGTACTTAACTGGGTGGGCATTCCTATATGAGTTGGGAGCATTCAGCAAATTAACAACCATTTACAGACTATAATAGCACAGACACAAAGATGAATCTTCTATTTATCTCTATGGTCTGTTCACACGTATCTGCCCTCTCATTGGCTAGAATGGTCCCACCTGATCTCACCTCTCGCCTGCCTTCCATCTTTGACAGGCATTTCCATTGTTTGAGCTGTCACTCGAATATCAATATAATAGACAATCTTTGCGATAGCTCACATTTTTTTCTCAAGAGAACTGCCCTTTATCTTTCAGTGTACAGCAAAAATGTGTCTGACTGTACCATTAGAAATGTGTTCCTTGGTTTGCAATTGATTTGCTTTGTTGCACATGACTGGTGTACGCAATTATGTCCAAAGCGAAGTACATTTTCATATTAATATAAATTAAATTGACCGAGTTTCTCATTACATCTACCTCCAATTGTTTAGTAAATGCATCAACATTCCATGGCGAGATCATGCGTTTAAATTCGTATATTGAACCAGTGTCTCTATTGGGCAGCGCTTTTGTGAAGTAAATGTGCATGTGATCAGGGCACAATCGCGCACATCTTTTACATACCTGTACTGTGCACCACCTGTCGCTCGCGCCACTGACGCAGCTGGTCATATTTGCCATTCCCTAGATTTGTTTTAGGTCAACGGAATAGTTAGAAGATATGGGAGTGAAAGCACAGAGTGTCACAAATGGACAAAGCAGAGCAGAAAGCCTTTCGTTTGACTTTACGTCTTGGTGGCGCCACGACATTATATCGACCTGTTTTTCAAACAGACGGAACGTTTGCATCTCGACCGGACTCGTCTGTTTGTCCGTGCTTCTTTTGATAATATCCTGTTTTATGTGAGTATGTGGGTAATTATGCATTTAAACCTGGAGTAAAGGCTACTTATTATAGTTGTTTTACTTAACTTTTGTCCGAAATGCTTGTTTAAGGCTGGTATGTCTGAGATGCAGAGGCCGGGACAGGAATTCCGGCAAGGAGGCAGCCTGTGTCCTCTACTGTTTCTTTGGCAATTTGTGCAGTACCATCGGGGCATTTCTCTCCAATCAGCTGGCTCTTCAGGTGACAAAACGACATTCTATTTCCAGACCCTGTATGGGCCTATACTGTATAAGATCATTACCTGCTACGTCCATCTTCCATTGTGATTGTTTTAGGTCATAATGGGTGGTTTTATGGCAGCTGTAGAAGTTATTCATTTAATCTCCATCTTCCCGATATTTTTGCGTTGGAACACCAGAGCAGGTAAGCGAGAGGGTTGGGTCCCTTTTACACATATATCACTTTTGCCATTTTTCCCCAGAGTTGCTCACAATAGCCCTTTTGGCACAGCTTGTGCTTTGTATCCTGTCCTACAAGCTCTCATCAACACACTACACTTGCACTATATGCATAGGCAAAACAGTAAAGAAATGTTTTATCTATAAAGCCGAGAGATACCAAACAAATGAGGCTGAAGAGAGGTCCTTGTGAATTTTTTTTTTTTAATGTTTCAATGGGCAACGTTCAGTCATCAGAGCTGCAATCCTTAACCTTTGCCCCCTTTTCCCCTCAGAGAAGAGGCTGAGGATGATTAAGAGGAGGAGGAGGCAGAACTTCATGGCTGTGTCTCTGCTGTTGGTGGTGGGTGGAGGGAGCTACCTAACCTCCAGGACCAGCCATGGGCTTGTATACAGACCTCTCACTGGGAGAAGACTTCTTCTCACTGACCTCCTGCATGTAAGTGTGCAGATTCTCCTATGAATTCACTCTTCTATTACCTCCCATGAATTCCAGAGTGACCTTTTCAATGGCTCACTGACTACGCTTGTCTTCTTGGGCAGGACCGTATGGAGGTCCTCGGTTACATTCTTGGTCTGCTCTCTTTTGTGATTGCCTGGACCTCTAAGTTCCCTGACCTCTCCAGAGCAGTAAGTGACACCCTGTCACAGTTCACGTCCATTCATGTCTAAGTTGCCAATACTTTGCTGTATTGTCACAACAGTCCCTCAAAGCCAACTGTTATGTGGTAAAACACGCCGTTATACAGAACATAATGCTCACCGCAAACTGCATAATGCCCGTAGCACTTTAACCTCTACGTTGATCTTTTAGCACAGAGGGGAGAGTTCAAGTGCACACGTGTTCTCTGGGTTGCTGTGCTCTTTGGCCGGTGCCCTCTACACCTCGGCCATATTACTTTACGACACCCAGTATGCGTTTGTACTGAAGGCCATGCCGTGGCTCCTGGCGTCAACGTGCTGTGCAGCCCTGGATCTTGCTGTATCCTTCTCAAGCTTATGAATATGTGAATAGAATATTGGGTCATCTCCCTGAATTGACAGAGTTCTAATTTAATTGAACCCCAACCTCCCCCTTTCAGTTTTGTCTTGACTTTGTGGTCAGATTGTGGTCCTGTCCTGGTGTAGAAAGGGTACCCCTGAGCAGCAGCCTGGAGGGGGTTCTCCAGATACAGAGAGTCTCCTGGGCGGCTCCTCTCCCCCCAGTCAGCACAACCCCAGTGGGAAGACAAAACAAAAACACCCAGTAAGCCCACAGTCCTATATTCATATGCCCGGGTTGGGGAGCTGGACTCTGAATGTCTGATTAAATACTTACTTGTATAGAAAGTATTAGAATGAAAGACAACTAAAGATCTTTAAGCTACAGAATGAAAGACAAAATGGCAGTTTGAGAACTCTTTCATTCATATCCAGGCTTTGCTTCACACAGTATTTGATAATCCTATTTTTAAATAAACACCACTCTTATTTCCTCATGTGAGTTGGACTTGGATGGAGCTCCTCCCCGGGTTCTCTCCAGTAAGAAGAATCTAAAGTTTGCTGACATGGGGCATTACATGGATGTCAACATTCAACCCGTGCGAAAGGTGAGGGTCAAGACTTCTTCAGAACGTCTGCCATGGGCAAAGTTTTTTTATTTTATTTTTTAAACTTGACATACAACTCAGATTTGTACCTCCTTCGATGTATGACTTCAGGTGTGTCTAAAGGAGGTGACTCTCTCTAGGGAGGAGGGGGTTTCAGAGAGCCATCCCCTCAGGAGGACAGTGAGGGTAGTGAGAGTGGATGAACCCTGCACCTCCGAAACGTTCTCAGACTCCTCATCCCTCACCTCAGATCTGGAGGTCAGATGAAGACAAATCTTTATATCCTGTAAAATCATCTTCTACAGTGAGATGTGGTCCAGGTCTTCTGAGTTAGTGAAGTGTAGTATGTGGTAGTCAAGAGATGTGAACTGTAAAACCACTTTCTGCCACAAGGTGGTGATAGTGTTCAACCATCCTCCACATACTAGTTGCTTGTGATTTATCTACACGTCAAGGAAGCCGATCATTTTCTGTCAGAACACATTGCAGGCCTATTACCAAGTAATGAAGGTAAAATCAAGACCTTTACCTGCAAGCTCCTCTGAAGTGCTTTGCTTGCCAACTTACTATTTATTTACTTCATTATGCTCAGGTCTTCCCATGTAAACTTGCTATTCTGGTGCAGTGACAGTCCACTCATGACCAACCTGTCATCCTCATAATTAGGAAAAGTTTAGAATGGTTAGGGTGAGCGTGCAATGTTTTTAATGCCTTGTGGGAAATGAATTTTCTATTGGCACCCTCACATCTTTCGAATAATGGTGCTCTCTGTGGTTTTGCAGAAAGCCAAGTCACAGAGGATGTCATTTAATCTGAAACAATTGCAAATGGTGTGAGGGAAAACAATTGGAACTTTATACTATTCACCAAACAGGAAAAAGCAAATGATGTGAACCTCCCCTGGCAAAGTGCATTAAAGAGCAGTAAGGGCCCAAACAAGGGTTCAGAACATTCTGTAGTTAACATGGCTGAATTGAGTCATTGTCATTTTGTCAGCAGTGGCATTCTACAGCTATGGGCTGTAGTTTGTACAGCATGAGTTTTTCATCTGTTCATTTAACATCTCAAATGTTATTTGCCTTTTGGTTAGCATTAACCATGGTCTGATAAAGGCCAGACGTCCAGTTACTTAGTAATATATGATGGGGGTTCAGTTCGTCCGTTTAGTTCCGTCGACACGTATTGCATAATCTTCGATCACTAACACTCAGACAAATCATCCATAAGTGGGGCTGGCAGCCTGGCACACGTGTTCCTTTAGGTCTGAAGGGCTGTTCTGGATTCTTTGAATGTAATGCCCCTCTACCTTCATTTCTATTATATAATATGAGACTGTCTAGGGCCATACAGCTGTAAAGGCCATTTAATTTACTACTGAATGATATAAAAATTAATTAGCATAAACCATGATGCTGTCAAAGGATTTAGGTCATTTTTGCATATCACTATTTGCTTTTGTATTGAATTCTTATGAGGAAATAATAAAGGCCTTTTGCAATTTTGCCGGCTGCATAAACTCACCACAGGGCTCTGTATAAATGGTCTGTTTTCTTGTTACTCTGAAAACAACCCCAGCCACAAGAAAGCTGCTTGGAATTTCCATTAGTATTGTTTTTCTTGCTCATTTCTGCTGAGTGCTTGTTGGGTTGAGGTTGAGCGGAGGCGGAGGGGTTGAATTGTTCCAAGATTTGCGTTGTGGCCCCATTATTCTGCTTTTAAAAATCAAGGGTTGACTAGCAGGGCCATTCTGCCTTGGAAGCAGGCACAAAATGGTTGCCTAGTCTATAGGAGATTCGTCACTCAGCTCTGCTATTTTGGGAGCTGTTTACGGTCTCCTGTGTGTTGCCTGCTGGTCAGGGGCTTGGCTCAACATTTTGGACACTGCTCTCCAAGGACTGAGGAGTTTCTTTGGTTGAACATGTGACCACATTGAGTATCACAGTTTGCAGGTTGCAGTGAACAAATTAACATTTGTGTTTTTTTGCAGTGTAGAATATTTCCTTAGAGACCAAGAACACAATGTAATTAAGAGGTAGACATAAACAATGTGTCAACCATAATGAATATGCATAATGGGTAAACGCTATCTCTGCCCTGTAACAACACGACTGTCTTTTTCTCCAGTGGGATTTTGAAGACGCAAATGCACAGTGGAACAAACTGCTAAAAGAGAACGTGGATGGGTTTCCCCTGCAAGAATGGCCGACGAACCCAAGCCCAAAACCCACCTGCAGCTGTGGTGGCATCATTTGACAGGCTGGGAAGCGGGTATAAAGCAGAGTGGGTGAAGTGGTGTGATAATTTCGAACACTGGTGAATGACCTGGTGACACTTCCTCATTACATCACATGGTCAGATCAGTGTTTTGGATTGTGAATATGAAAGATAAAAGTGCAAAAATTGATCTTCCATCAAACTGTTTTTGTCATGTCTTATACTCTCATTGGGTGTAATAAGTTATTGGTTTGTTGACTTAACAATGTGGACATTGAGCCAGCTGGTTTTAGTTTCATGGAAGATTTAATTAATGGGTTCAATTACTAATGGATGCACTGTATGGCAGTGCATCTGATTCTCTTTGTAAGTTAGTCAACTACAGATGCTGTCATCGCTCCTCAGATGCTCAGCTCGCCTCAGACAGCTTTCCTGTAATGGGTTTGCACCACTCATTAAACAGATGACACCCAGACTCCTCATCAGTTTGGCTTTTGCATGGACTGCACTAAATAACGAGACCCATTCGGGATGTGTCACTGTAGACCACCCTTAATAAAACTATCGCTCCATGTCCGCCTCGCAAAGTCAAGGGTTCACTTCCTGAATTTTCCTAGTCAGGCCAGGTTATCAGGGCTAAACTGGGAAAGGCCCAGCAGACCTGATTGGAGCCAGATTAGAGGACAAGGGCTCCTCCGTCCTTCCCAGTAGCTCCCAATCCTCTGCCTGTCTGGCCCGTTTCTCTAACTAGCGGATAGTATGGTGCCACAGATGTTTTAACTGATGGGCATTCAAGTGACTTTCCTGGGTTCTGATAAAATAACAAATATATTCGAGCAAAACTGTGAAGCACATTCTTCACATTACATATCCTTTGACATGTCTGCTGAAGACATTGGTCTGTGACAAGAATGACGGGTATCCCAAGAAATTGATAATATATAAATGCAACAATTTCATAAGCAATTTCATGCAACAGTTCATAAGGAAATCAGACAATTGAAATAAAATCATTAGGCCCTATGGATTTCACATGACTGGGCAGAGGTGCAGCCATTGGTGGGCCTGGAAGGGCATAGACCCACACACTGGGGAGCCAGGCCCAGCCAATCAGAATTAGTTTTACCCCACAAAAGGGCTTTTACAGACCGGAATACTCCTCCAGTTTCATCAGTTGTCTGGGTGGCTGGTCTCAGACAATCCTGCAGGTAAAGAAGCCAGATGTGGAGGTCCTGGGTTGGCGTGGTTACATATGGTCTGCGGTTGTGAGGCCGGTTGGACGTACTGCCAAATTCTCTAAAATGACGGCGGCCTATGGTAGAGAAATCAACATTACATTTTCTGGCAACAGTTCTGGTGGACATTCCTGCAGTCAGCATGCTAATTGCACATTTCCTCAACTTGAGACATCTGTGGCATATTGTGTGACACAACTGTACATTTTTGTGGCTGTCGTGGAAATTTCCTCTATTTACCTAATCATGGGAGCAAACCGCACACACACACGTCAGAGTTAGTTATAAAAGTCCATCTTTAATTATATGAGCTCTTATCACAATCCTGTGACTCTCAGATAAATTCAGTGTCTCCTAGTGAATTTTCTGAGAGTCCTCTTACAATGCAACTGAGTTCATTTTAATATCAAAGACAGACATAGTCAGACAGCATAGACATAATTCATTGTTCAGCTTTGTCTCCTTTCCCAAACCCCAGAACCATAAACCAATTCCTCCATATCAACAGGCATATATCAAATTGTCATTTATATACAACCCACTCTAAATACAAACTCCTGGACAAACTCACGGAGAGGAGGGTGAGGCTATATGTTAAGATAGAAACAACATAAGAGGGAGCATAGAATGATTCCAGACACTGCAACCCTTCTTTCCCCACTAGAAAAGGTAGGGAGTAAAAGATATGTTTACACATGATGACACTTTGACCTCTCCCCTCTCAGCGGCCCATGAAACTTAGTTTTGACATAGAACAGATAACTCCAATGGCCACCACTATAGTACAACAAAATACATTCTTATGAGAAGTAACTTACACACATTTGATGAATATTAAACATCTTACAAATGTTACCAACAAATTCTGATCCTTCCACGACATGGCCTTTTATTGTCCCCAGCACAAAGTGCACCTGTGTAATAACCATGTTGTTTAACCATCTTCTTGATATGCCACACCTGGTGGTGGATAGATTATCAAGGCAAACAAAATTTGAGAGAAATAAGGTTTGTTTTGTATCTTTTATTTCAGCTCTTGAAACATGGGACCAACACTTTACATGTTGAGTTTATATATTTGTTCAGTGTAAATGGTAGGCTAAATAAATGCTTCAGAGTTCAAGTAACAGACACATCTCAACATAAACTGTTTAGAGGAGACTGCGTGAATCAGGCCATCATGGTTGAATTGCTGCAGAGAAACCACTACTAAAGGATAACAATAAGAAGAGACTTGATTGGGGCAAGAAACATGAGCAATGGACATTAGACCGGTGGAAATCTGTCCTTTGGTCTGATGGGTCCAATTTTTAGATTTTTGGTTCCAACCACCGTGTCTTTGTGAGACGCAGAGTAAGTGAACGGATGATCTCTGCATGTGTGGTTCCCACCGTGAAGCATGGAGGACTGATGGTGTGGGGGTACTTGCTGGTGATACTTGCTGGTGATTTATTTAGAATTCAAGGCACACTTAACCAGCATGGCTACCACAGCATTCTGCAGGGATACGCCATCCCATCTGGTTTGTGCTTAGCGGGACTACATTTGTTTTTCAACAGGACAATGACCCAACACACCTCCAGGCTGGGTAAGGGCTATTTGACCAAGAAGAAGAGTGATGGAGTGCTGCATAAGATGACCTGGCCTCCGCAATCACCCGACATCATCCCAATTGAGATGGTTTGGGATGCAGCCAACAAGTGCTCAGCATATGTGGGAACATCTTCAAGACTGTTGGACAAGAATGCCAAGAGTGCAAAGCTGTCATCAAGGTAAAGCTTGGCTATTTTGAAAAATCTAAAATATATTTGGATTTGTTTAACACTTTCTTGGTTACTACATGATTCCAAATGTGTTATTTCATAGTTTGTCTTCACTATTATTCTACAATGTAGAAAATAGTAAAACTAAAGAAAAACTATTGAATGAGTAGGTAGGTGTGTACAAAATTTTGACTGGTACTGTATTTACAAAAGTATGTGGACACCCCTTCAAATGAGTGGATTCGGTTATTTCAGCCACACCCGTTGCTGACAGCTGTATAAAATCGAGTACAAAGCCATGCAATCTCCACAGACAAACATTGGCAGTAGAATGGACTTACTGAAGAGCTCAGTGACTTTTAACGTGGCACCATCATAGGATGCCACCTTTCCAGCAAGTCAGTTCGGCTGCCCCGGTCAACTGCAAGTGCTGTTATTGTGAAGTGGAAATGTCGAGGAGGAACAACGGCTCAGCCACAAAGTGGTAGGCCACACAAGCTCACAGAACGGGACCGCTGAAGCACGTAGTGCGTAGAAATTGTCTGTCCTCAGTAGCAACACTTACTACCAAGTTCCAAACTGCCTCTGAAAGCAATGTCAGCACACAACCTGTTCGTCGAGAGCTTAATGAAAAGGGCTTCCATGACCGAGCAGCCGCACACAAGCCGAAGATCACCATGCCAATGCCAGGCGTTGGCTGGAGTGTTGTAAAGCTAACACACACACATCTAAGTAAAGGAATGGAATTAAGTAAGAATATGGATGAGCAATGTCAGAGCAGAATAGGCTAAGATACAATATATAGTATAGAATACAGTATACACAGTCGTGACCAAAAGTTTTGAGAATGACACAAATATTCATTTTCACAAAGTTAGCTGCTTCAGTGTTTTTAGATATTTTTGTCAGATGTTACTATGGAATACTGAAGTATAATTTCAAGCATTTCATAAGTGCCAAAGGCTTTTGTTGACAATTACATGAAGTTGATGCAGAGTCAATATTTGCAGTGTTGTAGTCTTTTTCAAGACCTCTGCAATCTTCCCTAGCATGCTGTCAATTAACTTCTGGGCCACATTCTGACTGATGGCAGCCCATTCTTGCATAATCAATGCTTGGAGTTTGTCAGAATTTGTGGGTTTTTGTTTGTCCACCAGCCTCTTGAGGATTGACCACAAGTTCTCAATGGGATTAAAATCTGGGGAGTTTCCTGGCCATGGAACCACAATATCAATGTTTTGTTCCCCGAGCCACTTCATTATCACTTTTGCATTATGGCAAGGTGCTCCATCATGCTGGCAAAGGCATTGTTCATCACCAAACTGTTCCTGGATGGTTGGGAGAATTTGCTCTCGGAGGTGTTGGTACCATTCTTTATTCGTGGCTGTGTTCTTAGGCAAAATTGTGAGTGAGCCCACTCCCTTGGCTGAGAAGCAACCCCACACATGAATGGTCTCAGGATGCTTTACTGTTGGCATGACACAGGACTGATGGTAGCGCTCACCTTGTCTTCTCTGGACAAGCTTTTTTCCAAATGCCCCAAACAATCGGAAAGGGGATTCATCTGAGAGCAGTTTCCGTACCAGGCGGTGATACATCCCAACAGGATGCTCTCAAGTGTGCATCTGTAGAAATTTGTGAGTGTTTTAGGTGACAAGACAAATTTCTTCAGCCTCCCGAGGTTGAAGAGATGCTGTTGCGCCTTCTTAACCACACTGTCTGTGTGGGTGCAACATTTCAGTTTGTCACTGATATGTACGCCGAGGAACCTTCTCCAATGCTGTCCCGTCGATGTGGATAGGGAGGTGCTCCCTCTGCTGTTTCCTGAAGTCCACGATCATGTCCTTTGTTTTGTTGACATTGAGTGAGAGGTTATTTTCCTGACACCACACTCCGAGAGCCCTCTGAGTTGGATGAGTGCATGGCCACGCAGTCATGGGTGAACAGGGAGTACAGGAGGGGGCTGAGCCCGCACCCTTGTGGGGCCCTAGTGTTGAGGATCAGCGAAGTGGAAGGTTTTAGACCCAGGGCCTTAAACTTAATGATGAGCTTGGAGGGTACTATGGTGTTGAATGCTGAGCTATAGTCAATTAACAGAATTCTTACATAGGTATTCCTCGTCTAGATGGGATAGGGCAGTGTGATGGTGATTGCATCATCTGTGGACTTATTGGAGCAGTAAGAAAATTGAAGTGGGTCTAGGGTGAAAGGTAAGGTGGAAGTGATATGCTCCTTGACTAGTCTCTCAAAGCACTTCATGATGACAGAAGTGAGTGCTACGGGGCAATAGTAATTTAGTTCAGTTACCTTTGCATTCTTGGGTACAGGAACAATGGTTGCCATCTTGAAGCATGTGGGGACAGCAGACTGGGAAAGGGACACACCAGCCAGCTGGTCTGCGCATGCTCTGAGGAAGCGGCTAGGGATGCCGCCTGGGCCGGCAGCCTTGCGAGGGTTAACATGTTTAAATGTCTTACTCACGTTCGCCACAGAGAAGGAGAGCCCACAGTCCTTGGTAGCTGGCCACGTCAGTGGCACTGTGCTATCCTAAAAGTGGGCAAAGAATGTGTTTAGCTTGTCTGGCAGCAAGATGTTGGTGTCTATGACATGGCTGGTTTTCCTTTTGTAGTCCGTGATTGTCTGTAAACACTGCCACATACGTCTTGTGTCTGAGCTGTTGAATTGCAACTCCACCTTGTCTCGATATTGACATTTTGCTTGTTTGATTGCCTTGCGGAGGGAACGACTACTCTGTTTATATTATGCCATATTCCCCGTCACCTTGCCTTGTCCGTAGCATGGGTCGTGGTTAGATGGAGTCGTGGTTAGATTTGCCGCAACACCAACTGCGAGCCAGGTCTAATCGCCCAACATCAGTGCCGACCTCACTAATGCTCTTGTGGCTGAATGGAAGAAAGTCCCCTCAGCAATGTTCCAACATCTAGTGAAAAGCCTTCCCAGAAGAGTGGAGGCTGTTATAGCAGCCAAAGAGATTGTGTCAGGCATGCAGAAACCAGCACAGCACACATGCATATTGTAAATGCAGGTCCTGAAACCAAGTCACTGCCAGTGCCTTGTATTCATTCCGATGTCGTCTGAGTGCTGAGCTGGCGTTCCCCAGCCTGTGGGCTGTGGGGGTCCAGACCCTGAGATTTATTATTTTCCCTTCTGAGACTGGGGCAAACGACAACAAACTGTCTTGTCCTTATAAATATGTGGAATTATGTTTGCACAACTGACTGGGAGCAAGGATTAAAACATCTGAAGCAGCAGTCCTGAATGGGCTTTCTTGTTTTTCTTTAGAATTGGTGAGTACGTCATAGAAGCCCACGCTTTGAGGAAAGATAGATATGGGATGTATTCAAGCCCCGGTCTAAGCTATTAGAGCTTTTGCTCATCATAGACTATGCATATGCTACAGGGCCGTCAGAAAGCATTCAAACCCCTTGACTTTTTCCACATTTTGCTGTGTTACAACCTGAATTTAAAATAGATTAAGTTGAGATTTTGTGTTACTAGCCTACACACAACATCCCATAATGTCAAAGAGGAATTATGTGTTATTATTATTATTTATTTTTACAAATAATAAAAAATGAAAAAATGAAATGTCTTGAATCAAGTATTTAACCCCTTTGTTATGGCAAGCCTAAATAATTTCAGTATTTTGGGGGACTTCAGTCACATACGTTGTATGGAGTCTGTGTGTAATAATACAAAGCAATACTGCAAAGCAATTCACCTTTTGTCCTGAACACAAAGTGTTATGTTTGGGGCGAATCCAATACAACACACTACTGAGTACCACTCTCCATATTTTCAAGCATATTGGTGGCTACATCATGTTATGGGTATGCTTGTAATGGTTAAGGACGATAGTTTTTCAGGATAAAATAGAAACGAAATGGAGCTAAGCACAGGCAAAATCGTAGAGGAAAGCTGGTTCAGTCTAATGTCCACCAGACACTGGGAGATTACCCTTTCAGCTGGAAAATAACCTAAAACACAAGGCCAAAAGTTACCACTGGCTAAATTTATGACGTAAAAATGCCTATTTACTCTGTTTCATCTGACTGCGCAATCCACTGTTTCATCAGCCCAGCCAAACAATTAATATACTTGATCTGCACTATAAAAAGCATATAGACATTATCTCACATTACTTTTAGACTAACATTATATTTTCAACAGTAGAGATTTCTATAAACCTTGCTGTCTGTCTCCAACATTTGAGTCGGGACAAAACAGACAGGCAGGCAGCGTTTCTCAATCAGTCGAAATCATGAATCAGCGGGCATCATTTTTATGGATATTTCAAAGAAATATAAATTGAAAAAAAGTACAATGAAACAAAGTGCAGCTAGTTGCAGTCTTTCCAGCTTCAGTTTGAAGTGATTGTGTTAGCTGCGTTGTTGGACAGCTCCTCTGATCAACAGTGTCCTGAGAGTGAGAAATGTTCTATGACAGATTAAATTGTGCTTCATTAGCTCATTGTTATGGATGTATCCAAATAAATTTCACTAGAAAACAACTTAAACAAATGCACTGGGGAGAATGTCTCCCCCCAGTTTTATAAATGGAATGTGATACAGAACAAGGTAACGGTTTGCTTTAGGACAATGCAGATGCCTCCAAGCGGTCGGATAGGCTGTTTGGAGTGTTTATACGACTGGATAACAAAATATATATATATATATATTTTTTTTTTATATATATATATATTTTTAGGTCCCTCCACTTCTAAAACCAAAGTTGCGCCCCTGAGCAACCGAACCGATAGAACGAACGACCAGCCGGCGGTAGCAACCCTAGATTTGTGTCAGGACTATTTCTTGTAGAAGGATTAAATACTATGAATAAATTCAGCAAAATAATGTTTTTAATGAAAATATGTCAATCATTATTTGAATATGTTGGTAACCTGTTGTATAAAAGTGATAATGCCCTCGAAGCCGGTGTTTGGAGGATATATTGGCACAGTTTGCCGACCCTCGACTTCATTCCAATATATCCTCCAAACAACAGTTTTGATGGCATTATCATTTAGAGACTTTTCCAGAAAGAATCATAGCTGTAATCTAATCGCTGCCGAAAGTGCTTCTACAAAGTATTGACTCGGGTGTGAATACTTATGTAAATGAGATATTTCTGTATTTTATTTTTGTCATTATGGGGTATTGTGTGTAGATGGGTGAGAAAAAAATATACATTTAATCCGTTTTGAATTCAGGTTGTAATACAACATGTGGAATAAGTCAAGGGCTATGAATACTTTCTGAAGGCACTCAAGTTCTTTGATGCATTCAGATTCAGTTTTCAAATTCAGTTCTCTAAATTCAGATCCAAAACCAGAGACATCCTGGTACTTTGCCAGTCAGGAATGGTAGAGAACAGATAAAATATCGCTCTCTCTCTGTGGTAAACATAATATTCTGGCAATTTCTGAAGCCAAAGTGGCATGTTTAAATGTATTTTTTTCTTCATATAAATGTGTCTAGCGTTTGAACCGTTTTGGCTATAAGCTATTGTGACCCCATTCCTAAAAGCTTAGTCTATTGAACATGGACGTGCCTTCTGTCCCCTCTATGATGACCACAGGCCGCACACATTTTGAGTTTAGTGTGTGTCATATCTATATATTTAACCACTTTTGAGGTAAAATATTTTTTAACAACCATCCATTTAATAACTGGGAGACAGAGATGTGAAAAAGCATGGTTGTCTTTTGTTCTATCTCAGGGGTATCTCAAAAACTAAAGCCCTTTTTGAGGATTGGCCACTAGCCTATTCATGCTGTGGCTATGCATGCAGAGTACAACCATGAATGAAATGTAACGCTAGATTGTAATGTTTAAAGACAACAAATGTGACCCAACGAGGTGAATGAATAGAAGATATCATAAGGAAAGAATGCGTGCCATTTCACCTTGCGTAGGTTCTCTCGTGATCTCATATCCTGTGACAAACATCCTCTTGGTAAGTGAGCCAGTTTCAGGCAGTTCATTCGACGACTCATTCGCTCGCTCTTCCACTGAGCTGTCAAACACGTTAGATATTAAAATATAGATGGCCAGCTAGCTAAGGAACTATTTGACTCTTCAACAACGTTTTCCCATTTAACAATAGCTCTTCTCGTCTTACTATGACTCTCAGGTGATCTTCAGAGAGTCCAGGTGGTTCTGGTAAGTGTCTTTATTAATTTCATTTGAACCATCCACCTCACCCCCATGTACTGTTGGAGCGTGCTATATAGGCTAGCTAGCTGTCTATAAGAAAGCAACCGAGACACAGTGCCAGTCATCCTCAGCCATGAGTGTAACGTTAGATAGACCTGGTCGGATTGCGTTCCCCATGTATATAATCAAATGGGGATTCCTCATGTCGGTTGTCTGCCGTCTCTCCTGACCCAAGTAAGTAGTTTCACATTGACAGCTGAAAGAGTAGGGCTAGCGAGATACTCTCCTGTTATTATCTGAAGAAAACATAAGCTAATTTAGCTAAGCTTTGCTAACTGGTATTGTATGCCGTTTATGACAGAGTTGGCTGGCTAAAATAACCAAGATGACAAAACAACACGACTATTTGCTTTTGCTACTAACTAACGTTAGGTAGCTAGCGTGTATCATCGCTGTCTGGCTCTGTATCTAATTAGTGGCTACTGCACCGCTCTCAGGCTGGCAGGTCTGCCGGTTTTGACTAGCAGAACTGACTTTTCGTACAAGGTTAGGACAATTTACGCAGCAGGTTAGGAGTATTAACGTAGCAGGTTAGGAGTATTAACGTAGCAGGTTAGAGGAATTCGTTTTAAGGTTTTAAAGCTGGAATCCTTAGTTACTACATCCATCTTTGGACGTATAAATTAAAGATATACCCATTGATTCTTGAATATGACAAAAGAATGCCTTCTGAGCTTCAACTTTTGTACCCCATCAGAAACCAAAATATAAGCTTGTTTTACTCCAATGTTTGTAAACAAACACTGTATAGCCTCAAAACATGGTTAAAACTAATTGTTATATCATGGATAGTCAGTCCTTTCCTCCATAGCTGTCTATGGATGAGAGGCCTGGAGAAATGTAACCAATCATTCAGGCTATCCCAGAGGGCTAGTTAAATACTGTCAATAAATTTCACAATTTTAATTAGGCAATATTTTCATGTTGCACACCTTTTAGTTCTCGTTAAATGCTTTCAATGTTTGTATATACATTTCTACAATGTATAGTATGTTCAAGGTTTTTAAGTCATTGAAATCTGGAGCTATTGGAATTTTAACATTGTCCCATGTACATTGTGTAATTTACAAATGTACCCTAACCCCTATAGGGATATCCAAAGTCAACCCAAATTATGCTTGGGTTGTGTGCTTCTGGACTCTGAATTGATGATCACTTCGGTGCTGCCAGCTGTGAGCATGTGTGAAACAAGCCGAACCTTCATTGACGTTGTGATGCAGTCACAACCACAAGTCTCACAACTCTGTTTTAGACGTGACTGACATCACCCAAATTATCATATTTACAGGTAGTAGTACATTTTGACAAATGTTCAACTCAAATCGATGCCACATAGTCTGTTTCCTATATGAGAAGTAGTTTTTTTAGTGGCAGTTGCTCTTTCAGGAAATTAGGGCTTTGCTCAAATCAAAGAAATTAAGTAAACCTTAAGATACAAGTGATTAGCCTGATCAAATCATATTTTATTTGTCACATATTTCGTAAACAACAGGTGTAGACTAACAGTGAAATGCTTACTTACAGGTCCTTCCCAACAATGCTGAGAAAATATAAAAATAATAACACAAGGAATAAATACACAACGAGTAATGTTAACTTGACTATATGCACAAGGTACCAGTGAGTCAATGTGCAGGGGTACGAGGTAATTGAGGTAGAGAGATATGTATGTATGTGTGTATATGTATTTATATTAGTGGTGCCCAGTCAGCTGTTTGTTCACCCGCACCCGCCCGCAATTGCTAATAACCCATTCGCAACCGCCCAACTATATGTGGAAATCTGAGGCTTGCACCCGACCATAACTCGCTAATATAGAAAATGCGCTGGAGGCTACAGTCATACTGCGGAAGTATGTTGTTGACGGGGTGCATGATTATGCTTTGCATGATTTAGATACTTTTCTGCTTATAATTTCCGACATATTGGTACTTCTTTTGTTGTTGTTGTAAGTCATCTCTATAATTAGATGCATGCAGCTTCTCTTCTGTCATTATATGTTGCCCTAGAAGACTAAATAAACCCATGCTCACCAGAACGTCGTAAATAGTTTCAATCTAGTTGACATCGGGAAAGTTTTCTGTCATCCCTGCTTCTTTTGTAGAGCAAAGGCGTTTAGGGACTGGGGGGAGAATGTAACAAAAGAGAACTGGAACGTTTACAAATTACATTTGCATTCTCTCAAGATGATGAAAGAAATAATATTTCTTCACACCTGTTCTCAAGTTAACATTTTGCCTACATTTGGTGTGTAATTTTACAACTAGAAATGATTAATTCTGCAGAAGTTAATATTAAAGCTATATGAGGTTATAGGTCTACAGTCAGTCAAGATTTCAGTTTCCATTTAACTCATCTGAACAGTAGGCTACAGTTTCCATGATGTGCCATCGGCCTATTGGAAGTCCCTAGCTGTGTTCAATTACCCATACTAACATACTACATACCTAATGAGTATATACTACATACTATTAGTTCATTTGTAAATTAACAGTATCCTTTCAGTTGAGCGTACTAGGAGCTTTGCCTGTCTACAGGAAGTTGATGCTGTTGCTATGCAACTTTTTTCAAATTTTTCAGAGCATTTCGCTCTCAGGTGGTTCAGAGTGCACACTGGACGCTCTGGCTGAGGAGTAGGGTTGATCTGAGAGTTCTGATGTCATAATGGCAGTCAAGCACCCAAATTAACGTTGGTTAGTTACTTCCTGACACAAATGAGAGGACATCTCACTCTGGCCATTTTACTCGCCATAGCAGAGCTGGTTAGGCTGTTTTCACATTATCCAGAGCGTTTGAGAGTGTAACTGCTGTGCTGCTGGCAACAATTTAATTATGTTTTTTTTAACGAAGTTTACTGACACTGGTTATATTCCACGGGTGTTGAGTGTTCGTAAATTCATCAGTTATTCTGCGCTCTGGCACAGAAAGTGCTCTGAAATCGGAGTAGATAACCAGAGTGAATTAACAATGTCCATTGAGAAACACAACGTTTATACCACTTAGCTAAGAATTATGAATTATCAAGCCAATAAACATTGGGTAGTTAGTTAGATGGCATATAGTTAATATACTGGCAAGTCCGATATATTAGTTACACTAGGTAGCTAGTTAACGTACCAGTACATACTACTGTAATGATAAGCGGTGTGTAAGGATAGCATAGCTAACAAATTGTCAGCCAACATAACGTGTAACTTATTTGAAAAGTCATTACTTTATTACATTGCTCAACATTTTCTTAACATTTGTCCATAATGAATTAAAGCAATGAATTTGTATTCTCTCTTGTTGGACTTCGGCTGCATATTTTCCACCATTTGCTTCAAATCTGAAACTGTTGTGAAGCCACATCCATTTTCTGAAGAATTGTATTATGGGCCCTAAAAGCACGGCAATAGTGTTTACTGCTTGTGAATTTAGTATGATGTCCGGGAACTTTTGATATACTAACTATATCCATACTATGACCAATAAGCATACTACATGCTCAATTTACGTCACAATTTGTGCACTTAGTATGAGTATACGAACACAGATGAGTAGGTTAACCACCACTTCCCTCCATATTACTGGCCAACGTGTAATCATTGGAAAACAAACTGGACGATTGACTATCCTACCAAACGGGACCTAAACTGTAGTATCTTCTGTTTCAACAAGATGTGGCTGAATGACGACACGGATAATATAGAGCTGGCTGGCTCCTCTGTGCATTGGCAGGACAGAGCAGCTACGTCTGGTAAGACGAGGGCTGGGAGTGTCTATTTGTCAGTCACTGTTGATGCGAGATCTATAATATTAAAGTAGTCTTGAGCCATCGCTCAATATGGAAGTGGTCAGATGACGTGGATGCTACTCTACAGGACTGTAGCGTAGCACAGACTGAAATATATGTTCCTGGATTCATCCAATGGCATTGAGGAGTATACCAGCCCAGATACCGGCTTCATCAATAAGTGCATTGATGATTGTCCACAGTGACCATACGTACATTTCCCAACCAGAAGCCATGGATTACAGGCAACATCTGCACTGAGCTAAAAGTTAGAGCTGCCGCTTTCAAGGAGTGGGACGCTAATCCTGCCACTTACAAGAAGTCCTGCTATGCCCTCAGACGAACCATCAAAAAGGCAAAGCGTCAATACAGGACTAAGATTGAGTTCTACTACACCGGCTCTGACACTCGTTCGATGTGGCAGGGCTTGAAATATATACGGACTACAAAGGGAAACTCAGCCGTGGACTGCCCAGTGACGCAAGCCTACCAGATGCGCTAAATGCCTTTTATGCTTGCTTCGAGGCAAGCAACACTGAAGCATGCATGAGAGCACCAGCCGATCCAGACGATTGTGATCACACTCTCCGTAGCCGATGTGAGCAAGACCTTTAAACAAGTTCACCACTAAGCTCAGGACCCTGGGAATAAACACCTCCCTCTGCAACTGGACTTCCTGACGGTCTGCCCCCAGGTGGTAAGTGCAGGCAACAACTCATCTGCCACGCTGATCCTCAACACGGGCCCCTCGGGTGCATGCTTAGTCCCCTCCTGTACACTCTGTTCACCCACAACTGCGTGGCCAAGCAACCATTAACATCAACGGGACTGAAGTGGAGCGGGTCGAGAGTTTCAAGTTCCTTTGTGTCCACATCACCAGCGAACTGTCATGGTCCAAACACACAAGACAGTCGTGAAGAGGGCACAACAGCACCTTTCCCCCTCAGGAGACTGAAAAAATTTGGACTCTGTCCCCAGAGTTCTAAAGTTCTAGAGCTGCACCATTGAGAGCATCACCGCCTGGTATGGAAACTGCTCGGCATCTGACCATAAGATGCTAAAGAGGGTAGTGCGTATAGCCCAGTACATCACTGGGACCAAGCTTCCTGACATTCAGGACCTATATGCTAGGCGATGTCAGAGGAAAGCCCCAAAAATAGCCTTCTTATTTAATAAAAATAAAAATGAAATATTTTAGTGAATATTTTCTTTACCCAACAATGCAGTTCAAGAAATAGAGTAACTTCTTGGTGACTGGGGGGGGCAGTATTGAGTAGCTTGGATGAATAAGGTGCCCAGAGTAAACTGGCTGCTACTCAGCCATAAAAGCTAGAATATGTATATAATTAGTATATTTGGATAGAAAACTGTTCGAATGATGTCTAAGTATAACAGAACTCATATGGCAGGTGAATACCTGAGAAAAAAATCCAACCAGGAAGTGGGAAATCTGAGGTTGGTTGTTTTTCAATTCATGCCCTATTGAAGATACAGTGGGATATTGGTAATGTTGCACTTCCCCTGGCTTCCACTAGATGTCAACAGTCTTTAGAACTTTGAGGCTTCTACTGTGAAGTGGGGCCGAAATGAGAGGGGAATGAGCCAGGTGTCTGGTAGATTGCCACGCTCGTGACGCGTGGTCATGTGAAAGTTGGCTTGCGTTCCATTGCTTTTCTACAGACAAAGAAATTCTCCGGTTGGGACATTATTGAAGATTTATGTTAACATCCTAAAGATTGATTCTATACTTAGTTTGACATGTTTCTACGACCTGCAATATAACTTTTTTGACTTTTCGACCAACCTTTCGGCTGGACTTGCACGTGCGTTTGGATTTGTTTACCAAATGCCCTAACAAAAGTATCTATTTGGACATAAATTATGGACATTATCGAACAAAACAAACAATTATTGTGGAACTGGGATTCCTGGGAGTGATTTCTGATGAAGATCAAAGGTAAGTGAATATTTATAGTGCTATTTCTGACTAATGTTGACTCCACAACATGGCGGATATCTCTTTGACTGTTTTGGTCTCTGAGCGCCATTCTCAGATTATTGCATGGGTTGCTTTTTAATTTTTTTATCTGACACAGTGGTTGCATTAAGGAAAATTTAATCTAATGTTCCATGTATAATAGTTGTATCTTTTATCAATGTTTATTATGAGTATTTCTGTAAATTGATGTGGCTCTCTGCAAAATCACCGCATGTTTTGGAACTACTGAACATAACACGCCAATGTAAAATGAGATTGTTGTATATAAATATGCACTTTATCGAACAAAACATGTATTGTGTAACATGATGTCCTATGAGTGTCATCTGATGAAGATCATCAAAGGTTAGTGATTAATTTGATCTATATTTATGCTTTTGTGACTCCTCTATTTGGCTGGAAAAATGGCTGTGTCTTTCTGTGACTTGGTGGTGACCTAACATAATCGTCTGTGGTGCTTTTGCTGTAAAGCCTTTTTGAAATCAGACACTGGCTGGATTTAACGAGAATTTTATCTTAAATTGTGTAAAATACTTGTATACTTGAGGAATTTTAATTTTGAGATTTTTGTTTTGAATTTGGCACCCTGCACTTTCACTGGCTGTTGGCGGGGTGGGACGCTACCGTCCCGAATATCCCAGAGAGGTTAAGGGCTTGTACGTAAGCATTTCACGGTAACATACAATTTCTCGCTCCGGATCCTGGATGTCAGGATGTCCAGGATCCAGTTGCAGAGGGCTTCCTCACACTCCTCAGTCCACTTCACAGGGTTGCCTGCCCCCTTTGAAGTGAGGTTGGTCAGAGGGACAGCGATGGTCGAAAACTGTGGAATGAATCTCCGGTACCACCCTGCCAGACCTAGGAAGGACTTCACCTGTGTCTTGGTTCTGGGTTGAGGGCTATTCCTGATGGACTCCACTTTCTCCACCTGAGGCCGAACTTCACCCTTACCCAGCTGGTAACCCAGGTACTTTGTCTCCTGTTTCGCCCACTCACACTTCAGAAGGTTAAGCGTGAGGCCTGCTTCATGGATCTTCCCCAGGACTCTGCTAAGATGCTGTATGTGCTCCTCCCAGGAGTGGCTGTAGATCACCACGTCGTCCAAGTAAGCAGCACAGTAATCGTCACAGTCCTGGAGGACCTTGTCCATCAGCCTCTGGAAAGTCGCAGGGGCCCCATGAAGGCCAAACGGCATGACCTTGAACTGGAACAGGCCCATTGGCGTCCGGAATGCAGTGTAGGCCTTGGATTGTTCATCCAGGGGCACCTGCCAGTACCCTTTGCAGAGATCCAATGTGGTGATGTAATGAGCTCTACCTATTCTCTCCAGTAAGTCGTCAATGCGGGGCATGGGATAGGCATCAAACTGGGAGATGGCATTCACCTTACGGAAGTCCATGCAGACGCGCAAAGAGCCATCCTTCTTTGGGACAATGACAATTCACTTGAAGATGGCTCGACAACATCCATCTCTATCATGGTGTGGACCTCTTCCTTGAGGGCTACCACCAGCCTCTCAGGCACACGGTAAGGATGTTGGCGGACAGGGTTCTGGCCAGGTTTCAAACGAATGATGTGTTCTAGGACTTTGGTTCTTCCTGGTCTCTGACTGAAGAGGGCCGGATACTTGCCAAACAGCTGCTTCAGCTCATCTTGCTTGTCTTCTTCCAGGTGAGCCGGTATGACTTCTGCTCGTTCTTTCCATGCCTCTGTGACCCCATCTGACTCATCCTCTTCTACTCTGCGGACCAGAAAGGACTTTCCTTTGGAGAGTTCCTCTCTCTCCTCCCAGGCCTTGAAGGTTCACATGGTAGGTTTGCTTCTTCTTACCCTTGTCCGGGTGCAGCACCTCGTAGGTCACTGGGCCCATCTTCCTCCCGATTAGGTACGGTCCTTGCCATTGCGCAAGGAGCTTGCTGGTAGACGAGGGAAGGAGGAGCAGGACTTTCTGTCCTGGCTCAAACTCTCTGTGGCGAGCGTGCTGGTCATAGCCTCTCTTCTGGGCTTGCTGAAGGTTTGCTCTAGCTTCCTCTCGGTACCGTTCCAACCTGTCTCGCATCTGGAGGACATACTGGATAATTCCCTGTCCTGAGGTAGCTACTGGGGAACCTTTCCAGCACTTCTTCAGCAGGTCCAGTGGTCCTTGCACTGGCCATCCATAGAGGAGTTCGAATATCCCAGTCTTTACCAGTGTCAGCCACAAACTTCCTCAGCATGTTCTTGAGCGTTTGATTGAATCTCTCTACGAGCCCATCCGTTTGGGGATGGTAGGGAGTAGTCCTCAAGCCTTTAATGCCCAGCTGTCGGTGGAGTTGAACCATCAGTCGCGAGGTGAAGTTTGTCCCTTGGTCCGTCAGGATTTCATCTGGGATTCCTACACGAGAGAAGAGCTGAACAAGAGCACTGATTATTTTTGGAGTGGTTATGGAACGGAGTGGGAAGGCTTCTGGGAACCGGGTGGCATAGTCACAGATCACCAATATATACTTGTAACCTGCACTACTCTTCTCCAAGGGTCCAACAATGTCCATTGCAATTCTCTTGAATGGGGTAGAGATAACTGGCAGTGAACATAGAGGAGCCCGTTCAGACCTACGGACAGCACTGGTTTTCTGGCACGTGGGGCATGATTTGCAGTATTTTTGTACATCAGTATACATGGAGGGCCAAAAGAAACGGGAGCCTAGCCTAAGATAGGTCTTATGTTGCCCTAGATGGCCTGCCCATGGAACTGTATGTGCAAGGTTGAGAACAAGTGGTCTACAGGTAGATGGCACCACCAACTTCCTGCTATCTGCCTCTGACCCAAGGTAGAGTATGTGGTTGTCTACTGTGTAAATCCCCCACATGAAGATTGACTGTCCCCAGCTAAGGCCTTGTCAAACAAACATTTCAAGGTTGCGTCAGACTTCTGCAGTGTAGCAAAATTTTGTGGAACATCCCATTGCACCTCTAACCCAGACACATCAGCAACAGGTACAGGGGTTCCCACATACTTCTCAAGACGCCGCTGGCGGCGTGACTTTCTGGGCCCTTTGGTTCCCCCCTCGCACAGACTATCACACAAGTCAGGCAGAGGTTGTAAACCAGCTTTGGCCTGGGCACGAGTGACAACTGAACATGCCATCTGAACATCAGACTGGCAAACTGACTGCTCATATAGCTGACCCCCCACACTTCCCAACAGATCAGAGAGTACAGGCACATCCCTCCCCAAAATCATCTCAAAAGGTAGCTTCTCCATTACCCCAACTTTGAGGAGGTATTTCTGACCCTGAATCTCAACTGTGAGCTCAGCTGTGGGCTGCTGTGACTGGTCACCATGGACACATAGGATCAGTGTCTGATGACCATAATCAATGTCATTAACAGGTACATTACCTTTTCTGATCAATGACAGGGAACTGCCGGTGTCAATCATTGCAGTAAGACTTTTACCATTCACTTTTACAGGTACCAAGCATGACCCTTCCCGAGTCTGTCTATTCTGAACACCATCCCCCTCTCTGGGTACATAACAGTAACCTGAGAGCTTTACGTAGCGGACACATTGAAGCTTTGTGCCCCTGCTGCCGGCAGTAAAAACAGGTCAGACCCCTCCCATCAGAGCGAACTGCATGATCCCTTACCTCCCTCCCAGACACATAACCCCCAGAGTTACCTCCACCATCTCTGGCGTTTCTGATGCCCCTTGTGTCTCTGAGACTCCTTGGAGCGGGTGCTGCAGGTTGTGGTGGGCCCCCTTTACGTGCATTAAGATACTGCAGTGCAAGCTTGGCCGCCATAAGCCCGTCCTTGGTCTCGTGCTCTGTAGAAGTTGCTCGAGGATGATGACCTCCCCGATTTCGTCCTGTGTCTTCTCCCCCAGTCGAACCCATCGTCGGTAGAGACCCTTGAGGCGGTGGTACGTCTCTGTCGGCGACTCACCCGATGGCGTTGATGCAGCTCTGAAGCGTTGACGGTACGTTTCCGGTGAGATGTCAAACTTCACCAGCAGCGCTTCCTTCAAGCCCTTGTAGACATTGGACAGCCCCTCATCCATTGCTGTGTAAGCCTCTAAGGCCTTGCCCGTGAGCAATGGGACAAGCCTGCAGGCCCACTCTACCTCAGGCCACTGCCATGTCTTAGCCATGCGCTCAAACCTCAGCAGGTAGTTTTCAATGTCCTCCCCCTGCTGGTATGAGGGCATCTTTGGCTCCTTCCTCAGGAATGCTAAAAGATGGACGTTAACACTGCTGGACTGGTCTCCTGGTGCTGGCCTCATTACTGCTTGGGGTGCCTGCTGCATCGAGCCTTTGTCGTCCTGGTGTTGGAAGACCCAATCTTGGGCTCTCACTGACGAGTTCTGCCTGGTGGGGAGCTGTGAGGATAGATTGGTGTAGGCCACGTAACTCCTGCTTGAGGTCTTCGTCCCTCCTCTCAAGGCAGGTGAAAAGTTGCTGAAAAAGGGTTACCATGGTTGGGTGTGGTTCTGGTCCCCCAACTGCTCCTTCAGTCAGCAGCTCACCCAGTTCTGGTTGTCTTTGGCCCCGCAGTCGGGCTCCTAGTTTCTCATACTTGACCTCTTCTTCACCAGACGATTCCATGGTATTCCACCCCGGTTCAACTTCAGGTACCTTTTCTGACAGTTGATGCTGTTGCTGAGAACGCAATCCTGTACGCATTCCTTTACCTCTCTTGTCGGAATTCACTGATTTGCGGTACGCCATCCCACCACTGCCACCATATGTGTCACGTAGAGTAGGCCAGAAGGCTAAACTGGATAACCTAACCTCTATCAAAATAAAAAGATGGCGGAGCCGCAAAAGTTCTTCTGTGCAAAGGTGTTTATTTACAAGTGATTCCGGAACAAAAAACAACAGTACTGCCATCAACGTCTACCTTATGGGACAGCTTAAAAACAATGCTGCCCCATCCACAGCTCAATCCAAAATGCCTCTCCATGACTGAAAGAGAGGCTCCTTTTGTAGGGCTAGCCCCTCCCCTCAGAACAATTAACATTTACATTTACATTTAAGTCATTTAGCAGACGCTCTTATCCAGAGCGACTTACAAATTGGTGCATTCACCTTATGACATCCAGTGGAACAACCACTTTACAATAGTGCATCTAAATATTTTAAGGGGGGGGGGTGAGAAGGATTACTTTATCCTATCCTAGGTGTTCCTTAAAGAGGTGGGGTTTCAGGTGTCTCCGGAAGGTGGTGATTGACTCCGCTGTCCTGGCGTCGTGAGGGAGTTTGTTCCACCATTGGGGAGCCAGAGCAGCGAACAGTTTTGACTGAGCTGAGCGGGAACTGTACTTCCTCAGTGGTAGGGAGGCGAGCAGGCCAGAGGTGGATGAACGCAGTGCCCTTATTTGGGTGTAGGGCCTGATCAGAGCCTGGAGGTACTGAGGTGCCGTTCCCCTCACAGCTCCGTAGGCAAGCACCATGGTCTTGTAGCGGATGCGAGCTTCAACTGGAAGCCAGTGGAGAGAGCGGAGGAGCGGGGTGACGTGAGAGAACTTGGGAAGGTTGAACACTAGACGGGCTGCGGCGTTCTGGATGAGTTGTAGGGGTTTAATGGCACAGGCAGGGAGCCCAGCCAACAGCGAGTTGCAGTAATCCAGACGGGAGATGACAAGTGCCTGGATTAGGACCTGCGCCGCTTCCTGTGTGAGGCAGGGTCGTACTCTGCGGATGTTGTAGAGCATGAACCTACAGGAACGGGCCACCGCCTTGATGTTAGTTGAGAACGACAGTTTGTTGTCCAGGATCACGCCAAGGTTCTTAGCGCTCTGGGAGGAGGACACAATGGAGTTGTCAATTAACCCTGTTTAATTAATCAATTAACAATACAAACTTACATTTTCCATGAACTAAACATACTAAAGGATATACATTGCAACACGGTTTTAAACAATATCACAACATAACATTTACAACATTACATCACTACTGACAATACCTTTCAATATGCCCATATGCATTAATGAGCCATTTGGGACAGGCACTATAAAGCCAACCCAATTCCCTTAGCTCGGGTCCTTTTCCAGCATACCCGGAAGCTACAGAAATGGAGAGAGAGGAACAGAACAAACAAACAATGCGCTCATCCACAACATTGATAAGTATAATAATTATTGTATCTCTCAAATATGAACATTGACTAGTGTGAGGTGCATGCACCAAGACAGAAGTTAATTTGTGTGTCGACCCACCTTGTTAACTTATCTTATAATGGCGCAGGGAGGGAGTGATGAATATGTGTGTGCGTTAACGAACCAAATGCTGCCCGCGGCCAGTGACTGACTTCTACGTCACAGTCGCTCATTGTATGCGCTTTCGGTAGCCTGATTGCGTTCAGAGGAGAAATCTGCACACAATGCATCCCTGACCACCTGTTGAAGTGGTCAGCCAGATCTGAACACAATCAGACCACAAAACGACTTTTGTCTCCCGTCTTTTCAATGCGGTCTTCGTATTTTGATAGCAGAAGTCTCATGTAAGTGTCGTGTTTACACGACCAGAGCCGGCGTAGTAGGATTCGATTTTAGTCATGTATTCAAGCTTTGTCTGTATGATGTATTTGTCGGAGGTCTTAGTGGAATTTCTTATAAGCATCCCACTCCTTGAAAGCGGCAGCTCTAACTTTTTGCTCAATGAGGATGTTTCCTGTAATCCATGGCTTCTGGTTGGGATATGTACGTACAGTGCATTCGGAAAGTATTCAGACCCCTTGACTTTTTCCACGTTTGGTTACGTTACAGCCTTATTTTAAAATGTTTTTTTTTAAATTCCTCAATCTACACACTATCAAATGTATTACAAATAAACATGCATTACTTCATAGTTTTGATGTCTCCAATATTATTATACAGTGTAAAAATAAAGAAACCTTTGAATGATTAGGTATTCTAAAACTGTTGACTGGTAGTGTATGGTCACTGTGATGAATAAATAACTACACTGCCTTTGAGGAATAAAATGCTATCTACTGGCCCATATTTCTTTTTATTTTCTTTGATCAGGAGCATCTTGGAGGTAAGTCTTTGTTAATAGATTAGTTTGGGTGTCAGATTTTATTTTAAGACTTGACAGTCTCCTCTTGGTTTCCTCATGAATGTGCCAACTGCAGAAGAAATATTGAGGCTCTTCGGCATCATGTTTTGCCATGATTTGTTTCCCATTGATAATGTACATTCCATTTTTGGGATGAATTGATTATGATAATTAAACATTTCAGATGTGAAGAAAAGTACCTTGTTACTTTTTCTGCATCTGGCTGCAGTGTTCACCATCACAGTACAGTTAGAGCCCCTCTTTCTGACCTTGCCCTGTTGACCACCAAACTCTGCTTTCTGGAAAGCTCAAGTTAGTACAGGGTGTTCTTGCCAAACTGGAGATTTGGAGGTGGTTATGGAGGGCTTGAGAAGCGCGGCACCAATATCCCCCAGGCCTTTGAGCCGATGCCTGGGTACTTTTCACAGGTGAGCTCAAAGACTGTGGTCTGTAACAGGTCTGCCCATGTTGATCCGGAGTTGGGGCGAGAAATATCCTGACATGGTGCAAGTCCCTTCAGTAGCCTGGCACTGTTTGCACTCCAAGCCCACGGGCCGCGGCACATAGAGGGTGGCCTTTCTAGTCCCTGCCCTGCGGTTTACCTTCCAAGGCCAAGACAAACCAGCAACCCCCATCACTGAAAGTGTAATGAAGTGCTTTAGATTAAAATAGAAACAAATGTGAAATTTTGCGCTACAGAGTGAACCAGAGAATCATGTTTTTCTGCCGAAATGGGGAGTCCGAACTGGTACCCTCGAAGACTGAACATTGTTGACGTGAAATGGCACACTGAAATTATATCTAGTGAAGTTGACTAAACTAAACTGCTTGGAGTAACCCTGGCTTGTAAACTGTCATGGTCAAAACATATTGATACAACAGTAGCTAAGATGGAGAGAAGTCCATAGGTTTGTCGCACCTGGACTGCTGTTCAGTCGCTTGGTCAGGTGCCATAAAGAGGGACTGAGGAAAATTGCAATTGGCTCACAACAGGGCAGCACATCTGGCCTTTGGATGTACACAGAGAGCTAACATTAATAATATGCATGTCAATCTCTCATGGCTCAAAGTGGAGGAGAGATTGACTGTATCAATACTTGTATTTGTGACATTGACATGTTGAATGCACCGAGCTGTCTGTTCGAACTATTGTCACACAGCTCGGACACCCATGCATTCCCCACAAGGCATGCCACCAGTCTATTCACAGTGCCCAAGTCCAGAACAGACTATGGGAGGCACACAGTACTAAATAGAGCTATGACTACATGGACCTCTATTCCACATCAAGTAATTCATGCCAGCAGTAAAAAATGTATTTAAAAAAAATGGTAAAAATACAGCTTATGGAACAGCAGGGACTGTGAAGCAATGCAAGCATAGACAAACACATATACGCATGGTGTACAAGATGGTGCTGGAGGAGATGGCCGCCGTTTTACGGTCTCCTAACCAATTGTGCTATTTTGTGGGGGGGTTTTCGCGATATTTGTAAATTATTTTGTACATAATGTTTCTGCAACCTTATCTTACGGCAGAAAAGAGCTTCTGGATATCAGGACAGCGATCACTTACCTCGGATTAGACAAAGATTTCTTCAATAATATATAATAATAATATATGCCATTTAGCAGACGCTTTTATCCAAAGCGACTTACAGTCATGTGTGCATACATTCTACGTATGGGTGGTCCCGGGGATCGAACCCACTACCCTGGCGTTACAAGCGCCATGCTCTACCAACTGAGCTACAGAAGGACAACAGCAAGCAGGACTCGAACGATATTATCCAAACAACCCACAGGGCAGACATCCCAATTATTCGCAAGAGGAAGCGACGCCGAGGATGAAGAGCCGGATGCCTCGTCCGGACCCGCAGAAGACCACTAGGAAAGCTGCTGTTACCGTCAATATTACTCACCAACGTGCAATCAATGGACAATAAACTAGACGAGGTAAGATCATGAATATCCTACCAACAGGACATCAAAAACTGTAATATCATATGCTTCACGGAATCGTGTCTGAACGACGACATGGATATGCTGCACCGGCAGGATAGAACAGCACACTCCGGTAAGACGGGGGGGGGGGGTGCGGTCTGTGCATATTTGTAAACAACAGCTGGTGCACGAAATCTAAGGAAGTCTCTAGATTATGCTCGCCTGAAGTTGAGTATATTGTGATAAACTGCAGGCCACACTACTTGCCTAGAGTTCTCAGCTATACTTTTCGTGGCTGTTTATTTACCACCACAGACAGATGCTGGCGCTAAGACCGCACATAGTCAGCTGTATAAGGAAATAAGCAAACAGGAAACCACTCACCCAAACCACTCGCTCCTAGTGGTGGGAGACTTTTTTTTAATGCAAACTTAAATCAGTTCTACCAAATCTCTATCAACAGGTTAAATGTGCAACCAGAGGAAAAACAATTCTAGATAACCTGTACTCCACACACAGACGCGTACAAAGCTCTCCCTTGCCCTCCATTTGGTAAATCCGACCACAACTGTCCTCCTGATTCCTGCTTACGAGCAAAAATTAAAGCATGAAGCACCAGTGACTGTCTATAAAAAAAAATGTCAGATGAAGCAGATGCTAAACTACAGGACTGCTTTGCTATCACAGACTGGACAATGTTCCAAGATTCTTCCGATGACATTGAGGAATACAATGGCTTTATCAATAAGTGCATTGAGGACGTTGTCCCCACAGTGACTGTACGTACACACCCCAACCAGAAGCCATGGATTACAGGCAACATTCGCACTGCGCTAAAGGGTAGAGCTGCCGCTTTCAAGGTGTGGGACTCTAACCTGGAAGCTTTGCCCTGTGACGAACCATCAAACAGGCAAAGCGTCAATACAGGGCTAAGATTGAATCATACTACACCGGCTCCGATGCTCGTCGGATGTGGCAGGCTTGCAAACTATTACAAACTATTACAGACTACAAAGGGAAGCACAGTCGTGAGCTGCCCAGTGACAATAGCCTACCAGACGAGCTAAATCACTTCTATGCTCGCTTCGAGGAAAGCAACACTGAGGCATGCATGAGAGCATCAGCTGTTCTGGACGACTGTGTGACCACGCTATCCGTAGCCGACGTGAGGAAAACCTTTAAACAGGTCAACATACACAAGGCAGCGGGGCCAGACGGATTACCAGGACGTGTGCTACGGGCATGTGCTGACCAAGTGGCAGGTGTCTTCACTGACAGTTTCAACATGTCCCTGATTTGAGTCTGTAATACCAACATGTTTCAAGCAGACCGCCATAGTCCCTGTGCCCAAGAACACAAAGGCAACCTGCCTAAATGACTACAGACCCGTAGCACTCACGTCCGTAGCCATGAAGTGCTTTGAAAGGCTGGTAAATGACTCACATCAACACCATTAGCCCAGAAACCCTAGACTCGCTCAAATTTGCATACCGCCCAAACAGATCCACAGATGATGCAATCTCTATTGCACTCCACACTGCCCTTTCCCACCTGGACAAAAGGAACACCTATGTGATAATGCTGTTCATTGATTACAGCTCAGCGTTCAACACCATAGTACCCTCAAAGCTCATCACCAAGCTAAGGATCCTGGGACTAAACACCTCCCTCTGCAACTGGATCCTGGACTTCCTGACAGGCCGCCTCCAGGTGGTGAGGGTAGGTAGCAACACATCTGCCACGCTGATCATCAACACTGGAGCTCCCCAGGGGTGTGTGCTCAGTCCCCTCCTGTACTCCCTGTTCACACACACGACTGCATGGCCAGGAACGACTCCAACTCCATCAAGTTTGCTGACGACACAACAGTGGTAGGCCTGATCACCAACAACGACGAGACAGCCTATAGAGAGGTCAGATACTTGGCCGGGTCGTGCCAGAATAACAACCTATCCCTCAATGTAACCAAGACTAAGGAGATGATTGTGGACTACAGGAAAAGAGCACCGAACACATCCCCATTCTCATCGACGGGGCTGTAGTGGAGCAGGTTGAGAGCTTCAAGTTCCTTGGTGTCCACAACAACAAACAAGATTGGTCCAAACCCACCAAGACAGTCATGAAGCGGGCACGACAAAGCCTATTCCCCCTCAGGAAACACAAAAGATTTGGCATGGGTCCTGAGATCCTCAAAAGGTTGTACAGCTGCAACATCGAAAGCATCCTGACCATTTTGCGCAAATGCTGCCATCAATCCACAGTTTCTGGTTGGGGAAGATTTTAATAGTCGCTGTTGGTACAACATCAACGATGCACTTGCTAATAAACTTGCTCACCGTATACATTAATGTTGTTGTTCGACGCTATCCGGAACATATCCCAGTCAACGTGATCGAAGCAATCTTGATGCGTGGAATCAGACTGCTCGGACCAGCGTTGAACAGACCTGAGCACGGGCATTTCCTGTTTTAGTTTGTCTATAGGCTGGGAGCAACAAAATGGAGTCGTGGTCAGATTTGCTGAAAGGAGGGCGAGGGATGGCTTTGTATGCGTCGCGGAAGTTAGATTAACAATGATCCAGAATTTTTCCAGCCCTGGTTGCGCATTCGATATGCAGTATGTGGTAGCAGAGGCCTGAGGGCACACACTTAATATGTTGTGAAATCTGTTATGAATGTATTGCAATGTTTTGAAAATGTTTAACTACGTTAATTTTGCTGGATCCCAGGAAGAGTAGCTGGTGCTGGGGATCCATAATATATACGACTCTCAAACTAAAAGCATACTTTTTGGAACAAATCAGTCAACGCTAAACCTCGTTTAGATCGATTACTGAATAATGTGGCTATTGAGCAAGTTGATGAGACAACTGCTGGGTGCAACCCTAGATAGCAAGCTTTCATGGTCAAAACATATAGACTCAATGGTTACTAAAATGGGGAGAAGTTGGTCGATAATAAAGCGCTGCTCTACCTTAACAGCACTATCAACAAGGCAGGTCCCACAGGCCGTAGTGTTGTTGCACCTGGACTACTGCCCAGCTATGTTGTCATGTGCAGCAAAGGACGTTGGTAAATGTGCAGTTGGTCCAGAACAGCGCAGCACGCATCGCACTTAGATGTACGCGGATGGAATGTGTCAGTAACATGCATGTCAGTCTCTCCTGGCTCAAAGTTGAGGAGAGATTGACTGCATCACTATTGGCCTTTGTGCGAGGTGTTGTTGAAGGTACAGAACTCTGTTCAAGCAATTGGTACTCATCTGGTACAACACAGACGGGCAACCAGAGTTCTCCTCACAGTCCCCAGGTCCAGAACAGAGGCTGGGAAACTAACCGTATTAAATAAAGCCATGACTACATGTACCTCTCTGCCACCCCAGGTAGCTCAAGCTAGCAGAAAACCAGTTTTTTTTAAAAACTGAAAATAATATTTACTGTGGAAAGACCCAGCCATTTTATTAATCTTGTTGCACTGTACTATGTATTAGACCTAGATATTGTGTATGTACTGATATTTAGACTGTGATGTTTTAAATGTATGTGTTTGTCCTTGACTAATAATGTTCTGTACTATGCATTATTTCATGTGGACCCCAGGAAGAGTAGCTGATGCTTTTGCAGTGGCTATAGGGGATCCTAATAAATAACTATTTATTGGTCCTCACAGGTATACTAGTGCTAGAAATTGCCAGGGACCTTGCGATACGATATTATCACTTAGATACCAATACGATATCTATTGCGATTTGATACTGTGATTTTATTGCAATTCAAAGTTCCAAACATATTGCTCACCATATTTCTGCTGCAGAGCGACAAGCTATGAGAACTAGTTTTGATCATTTGCGGAAATAAAAGTGCTGAAAACAAATTTGTCTCCCTATTTGAAAAGATGGAGAACAAGCTATGAAGGGAAAATACTGGAGTTTTGGTGCAGGTACAGCAAACTATTGTCAAAAATAATATCTCTGTGTGTATAAATAATCACTGTGGTCAAGGTTCCCGCCATCCAGGACCTCTATATCAGGCAGTGTCAGGAAGGCCCTAAAAATTGTCAGACTCCAGCCACCCTAGTTATAGACTGTTCTTTCTGCTACCGCAAGGCAAGCTGTACCGGAGCGGTACAGGAGTGTTTATTATCTATGCATAGTCACTTTAACTCTATCTACAAGTACATATTACCTCAATGACCTCGACTAACCGGTGCCCCCGCACATCGATTCTGTACCGATACCCCTGTATATAGCCTTGCTTGTTATTTTACTGCTGCTGTTTAATTATTTGTTACTTTTATTTTATTTTACTTATCTATTTTTTACTTAACACGTTTTTTCTTAAAGCATTGCTGGTTGATGTCTTTTAAGTAAGCATTTCACTGAACGGTCTACACCTGTTGTATTCGGCGAATGTGACCAATACAATTTTGATTTGATAACTATTTTTTTCTCCCCCCCATCACTAATGTATACTCACTAAGGCCAGTGGGTTTTATAGCTGTTGCATATGGACATTGACTTCCTTCCACTTTGAAGTCCTTATCCAGCATGTTTCTCTTTGAAAGGCACTTAGCTAGAGATCTTGCTAGTTAGTTCAGGATCAGACGGAAGTAATGACCTCCCTCTTCGTCTTTGTATTATGACATTCATAAAGAGGGCCTCGGTTTGTTTCGAACTAGTGCCAACGATCAGAATGGTCATCTGCAGTAGCCTATGCTTGCCGTGCTGAGGTCTATTCAGTGCCAAAAAGCGTCTCTTATGTAAAACATATTGCTTAATCTCTCGAAGGGTGTTATCAGCCGTTTTTCCCAGGCTGTAGGGCCATGCCACGGCTAATCCAGGAGCATGTGGCCTGACTTAGGGCTCCACGGCTGTTTGATCTCTACATTTGTTTTTCTCTCCTCTATCAGTCCCTCTCTCTCTCGGCCTCCGCAGATAGCCTACACGCATTTTTATCTAGGACTCTCCTTTACCTCCCAATCTGATTTCATCTCTAGTTCCCCTCTACCTTCTGGTCGGTGGATGAATGCCAACTCTAATGTCAACAACGTGGTCTTGTCTGTTATGAGATGTAACGTTTGTGCGGTCTCCACTCAGGATGTCTTGATTTTGGTAATGGCGGTCTCTGAGATTGAGTGAGTCTTGACTGACTACTGCTTTGGACTATCGCTTAGAGTTAGGGACTCCTACCGCAGCTTAAGGTGAGTTTGACTGGGTGAATCATGTTGTTTTGACAGGTTGGGATTGAACCGAACGCTGCTCATAAAATAAACGGATATGGCAAGGAGCTCTTTCTTTCTTTATTTGCCATTTGTAAAAAGCTTGGTTTTATTAACACATTCCTGCCATTTGTATTGGTTGTACAAACCTTTTTACTTCACCTCTAGCAAACTTGGGTCTTTTTTCACTTGTGTATAATCAATTCACTTGAATTCAACTTTATTTGCATCTGTTTAACAAATGAATGCTCATTTGAATGAATCTAATACCACAAAATGTACAGTCGAGGGACACATGAATCTCAGCCATGGTTCACAGTGCCATGTCTGGTACTTGGCTCAGCAGAAGCTCTATAAGGAGGGGGGGGGGGTTGTTCACACGCACTAAACAAAAGCAGAAGCAGGGGGTCAAGGATCCTGACCTGAGAGCAGAGGGGCAGGTGAACATGGACTAAGGCCACTGGTGGGGGTGATATACAACTGGATGTCAGCACTGCCGGGAACAAAGCCCAGCAACAATGCACTGTAAGTAGGAGGGGAAGTGATAAAGAAAGCATATTGAGCTGAGAGCACGACTACAACAAACACTTTTCCCTCCGAATTCTTCCATGAATTATGACAGCCCATCATTAGGTCATGGGTTATTGTTAGCTTTTCTATCCCAGTGTCCAAGAACAGGCGAGGGGCAAAAAAAGAGAAGGACCGCAGTCTGTCTCATCCAAATTGCTGAGTTATAGGTTTTTGAAGGTGTGTTTATCCTGAAGTCGAGTCTTTCATTCAGGTTGTTGTGAAACTTATGCAGTCAGTCAACTATGTGGGTGGCTGAATTGCTGCTGCTGCTGCCGAGGGCCTCCTTGATTCCAAAGAGAGCGCTCAACCTCAGAGCGGTGTATAAAAGCCTGACTGTCCACAGTCAACTGTTTTCATCCTGAGAGCAAACTTGCTCTGTGACATTTAAGAGAAACGTGTTAAAGATGAAACAAACCTGCTACTCACTAATGCTTAGTTTTTTCCAGTGGACCCTGGAACATGTCTTTTGATAACTGGTTTCAAACTCAGTTTAGGCCAATTCCTTTTTATATTACTGTCAATTTTGGGCTCATGGACAAAATGACAGTTAAGAAATGACCCACAGGTACACTACAGGGTCAGTCTGTATGCTCTAGGCAGAAAGGTCAGTTGATGTCTTTTTGTGTGACTGATTGGCTGTGTCTTGTCTCCAATTTCACAGGTTAGAGTGGTTTGGTTTTGTGGGTAGCCCCTGGAGAAGTGGGTGGGTCGGTCCTCCTTCAGTAGCCGAGTGAACTCTCATCTTGTGGTCTCTTCTTGCCTCCAGGCTGGGAAATGTGTCATCGGGTGTTCCAATTATACGGCGGCATCTTCTCTGAAGGCCTTCCATGTGTTTGATCAGGTGCTTTGTGAGACCTGGCCAAACTGGTGAACCGTATTTCAGGACAGGCCTGAAGAATGTCACACATATTTGTGTTATAACATTGCCCCAGACAGCTTTGTGAACTGATTTCACTCAGAACATTGTTGTTAGAAAACCAAGCTTTTTATGAGCCCCTTGTAGAAAGGGCTTCTTGAAGTACGGCTACAAACTCCCTGTGGGACTGTGTGATTATTGGCCTGTTATACAACATTGACAGTGGTGCAGGTTTGTCGTGATGTGCGGAAGTCGCTTAACCTTAACCCTGCCTGCCTACCAGTCTCACATTTTAACAGTAAAAAGTTTTGCACTGGCAAGTTCTTATTCTTCTCACCAAGCCACATGTGGCGGGGCCAACTGTGGTCAAATGATGGCCTTGTTCTCGTTCTCTACATAGCATAACCACGAACCAGAGACTATGCTAGGTAATCAAATGAAGACCAACAATGCAGGGTTTACCCGGCTGTGGAGAAGTCTAATATGACCGCAGATATTATCTGACTGAGCCTACCAGGGGGTTCTGAACAGTAGCGTAGCTCACAAATAAATACAAGTTCTGTCAACCATGATGGTTCCAGCGACTCTTTGAGCATTCAGAAACCGATGGTACATTTTCAAGAGTGCAATGACAAGTTTTATTTTTATTTTGACAATTGACAAGAATCTGAATCCAGGGATGTCTCAAACCTAAACTTACAAAATGACTGTCAAAATGCTCGCCATTGTTCCTTCTGTTTTCAGTCTAAAGTCTCTTTGTTTGACAGACTTCTTGATTTTCTTCAACGGGTCAAACTTTTCAATGTTCCCAACTACTCATGCTATCAGCCAGTTGCCCTATAGTCCCCCCTGGGTGTGTTTATACGTGGTAAGATTTTAGAGAAAGGGTTCAGGGCCTTTGATCGAAGTGTCTAATGATGGTTCTCTCCTGTCTGTCTCCCAGGGGTCCAGGTTCGTGTCGTGAGAGGGAGAGCTACAGAGGGGAGGAGGAACGTCTGGGGGCGTCGCTGCCCGGGTTCTCAAGGTAACACCGGGATCTCTTCTGATATCTGTCATCTGTCAAATCTGTCTGACCATTGAGACTTTAGTTATGTCACTCTGTTTGTACAACTCCCCCTACACTCTCACCTACCCACTCTGAAGTTATATATATAATAATATAATAATAATATATATAATAATATAATATAATAATATATAATATATATATAATAATATAATATAATATATGCCATTTAGCAGACGCTTTACACAGAGTGGCGTTAAACAAAGCATGTGTGTCCATGCATGCTGACGATTCAACGATTTAGTGACCATTTCAGTGACAGCTATTGAAGTCACTGAAACCCTTAACAAAGAGTTGCAGTCTACTTTGGAATGGGTAGCCAGTAATAAACTGGTTCCGAACATCTCTAAAAGTAAGAGCATTGTATTTGGTATAAATCATTCCCTAAGTTCTAGACTTCAGTGGAATCTGGTAATGAATGATGTGGCTATTGAACAAGGAGGCAATTACTTGGTGTTACCTTAGATTATAAACTGTCATGGTCAAAACATATCGATTCAATGGTTGTAAAGATGGTGAGAGGTCTGTCTGTAATAAGATATGCTCTGCTTTTGTGACACCATACTCCACAAAGCAAGTCCTCTAATTTTATCATATTTTGATTATTGTCCAGTCATATGGTCAAGTGCTGCAAAGAAAGACTTAGTTCAACTGCAGCTGGCCCAGAACAGAGCGGCATGTCATGCTCTTCATTGTAATCAGAGGGCTAATATTAATACTATGCATGCCAGTCTCTCTTGCCTAAGAGTTGTGGAAAGACTGAGTGACTTGTTTTTATAAGAAACATTGTGTTGGAGATTCCATATTGTTTGCATAGTCAACTTACACGTGGGCACTTATACACACACTTACCCCACCAGACATGCCACCATGGGTCTTTTCACAGTCCCCAGGTTCAGAACTAATTCAAGGAATCGTACAGTATTATACAGGGCCATGAGTGCATGGAACCTCCATCTTATATAGCGCAAGTGAACAGAAAAAACAAATAAAGCAACACCTCTCCCCCTTGTGACCTATTTGTTGTGTTTATGTACTGACATGTACGTGTAACTGAGATGCGCGTGCACACACACACTATGTTTTTAAATATATGTAAATTGTGAAGTCTTTTATAAGATTAAATCGTGACATGAACGTTTGATTCTTATTGAAGAGATGGACCGGACTGGCTAGGCCTACTTCAGCGAACTCACACAAGCACACCCCCATAAAAGCACCCGTCAATCAAAGCCACCAGCGTATGACAGACACAAGCAAATATTTCTCCTTTCAACTTTGTGAATGACACAATAATTTTTCCAACAATTGTTTACAGAGATTATTTCACTTATAAGCCACTGCTCCAAAACTGCCATTAAAAAGCCAGACTACAGTTTGCACCTGCACATGGGAACTAAGATCATACTTTTTAGAGAAATGTCCTCTGGTCTGATGAAACAAAAATAGAACTGTTTGGCCATAATGACCATCGTTTTGTTTGGAGGAAAAAGGGGGAGGCTTGCAAGCCAAAGAACACCACCCCAACCCTGAAGCACGGGGGTGGCAGCAACATGTTGTGGGGGGTGGTTTGCGGCAGGAGAGACAGGTATACTTCACAAAATAGATATCATCATGAGGCAGGAAAATTGTGGATATGGGTCTTTCAAATGGACAATGACCTCAAGCAACTTATTGTGGGAAGCTTGTGGAAAGCTACCCAAAACGTTTGACCCAAGTTAAACAATTTAAAAGGCAATGCTACCAAATACTAATTGAGTGTATGTAAACCTTTGACCCACTGGGAATGTGGTGAAAGAAATACAACCTGAAATCATTCTCTCAATTATTATTCTGACATTTCACATTCTTAAAATAAAGTGGCGATCCTAACTGATTTAAGACGGGGAATTTCTACTCGGATTAAATGTCAGGAATTGTGAAAACTGAGTTTAAATGTATTTGGCTATGTAAACTTGAACCTTCAACTGTACAAGGTATCTGGACACTGCTTCAAATGAGTGGTTTCAGATATTTCAGCCACACCCTTTCTTGACAGGTGTATAAAATTGAGCACACAGCCATGTACTTTCCATAGACAAACGTTGGCAGCATAATGGCCTATTGAAGAGCTCAGTGACTTTCAACATTGCAACGTCATAGGATGCCACCTTTCCAATAAGTCAATTTCTGCCTCGCTGGAGCTGCCCCGATCAACTGCAAGTGCTGTTCTTGTGAAGTGGAAACATCTAGGAGCAATGGCTTAGCTGCAAAGTGTTAGGCCACACAAGCTCACAGAACGGGACCTCTGAAGCGTGTAAAAATCATCTGTCCTCGGTTGCAACACTCACTGCAGAGTTCCAAACTGCCTTCAACTTCAGCACAAGCAACTTCAGCACAAGAACTGTTCGTCTGGAGCTTCATGAAATGGGTTTCCGTGGCCGAGCAGCTGCACACAAGCTAAAGATCACCAAGCGCAATGCCATACGTCAACTGGAGTGGTGTAAAGCTCGCTGCCATTGCACTTTGGAGCAATGGAAACGCGTTCTCTGGAGTGATGAGTCACGCTTAACCATCTTGGCAGTCTGACAGATGAACCTGGGTTTGGCGGATACCATGAGAAACGACCTGCCTTAATGCATGGTGCAAACTATAAAGTTTGGAGGCAAAATAATGATCTAAAGCTGTTTGTTATTCATGGTTCTGGCTTAGCCCCTTAGTTCCAGTTAAGGGAAATATTAACGCTACAGCATACAATGACATTCTAGACTATTCTGTGCTTCCAGCTTTGTGGCAACAATTTGGGGTTAGGCCCTTTCCTGTTTCAGCATGACAATGTCCTCACTAATGCGCTTGTGGCTGAATGGAAGCAAGTCCCTGCAGCAATGTTCCAACATCTAGTAGAAAGCCTTCCCAGAAGAGTGGAGGCTGTTATAGCAGCAAAGGGGGAACTACTCCATATTAATGCCCATGATTTTGGAATTAATTGTTCGATTGAGTAGGTATCCAGACCTTTGGTAATGTAGTTAATTTCATGGGAAAATGTTTAAACTCTGTATTTCACCAGTGCTTTCCCTTAGTTAAACCATGTAAGAGAGCAGTAGATGGGCTCTGAAAACCTTTGTATACAACTGGTCTTAAAAAATCCTCAGTTAAAAAAATAACATTGAAGTTGTATAAAAAGTTGGTCACAAATCCCTATCCCCTGAATTCTTCAAATTTACAACAAAAAAAGTATAACACATTTTACTCGTCTACTTCGAATTTCCCCCCAAAATATTTTACTACTGTGAAGCATGGGGGTGGAACCATCATGCTTTGGGGCTGTTTTTCTGCAAAGGGACCAGGACGACTGATTCGTATAAAGGAAAGAATGAATGGGGCCATGTATCGTGAGATTTTGAGTGAAAACCTCCTTCCATCAGCAAGGGCATTGAAGATTAAACGTGGCTGGGTCTTTCAGCATGACAATGATCCTAAACACACCGCCCGGACAACAAAGGAGTGGCTTTGTAAGAAGCATTAAGGTCCTGGAGTGGCCTAGCCAGTCTCCAGATCTCAACCCCATAGAAAATCTTTGGAGGGAGTTGAAAGTCCGTGTTGCCCAGCAACAGCCCCAAAACATCACTGCTCTAGAGGAGATCTGCATGGAGGAATGGGCCAAAATACCAGCAACAGTGTGGGAACCTTGTGAAGACTTACAGAAAACGTTTGACCTCTGTCATTGCCAACAAAGGGTATATAACAAAGTATTGAGAAACTTTTGTTATTGACCAAATACTACTTTTCCATTTTAAATTCATTAAAAATCCTACAATATCATTTCCTGGAGATTTTTTTTTCTTTCTCATTTTGTCTGTCTTCGTTGAAGTGTACCTATGATGAAAATTACAGGCCTCATCTTTTTAAGTGGGAGAACTTGCACAATTTGGTGGCTGACTAAATACTTTTTTGCCCCACTGTACATCTTCTCCAAATCAATGCAAACTGGTATTGTTCGTGAAGATGAAAAAATCTTTAGAGCCCTGAACAATGACAGCAAGGAGTCATCATGTCAGGTAGGCCTGAGGCATGGTCCTAGGGCTCAGGTCCTCCGAGAGAGAGAAAGAAGGAGTGAAAGAGAATTAGAGAGAGCATACTTAAATTCACACAGGACACTGGATAGGACAGGAGAAGTACTCCAGATATAACAAACTGACCCTAGCCCCCCGACACACAAACTACTGCAGCATAAATATTGGAGGCTGAGACAGGAGGGGTCAGGAGACACTGTTGCCCCATCCGAGGACACCCCCGGACAGGGCCAAATAGGAATAATATAACCCCACCAAATTTGCCAAAGCTCAGCCCCCACACCACTAGAGGGATATCTTCAACCGCCAACTTACCATCCTGAGACAAGGCCAAGTATAGCCCACAAAGATCTCCGCCACAGCACAACCCAAGGGGGGCGCCAACCCAGACAGGAAGATAACATCAGTGACTCAACCCACTCAAGTGACGCACCCCTCCTAGGGACGGTATGAAAGAGCCCTAGTAAGCCAGTGACTCAGCCCCTGTAATAGGGTTAGAGGCAGAGAATCTCAGTGGAAAGAGGGGAACCGGCCAGGCAGAGACTGCAAGGTTGGTTCGTTGCTCCAGAGCCTTTCCGTTCACCTTCACACTCCTGGGCCAGACTACACTCAATCATATGACCCACTGAAGAGATGAGTCTTCAGTAAAGACTTAAAGGTTGAGACCGTGTTTGCGTCTCTCACATGGGTAGGCAGACCACTCCATAAAAATGGAGCTCTATAGGAGAAAGCCCTGCCTCCAGCTGTTTGCTTAGAATTTCTAGGGACAATTAGGAGGCCTGCGTCTTGTGACCGTAGCGTACGTGTAGGTATGTACGGCAGGACCAAATCAGAGAGATGGATAGGAGCAAGCCCATGTAATGCTTTGTAGGTTAGCAGTAGAACCTTGAAATCAGCCCTTGCCTTGACAGGAAGCCAGTGTAGGGAGGCTAGCACTGGAGTAATATGATATTTTTTTTTGGTTCTAGTCAGGATTCTAGCAGCCATATTTAGCACTAACTGAAGTTTATTTAGTGCTTTATCCGGGTAGCCGGAAAGTAGAGCATTGCAGTAGTCTAACCTAGAAGTGACAAAAGCATGGATCAATTTTTCTGCATCATTTTTGGACAAAGTTTCTGATTTTTGCAATGTTACGAGTAGCCAATGTGATTTCTAGGATATTTATTTTGATCAGGTTATTTTCAACCTGCAGGCTGCGATATTTTTATTTGTTGGCCTTTTACATAGTTTTTAGGTTTATCATTTTCATTTAGATTTTGATTAACCACATGACAATGATTTTGAGAGATGAAGTTATTATGAATTAAATAAAACGGTTTCACAAAAATGTGCATATGAAAAATGTAACTGTGGCACACAGATCGGTAGAAATGGTTAGATAAATTGTGCCGACTCCTTGTTCGGCCTATTACCGGCAAATTCAGGAGAGTAACAGGCTGACTACACCGCTCGCTTCATGTTCGCAAGCATTGAAAAATAAATGTAGGAATCTATGTTGTTCAATTATTGTACCCACACTGCTCGTGCATGCCAACTAGCGTCTGCGTTGACATGGGCTAAAATAGTTAAGTGCTATTTCTGACGCAGATCGCGCTGCAAGTCCTGCCTCTCCCATCTCCTCATTGGTTTATAGAAGTAGGCACCCACGTGCCATCTGCTCATTGGTTATACCCAAGTGGGTGACTGAAAGACAAATGAGGTCAGTGGCAATAATGCACCTAATTTATGAAAGTTGCCAATTGCAATATAAAGTCTAGAGAAGAAAAGGCCTGGAAGGAAGAGATATGACTAGAAACGATTCGGTTGACCATTTTATGTGTGGATTAATTGGCAGAGCACACCAAAATGTGGAATAAGTCAGTGTATGAATACATTCTGAAGGCACTATGTTTACCAAACATGCCAAAGAAACATTAACTGCTCTATTCCTCTTTAGCTGGACTTAAAAGGTGAGGTGTTGATGTTTTAGTCACAGCAGAGATTTTAGTTTACCTTTTATTTAACTAGGCAAGTCAGTTAAGAACAAATTCTTATTTACAATGACAGCCTAGAAACAGTGGGTTAACTGCCTTGTTCAGGGGCAGAACGACATATTTTTACCTTGTCAGCTCAGGGATTCAATCATACCTTTCGGTTACTGGCCCAACACTCTAACCACCTACCTGCTGCCCAATAAATGTGTTGGGTTGGTTAGACCGTAGTCACGCCTATAGATGAAATGGATGTATCTGTTCTGTATCCGCATGAATAATCCCCATATTATATGGCTGGTAATATTATTATTTTTTTATGGTGACAAAATCAATGGATGATGATGCCTTAAATTACCCCAGTTTTTGCATTGACTTCAGTGCCAACCATCCAGCAATGTTTTAATAATGAATGGCCTCAAAAGTCCCACACTGGTATTCTGTATACACTGTCTGGAACTGTTATGAACTGTCTGTTTGTCTTTAATACACTGCCCATGTCATTTCCACACACCATAGGGTGGCCTGCACAGCGGCCCGTCGCCCTCCCTGGACTCCTGACCTGCTGTAAAATAGTAGGAAGGGCTTGGTCCCAAGCTAAATATCCTGCTGTGTGCCAGGGAAAGAAAGGGCTGAGTGCTGTGGGCAGATAAGATCAGGGCCGGGGCCAGTGGCATAGTGCAGGGGAGCGCGGCAGCGGGGCGGCCCAACCCAGCGCCGGCCCTGACAGCCAGCCAGGGTTAGCCCTGCTGCTGAGTCCCCTTCTTTTCTCCCTCTCTCCCCTTTCACACTGCTCTTTCTCTGCGTCTCTCTCTCTCAATCTCTTTTCCGTTGTCGCTCCATTGTTGTTACAACAATGTCCTGCCAAAAGCCCCTCTATATCGCTGCTGGCCGGCCTGCCTCCCTCATGCATCCTCTTTTTCTCCACCTTTGGGCCTAGAGAACAGGCGGTCCCCTGAGAGAACAGACAAAGTGTCTGCTCAGAGGCCTTGTTGGGATAGGAATGGTTTCTGTAGTCTGTACCATGGCGATATACCCCCACTCCATATGTGGAAGCCGAAGGCACCTGCTGTTTGTAGTGCACTTCAATGGGGCACGACCTACATGAGGGGGAAAATATGTTGCTGCAGTCAAATATTTGGTGTGTGTAAAGAGGACGCACCTAATAAAAGTTGAGAGGCTTTGATGATTATAATAACCACTGGCAACATTGATGGCCATAAAGCTTCTCTGTTTTCAGTGACAAGTCTAATCCTGTAAAAGCGACTGAGCATTAGAGCTTTTTGTCCTTGAGTGCTGTCTGTGCGCACAGTACATTAATTTATCGCAATTCTCTCCAGCATGATATCTGACACCAACCCGGCGATGGCTAATGCCAACCTGTTGTTTTTGTTGGGGGTGGGTGTTTAAACGCGTGTGTTATCCCCCCTGCTGCATCTAATCGCAGACATGCATGGGCCAGCCTGTTTCCTACCATAGCCCCAGACCTCAGCAGTGAGCCCAGCTAATTCTGGAAAACCAGTACCACACAACCGGCACATGTACAAAGAGAGGATGGACCTCCCTCCGGGTCACCCAGGCCTGCTATAATTTTTTAAATGTTTTAATAAAGGTATTTGTTATTTTCATTGACGCCTAGTGCCCCTGGCACAATGGCCTTTCAATGTGGAGGCATTCAACATGCTGCCATCATGCTCTGGTGGGCATCATGGAATCTGGTTGGAATTCCAAGCCTTCCGTAGTGTGACTCTGGGGACCGTCCCTATCATGTTGTCAGGATATGAGAAAACATTCCATGGGTTAGGGCCTCCCGTGTGGCGCAGCAGTCTAAGGCGTTACTAAAGACCGGGTTCATTTCCCGGGCTGTGCCACAACCGGCCATGGTCAGGAGCCCCATAGGACAGCACACAATTGGCCCAGCATCGTCCGGGTTAGAGGAGGGTTTGGCCGGTTGAGCTCATCGTGATCTAGCGACTCCTTTTAGCAGGCCGGGTGCCTGCGGGCTGACCCCGGTCGCCATTAGAACGGTGTTTCCTCCGACACATTGGTGCGGCTGGTTTCCTGGTTAAGCTTGCGGGTGTTAAGGAGCGCGGTTGGGCAAGCCATGTTTCGGAGGACGCATGACTCCACCTTCGCCTCTCCCGAGCCCATTGGGAAATTGCAGCGATGACACAGTAAATAACATTCCATGGTTTATTTTGGGTTTTTTCAGTTTGGGGCTGATATGGTGCTGATGTTGGAAGTTATGATTGCGTTCCATTACGGTGTCGCCTTTTGTCACTTTATGTCCATAACATTGAGAGTAATCTGGCCCTTAGGAGTTTAGCTAATTGTTTTGAAAAAGACTGTTGCTGTAGACGCTACACATTTGTTGATTGAATGGGATGCTTGTTTTTTTAGCCAGATGCATGTTGAACTTCTGTAGCGTCTCTTGCTGCATCTTTGATTCTCTTTCAGCTTTGGCTGTACTGGTTGATTCCAACTGCCTTCTTGACCCTGACATTCTCCTTCAAACCCTTTCCTCTTTTGTACAGAGGTCAGGTTCCACTCAAAGGTCATTGCAGAACACACACACAGACACACACTCCCACTGAGTCCTGAGTCATCAGATGGGTGTTACTCAATACCCCCCATGACTCTTCTCTCTCCCTCTCAGCTGTCCTCCAGGGATGGCCAGCTGTTGGGAAAGGAGCTTGTCACTGTCTGTGGGAGTGTTCCATACCGGTTGTCACAGCTGCACCACTCATGCTTTGTTTCAGGTGTTCTCCGGTCAACCGGCTGTCTGATCCTGTTTGCAGAGGCAAACCTAGAATCATATGGCAAACCCAATGTCATACTGTAGGGCTACTTACTTTAATGCATGTAACTTACAATGGGTTTTGACAATTTCGCTACCTTTTGGAAATAAAACACGGTTTATAAGAAGGATGGGATCCACCCAAATCATTTGGGTTCCTGGATCCCTTCACAGCATAATGAGGCTGCGTTGAGACAGTGACTTATCAATGACCCAAACCCAGCTCAGTTAATCCCTACCATTGTGACGCTGAGTTGTCATAATGCTTCCTCAAATGTACATTAAACCATGGGCGTTGGTAGACACAATGCAAGTATCTGTTGATCCTACAGCTATACTGTTAGCACTAAGGCGTTGTGCCCTAGTAGGAAGACATTGTGTGCAGCTCACCCTGCACTAAGATAAATAACATGAGCATATCTACTTCTGCTAAGCTTCCCAGTAAAACAGTGAAAACAAGTAAGCATCCTAGACAAGTGCTCAAAATTGCCCATGTTAACATATGTAGCTTAAGAAACAAGGTTCATGAAATCAATAATTTGCTAATAACCGATGACATTCATATTCTGATTATCTCTGAAACTCACTTAAATAATACCTTTTTATAAAGCGGTATCAATAAAATGTTATAACATTTACATAAACGACAGAAATGCCATTGGACATGTTGCTGTTTTATATTCAGAACCACATTCCTGTAAATCTTGTTTTAAAAACTGTACAAGTAATATGCCTTCAGGTTCATCTGCCTCACCTAAAGCCCATTCGTGAGGGAAGCTGCTATAGACCACCAAGTGCTAAAAATCAGTATCTGGATAATGTGTGAAATGCTTGATAATGTACGTGATATCAACAGAGGTGATTTTTAAATATCGACTGGCTTTCATCCAGCTGCCCACTCAAAAGCTTCAAAATGTAACCAGTGCCTCCAACCTTGTTCTGGTTATCAGTCAGGGTAGTTATAAATAGCATGTATTGATCACATATTTAATAATGCTGCAGAAATTTGCTTGAAAGCAGTATCCATATCCATTGCATGTAGTTATCACAATATAGTAGCCATATCTAGGAAAACCAAAGTTTTGGAATGTTAGTCCTAAATATTTCTCAAACTAAAAGCATTATATTTGGGACAAATCATTCACTAAACCTCAACTAATTATGTAATAAATATTGTGGAAATTGAGCAAGTTGAGGAGACTAAACTGTTTGGAGTAACCCTGGAACCCTAAACTGTCATGGTCAAAACATGGGGAGAAGTCTGTCCATAATAATGTGCTACCTTCTTCACAGCACTATCAACAAGGCAGATCCTACAGGCCCTAGTTTTGTCGCACCTGTACTAGTGTTCATTAGTGTGGTCAGGTGCCACAAAAGGGACATAGGAAAATTGCAAATGGCTCCAAACAGGGCAGCACGGCCGGCCCTTGGATGTACACAGTTAACATGAATAATATGCACGTCAAAGTGGAGAAGAGATTGACTTCATCACTACTTGTATTTGTGAGAGTTGTTGACATGTTGAATGCACATATTGAATCAGACACCCATGCATAACCCACAAGACATGCCACGAGGTTTCTTCACAGTCCAGACTATGGGAGGCGCACAGTACTACATAGAGCCATGACTACATGAAACTCAATTCCACATGAAGCAGGAAAATTTGATTTAAAAAAACTGAAAAATACACCTTATGGAACAGCGGGAACTGTGAACCAATACAAAGATAGGCACAGACACATGCATACACACCCACGATAACATACGCACTATACACACAAGTACACATGGATTTTGTACTGTAGATACAGTGGGGAGAACAAGTATTTGGTACACTGCCGATTTTGCAGGTTTTCCTACTTACAAAGCATGTCAAGGTCTAATTTTTTATCATAGGTACACTTAAACTGTGAGAGACTGAATCTAAAAAAAACATAAGTATTTGATCACCTACCAACCAGTAAGAATTCTGGCTCTCACAGACCTGTTAGTTTTTCTTTAAGAAGCCCTCCTGTTCTCCACTCATTACCTGTATTAACTGCACCTGTTTGAACTCGTTACCTATATAAATGACACCTGTCCACACACTCAAAGACTCCAACCTCTCCACAATGGCCAAGACCAGAGAGCTGTGTAAGGACATCAGGGATAAAATTGTAGACCTGCACTCAGCAAGGCTGATGAGCCACAGGACAATAGGCAAGCAGCTTGGTGAGAAGGCAACAACTGTTGGCGCAATTATTAGAAAATGGAAGAAGTTAAAGATGATGGTCAATCACCCTCGGTCTAGGGCTCCATGTAAGATCTCACCCCTTGAGGCATCAATGATCATGAGGAAGGTGAGGGATCAGCTCAGAACTACACGGCAGGACCTGGTCAATGACCTGAAGAAAGCTGGGACAACAGTCTCAAAGAAAACCATTAGTAACACATTAGGCCGTCATGGATTAAAATCCTGCAGCGCACACAAGGTCCCCCTACTCAAGCCAGCGCATGTCCAGGCCCGTCTGAAGTTTGCCAATGACCATCTGGATGATCCAGAGGAGGAATGGGAGAAGGTCATGTGGTCTGATGAGACAAAAATAGAGCTTCTTGGTCTAAACTCCATTCACCGTGTTTGGAGGAAGGAGGATGAGTACAACCCCAAGAACACCATCCCAACCATTAAGCATGGAGGTGGAAACATCATTCTTTGGGGATGCTTTTCTGCAAAGGGGACAGGACGACTGCACCTTATTGAGGGGAGGATGGATGGGGCCATGTATGGTGAGATCTTGGCCAACAACCTCCTTCCCTCAGTAAGAGCATTGAAGATGGGTCGTGGCTGGTTCTTCCAGCATGACAACGACCTGAAACACACAGCCAGGGCAACTAAGGAGTGGCTCCGTAAGAAGCATCTCAAGGTCCTGGAGTGGCCTAGCCAGTCTCCAGACCTGAACCCAGTAGAAAATCTTTGGAGGGAGCTCAAAGTCTGTATTGCCCAGCGACAGCCCCGAAACCTGAAGGATCTGGAGAAGGTCTGTATGGAGGAGTGGGCCAAAATCTCTGCTGCAGTGTGTGCAAACCTGGTCAAGAACTACAGGAAACATATGATCTCTGCAATTGCAAAAAAAGGTTTCTGTACCAAATATTAAGTTCTGCTTTTCTGATGTATCAAATATTTATGTCATGCAATAAAATGCAAATTAATTACTTAAAAATCATACAATGTGATTTTCTGGATTTTTGTTTTAGATTCCGTCTTTCACAATTGAAGTGTACCTATGATAAAAATGACAGACCTCTACATGCTTTGTAAGTAGGAAACACTACCGATTTTGCATGTTATCAAATACTTGTTCTCCCCACTGTATGTGGTAGTAGTGGAGTATAGGCTTGAGGGCATACAGTGTGCTGTTGAACGTGTGAATGTAATGTAATGTCCAGTCTCTTCTAGTTAATCATTCATTCAGTTGTCCAACTGTGCGTTTATGGCTCTGGTTTCAGTCACTGCACAGGTGGTGTGGTTGGTCTCACTTGAAGGTTCAGTGTGGTTGAGTCATGTTCTGGTATGCACTGAGTTGGACACTCACTCTGAGATATACTCATGCCCTCATACTGGGGTAGACTCACGTTCTCATGTAGTGGTGTCATTGTGCTCTTGTTTCAATGAAGCGGTGCTCAGTGGGCTTGGTGACTCATCTGCAGAATGGAGAAAGAAGACCTGAAGATCGTGAACAAGGATGAGGAGGATGAGATGGTGTGTTCCCTCATTTTATTACCTCTTTCTACCTTGTCCCCCCCCCCAGCCCCCTCACTCACTCGCACGGCCCTGCTACACTACAGCCATCGGGCGTCCGGCATTGCCTTCAGCCATTGAGGGAATGCTTCCTTTGAAATCATTGAAAGCCGCTATATTGCCGGTGTTGCGCTCACATTGCGTCACGTCCAATGGCAGCGTCCAACTCAAGAATCTCCAAGGTTCAATTCTCGATGGCTGAATTAAAGTAATGACAAATAGTTGATTTTGGTTGCATATGGCCTCCAAGAAGCTTCTAGCTAGCAGAAACTCTAGCTAGCTACATTGACTATTTTCACAATGTAAACAAAAGTTTTAATGAGTACTTGCGATAAACTGGACCAAAGCTATTGTACTTCAGCGTAATCGATGAATATGGTACAGTAGGAAAATAGAATACACACTTCCCCTCTGCTGTCAAAACGGCACACTCTGTGTAGCAGGTAGTGTCACATTGACGCGACGCTTATGGCAAAGTAACTTGACTCGTATAGTGGAGCTGAAGTGTCTCTTGCTCTCTCACATTGTCACAGCTACACCACTCAGGCTCCGCTCTCAGGTCAACCGGCTGTCTGAGCCTGTAGGGACTGGCAGAAGCAAACCCAGAGTCATATGGCAAACCCAATGTCATACAGTAGGACTACATTTGGCCAACTCGAGTAGGACAGCATGTTGAAGAGTATTCCAACTCTGTCCGGTCCAGTCTATTTTAGTTTATCATTAATTCAGTTGTCCAACTGTGCATCTCGCTCGCTCTGTCCCTCTCATTTGGTTGCTCTCTCTCGCTCTGTTGCTCTTGCTCACACGCTACCTCTCCCCCATCGCTCACACGCTTCCTCTCTCTCTTACTCTTTCTCTCTCATTCTTGCTTTCTCATCGCTCTCTCGCTCGCTGTCTCTCCATCGCTCTCTCGCTCGCACACTCTCGCGCAAACACAGCCTGGCTAAAATACAGCCTGGCTAGCTACTGCCCCCTTGAAGATTCAGACAAATTACAAAACAGACTTGATCCTCTCAATCTGTATATGACATGGCACACATTTGATAGAAGTACCAAAAAAGTACAGTTTAGCTATACCGTGCAACACTAATATGAAGTACAATTTTTAACAGTCCTCTCTCCCATCCATGACCCCCTCTAGGAGCTCCAGGGGTACCGTGTGTGTCGGTGGCGTGTGGCGGTGGTGGGTCTTTGGGTTCTCTGTACTGGGGGTTTCCTTCTGCTGCTGCTCTACTGGATGCCAGAATGGTGTGTGAAGGCCACCTGTAGCCGGACCACTGTCAGAGAGGCCGAAGTGGTGCTTCTCCAATCCACTGTAAGTCATTGTCCTCGTTACTATGGCAGAAACCATTCTGTATATTTCAGTAACTATTTTATTTTCAGCCACCAATTTGTAGTTAAAAAATAAATATATTAGGCCTTAATGTTTGAATAAGAAAACACTTAAGTCACTAGCAGTACCCCACCCTTACATGTGGTAAATCATTGGAAATTAATTGTTCTAGATAATGCAATTCCCCCCTCCTTCAAATAACAAATGTGTATCTGAGTCGTTTCACCAATTCAGTGCCCTTTGAGATGTGTAACATGGTGGTTATTTGGGGGGGGGGGCTAATTTTAAGATTCTGTCATAAAGAGCACATGTTCAACTTAATAAAAAACATGTTTTTTTCCCCAACTCGAGGTTAAATAATGGCTCTGTAATTATTGTTGTGTAGTTTTAGTAGTTCTGAAAGCAGCAACCAAGAGCCAAATGGGGTCCTTGAAAGTTGTGAACTATGTTATCATGTAATTGCTGTCAAGCCCCTGCAACTGTGCACAAAGACATGCACGTGCTTGGGCTCACCCCGCAAACCCTTTTAAACTTGCAACATCATTGGACATCATTCCACCTGCCAGTCAACATTGCTGGCTAATTCCTTGTTGTACGAACTAGTATGTTACATGCTATATGTGTGGTGTCGTGTATCGCGCCTGGTAAAAACCTTAGAAATGTTGAATATATTGAACAATAAACTAACTAAATACACCAGTGACACCATTGAGATACAGGTTGTGAGCATAGTGTTTCTGATCGGTTTGAGAATTGTCTTCTAATGTATTTGTCTTGCTAAAATGGCATGTTTAGCGAACGTAATTTTCTGCTTGGTTTCCAGAGAAATGGAGCCTATTGATAGCGAAATTAAACGAGGTCTAATGGATAGATGGTTTATTATGCATGTACGAGACATACATTGACACATTGGTTCCAAAACAGGCGGGTTAAAAAAAGAACAATGTTTTCATCCTCTGGAATGCCTCTAAGTGCCAAATAAAGTAACAGGGTTGACCGTAACAGGGTTGACCGTAACAGGGTTGACCGTAACAGGGTTGACCGTAACAGGGTTGACCGTAACAGGGTTGACCGTAACAGGGTTGACCGTAACAAGCATCAATCCCCTTGTGACAGGGCAAGTGGAAACGTGTGTACAACAGGGAGGGGCAATGAAATGTAATATTATCTATGGGTAGCAAGGTTGACCTGTTATACTTGACCCACTCAGTTTTCCGTTACAAAACACCAGAAAATGGCCAAAAATACACTGCTCATAAAAATAAAGGGAACACTTAAACAACACAATGTAACTCTATGTCAATCACACTTCTGTGAAATCAAACTGTCCACTTAGGAAGCAACACTGATTGACAATAAATTTCACATGCTGTTGTGCAAATGGAATAGACAACAGGTGGAAATTATAGGCAATTAGCAAGACACCCCCTGCAGGTGGGGACCGCAGACCACTTCTCAGTTCCTATGCTTCCTGGCTGATGTTTTGGTCACTTTTGAATGCTGGCGGTGCTTTCAGTCTAGTGGTAGCATGAGACTGAGTCTACAACCCACACAAGTGGCTCAGGTAGTGCAGCTCATCCAGGATGGTACATCAATGCGAGCTGTGGCAAGAAGGTTTGCTGTGTCTGTCAGCGTAGTGTCCAGAGCATGGAGGCGCTACCAGGAGACAGGCCATTACATCAGGAGACGCGGAGGAGGCCGTAGGAGGGCAACAACCCAGCAGCAGGACCACTACCTCCGCCTTTGTGCAAGGAGGAGCAGGAGGAGCACTGCCAGAGCCCTGCAAAATGACCTCCAGCAGGCCACAAATGTGCATGTGTCTGCTAAAACGGTCAGAAACAGACTCCATGAGGGTGGTATGAGGGCCTGACGTCCACAGGTGGGGATTGTGCTTACATCCCAACACCGTGCAGGCATTTGCCAGAGAACACAAAGATTGGCAAATTCGCCACTGGCGCCCTGTGCTCTTCACAGATGGAAGCAGGTTCACACCGAGCACGTGACAGTCTGGAGACGTTGTGGAGAACGTTTTGCTGCCTTCAACATCGCCAGCATGACTGGTTTGGCGGTGGGTCAGTCATGGTGTGGGGTGGCACATTTCTTTGGGGGGCAGCACAGCCCTCCATGTGCTCGCCAGAGGTAGCCTGACTGCCGTTAGGTACCGAGATGAGATCCTCAAACCCCTTGTGAGACCATATGCTGGTGTGGTTGGCCCTGGTTTCCTCTTAATGCAAGACAATGCTAGACCTCATGTGGCTGGAGTGTGTCAGCAGTTCCTACAAGAGGAAGGCATTGATGCTATGGACTGGTTCGCCCGTTCCCCAGACCTGAATCCAATTGAGCACATCTGGGACATCATGTCTCGCTCCATCCACCAACGCCACGTTGCACCACAGACTGTCCAAGAGTTGGCGGATGCTTTAGTCTAGGTCTGGGAGGAGATCGCTCAGGAGACCATCCGCCACCACATCAGGAGCATGCCTAGGCGTTGTAGGGAGGTCACACACACTACTGAGCCTCATTTTGACTTGTTTTAAGGACATTACATCAAAGTTGGATCAGCCTGTAGTGTGGTTTTCCACTTTAATTTTGAGTGTGACTACAAATCCAGACCTCCATAGGTTTATAAATTTGATTTCCATTGATAATTTGTGTGATTTTGTTGTCAGCACATTGAACTATGTAAAGAAAAAAGTATTTAAGAATATTTCATTCATTCAGATCTAAGATGTGTTATTTTAGTGTTCCCTTTATTTTTTTGAGCAGTGTAGTAGAATCCGCTCACCTGCTTTTACACTATGATTTGATTTAGATGTGAAGTTTTTTTATAGCAATTTTTTTAATCAAATGCAATAGTTTCAATATGTTAAAACGAGAGTTCAGTTCATGTAACAGGGTTGACTTTAAAATGAGGGACATGCTGAATTTTGGCACTAGCAAGACTTTATTCATATAAAAATCTGATTTATTGAATTGTCCGTGTGGTCTATATTGAATGTAACAGGTTTTTAAATTCAATATTGGTGCACAATTTGTACTTAAAATATTAAAAGGCACTCATTTTGTGGAATGACTCATCTGTTCAGCTTTTTGCTCTCTGGATAGACTAATGCCCATATTCTCAACGCCAGAGCAAAACGAACTCCCATAGTCCTATTTCCTGTGGGATCATGGCACTTGCTTTCACTTTAACATGCAATGCTAGCCTACAATGAACCCATGCTATCCATATATAGGCAACTGCCAACACAATTGAGACACTTGAGTAAATGAGGGATGTACAGTATATTGAAATCAGGTGCTTCCACGCAGGTGTGGTTCCTGAGTTCAATAAGCAATTATATCCCATCATGCTTAGGAAGATGTATAACAATTCAGAGCAGGCCATTATTTTGGCTATCTTGGCTATTCCCTCATAGGATGACAATGTCCCCAACCACAAGGCAGGTTTGATTACTGAATGGTTTGATGAGCATGAAAACGATGTAAACCATATGCCATGGCCATCACCAGATCTCAACCCAATTGAACACTTATATGGGAGAATCTGGAGAGGCGCCTGAGACAGATTTTTCCAACCACCACCAACAAAACACCAAATGATGGAATTTCTCGTGGAAGAATGGTGTTGCATCCCTCGAATAGAGTTCCTGACACTTGTAGAATCTATGCCATGGTGCATTGAAGTTGTTCTGGCTCGTGGTGCCCCAATGAGCCCTATTAAGACACTTTTTTATGTTGGTATTTCCTTTTCTTTGGCAGTTACCTGTACTGTATTTTTTTTTTAACAGTATGGTTTCAGACTAACTTTTTCCCCTTTTGACACTGGTGCCACTGCCACTAACATTTTCAGTTGGTGGCACCAGCCCATGATTTTGTTACGGTGTCACGCAATAGAAAACATTTGGAATAATGTTTTAGGGTCATTTTCAGTGCTATTTCGATGGTATGATTCAAGAAATACGTAGTTATGTCCAAGCAGGAATGCATGATAAATATATTTTGACGTGCAAACCAGTACTTGGGTTGCCAATTAGGCTATTGTTGCTACAATTTTGGTGTCAAGATAGGGCTCTGGAATTGCAGATTTATTTTGTTCAGTAGAGATTCATTTGCTTATCTTTTTTTTAAAACAAATAGCACAGGCTAATTGACTTTGGGCAACTTGAAACCAAAACCCCAAAAATATACCATTTTGAGTGAAGTGACCAGGTAGAATTTGTAGCTCGCAATGATGCGACCACATCCAAGCGTGGAGGTGTAGTTTACACCTCTCTGGTGTGTCTACCAGCTTACGTTTGTTGCCTATGTTTTAACCTAGTGCTTATTTGATTCATTATATACCTTTTATTTGAAAGGATTTGGGGGTTAGTTTAAGAGTTTGGGATTACAGGGCAGCGGGTCATCATGAGATTTTACGCAGGGGCCCGACATGGACTATAAGTGCAGCAGTGCAGTTGATATTGTACCGGGGATTATATTTCTATTGTGATTAATAATTATCATGGTAAATTGGAATGTTCTGTCAATAAGCATAGTGGATAGAAAAATACAAAACCAGGATAATGCATCAAACTCTACAAGAGCAGACTCTCCATCAATGAATCTGAAGCTGTTCACATACAAAGGCTTTATTTTTGCTTCACTAAGTAACGGGAATACAAGACAACCTGTCACCGCTGATGGTGTGTGTGTGTTTCTCAGGATGAGTTTAAGCGCTGGTTTCTAGCCAAGGTGCGAGTGATGCTGGCCCCCGGGAGGAACCCCTTTGACAGCCTGGAGACCCAGACCACTCCCCCCATGGCCAACGGACACTCCCCCCACTCCTCGAACAGCCCCAGCCAGGAGTTCAACAGGAAGTACGCAGAGTACCAGCCCACTCAGGTAATAACACGTGATGGCACACACAGTAACATACATGGATGGTCTTTTTACTTATTTTACCTGTCTTTCTCTCACACAGTCACAAAAATATAAACTTTCATGGTCAATTGGAGGGGTGCACCAAAAAAGTTTCTGACTTCTGTTGATAACATTGTGTTATTCTTTTTTTTCCCTTTCTCATTTCAGATTCGCTATTTTACACTCCATAGCACAAAGTACTACTGGAATGACGAGGTCCAGAATTTTGAGGTGTTAACGTAAGCAATTTAACGAACCATAATTATATTCAGTGACCTGGAAACTTTTCTGAAGTTACAGTGCATTCAAAAGGATTCAGACGCCTCCAAGTTTTCAACATTTTGTTACGTTGCAGCCTTATTCTAAAATAGATTAAATGCGTACATCTCATCAATCTACACACAATACCCAATGACAAAGTGAAAACAGGTTTTTAGAAAATGTTATATATACAAAAAATATATATATAGATAGATAGATTAAAACAAAACAGAAATACCTTATTTACATAAGTATTCAGACCCTTTGCTATGAGACTTGAAATTGAGCTCAGGTGCATCCTGTTTCCATTGATCATCCTTGAGATGTTCCTACAACTTGATTGGAGTCCACCTGTGGTAAATTTGATTGATTGGACATGATCTGGGAAGGCACACACCTGTCTATATAAGGTCCCACAGTTGACTCTGCATGTCAGAGCAAAAACTAAGCCATGAATTTGAAGGAATTGTCCATAGAGCTCCGAGACAGGATTGTGTCGAGGCACAGATCTGGGGAAGGGAACCAAAACATTTCTGCAGCATTGAAGGTCCCCAAGAACACAGTGGCCTCATCATTCTTAAATGGAAGAAGTTTGGAACCACCAAGACTCTTCCTAGAGCTGGCCGCCCGGCCAAACTGAACAATCGGGGAAGAAGGACCTTGGTCAGGGTGGTGACCAAGAACCTGATGGTCACTCTGACAGAACTCCAGAACTCATCTGTGGAGATGGGAGAACCTTCCAGAAGGACAACCATCTCTGCAGTACTCCACCAAACAGGCCTTTATGGTAGTGGCCAGACGGAAGCCACTCCTCAGTAAAAGGCACATAACAGCCTACTTGGAGTTTGCCAAAAGGCCCCTAAAGAACTCTCAGACCATGAGAAACAAGATTCTCTGGTTTGATAAAACCAAGATTGAACTCTTTGGCCTGAAAGCAAAGCATCATGTCTGGAGGAAACCTGGCACCATCCCTATGGTGAAGCATGGTGGGGGTAGCATCGTGCTGTGGGGATGTTTTTCAGCGGCAGGGACTGGGAGACGTGTCAGGATCGAAGGAAAGATGAATGGAGCAAAGTACAGAGAGATCCTTGATGAAAACATGCTCCAGAGCCCTCTGCCCCAGTCTGAGGTCCTAAGGTTCACCTTCCAACAGGTCAACGACCCTAAGAACACATCCAAGACAACACAGGAGTGGATTTGGAAAAAGTCTCAATGTCCTTGAGTGGCCCAGCCAGAGCCCGGAATTGAACCCAATCAAACATCTCTGGAGAGACCTGAAAATAACTGTCCAGCAATGATCCCCATCCAACCTGACAGCGCTTGAGAGGATCCGCAGAAAAGAATGGGAGAAATTCCCCAAATACAGGTGTGCCAAGCTTGTAGCATCATACCCAAGAAGACTTGAGGCTGTAATCGCTGCCAAAGGTGCTTCAACAAAGGACTGAGTAAAGGGTCTAAATACTTATGTAAATGTGATATTTCAATTTTTGTGTGTGTGTATCCAAGCAAATGTGTTCCAGTGGAGGTTTCTGGTTTCCCCTCATTCACGCATGCCTGCACACACACCACAGGGGCTTGGAAGACCTGGAGGTGACCTGTTCCAACATCCACTCAGAGCACAGCACGGGGCTCACCAGCAACCAGCAGGCGTACAGGTAGAGACTATTTCATTGCACTTTACCCTCGACTGGACTCCGGACTACAGCTACTACTGCAGCTTATTGAATAACCCAGAGGTTTGCCCTTTCCTATGGTAGATTCACCACCCCCATCCCCCAGACTTCACAACTGCCGGCCACAGCAGCATCTCTTGTCACCTTAGACGACTGGACATCTAATAGCCCAGTCACCTAACAGAGCCCTGAAAACACCTGATAATAGCCCTGCTGTCAGTCTGCTCAGGACTGGCCTAATGCTCCCTGTGTATCACATACCCAGCGTCTAGTGTGTGTGTTGAGTGTGACTCTGACCTACTTAATGCAGCACTGTCAGTGTCGGCACCTTATCAAGGGTTTTATTACAACCCTTTACAACGGTTTGTTATAAAGTGGAATGAGCTGTTAGTGTTTGAGCTGTAAATGTTGAACCCGTCCTCTCATTCTTTCCCACAGGAGACTGTTTTTCGGAGTGAATGAAATTGCAGTGAAAGTGCCTTCAGTTTTCAAGCTGCTAATCAAAGAGGTAGGAGAGGTTTTGGGGTTTAAATGGGAATACGGTATTCATGTCCTTTACTTAAAGAATTGCTTGATGTTCTTGCCATTTTTCATTATCTCTGAGAAGTAATTGATATCATTAGCCTACAGTGAGTGTACAAAACATTAGGAACACCTGCTCTTTCCATGACATACTAACCAGGTGAAAGCTACTCTCCCTTATTGATATCACCTGTTAAATTCACTTCAATCAGTGTAGATGAAGGGGAGAAAACATGAAGGGTTTTTAAGCCTTGAGACAATTGAGACATGGATTGTGAATGTGTGCAATTCAGGGGGTGAATGGGCAAGACAAAAAATTAAGTGCCTGAGTGTTTTAAGAACTGCAACGCTGCTGGGTTTTTCCCGCTCAACAGTTTTCAGTGTGTATCAAGAATGGTCCACCACCCAAAGGACATACAGACAACTTACTAATAATTTACATCCAAAGGTGCATATGAAAATCAATAGCTATTTTATCTGTGATCCTGATACAGATGTAGGATCTTAATTTTAGCGTGTTTGCTACAGCTGGAAAATAATCCTTCAGCAACAGGAAATGTGAATTATTATGTGAATTTTAATTAATGGACATTTTTGTAGGGGTTGTTACATTTTTCATATGGGAAAATCAAGTCTGAAATTTCAAAGTCGAAATTACAAACGTCAGAAGCACTTTTAAACCTCAAATACACTGCAAGTTTTACATTTACAGCTCTCCTGCAAGTGTGATCCAAATAATGAGAATCATATCCAAGAGCTGTGCGTGGCATTCTAATGATTGCATTCTGTTGAATGGAAGCCAACGGCTTTAAAAAATACATGTAAAAAATGACCGGACATAATGATTCTCAGTTGTTGCAGGGAGGTTGTCTTTAGTCTAATGAGTGAACAGGGCCAACAATGGCAGTACAAACAGCATTTTCCACCTCCGCAGTTCCTCTCAGCTCCTTATTGTCTTTCTATCTCTCTGATGTCTCCTCGCTCTTTCTGACCTCACTCTCTCTGCGACAGTCTCCATCTCGTTCTCTGTCTCTGTTGTGCGCTCTGTATAAAGAAACACATTGAACCATATGTGTCAGTCAAAGGGATATTTGGCGTTCATTTATACCATCTTCACACTTAGGCCAAACCATGACTGGTTAAGTCTGGCTTAATCAGTCACTATTCTAATAGTATGTCCAAATTGATGTCTTTTGTTGCAGCTTGTTGTTTTGAAGAAGTTGGCTGAACTACCTGTCCCCCGGTCTCTCCCCCTGCAGGTCCTCAACCCTTTCTACATCTTCCAGCTCTTCAGTGTGATCCTGTGGAGCGCCGACGAGTACTACTACTACGCCGTAGCCATCGTCTTCATGTCGGTCATATCCATAGCTACCTCTCTGTACACCATTAAAAAGGTACGTCTGCCCCCCCTCACGTTCCCTTCTTTGTCTTTCTCAACTCCTCCTCTTACTTCCTTCCTCCATTTTTACAACATTTATGAAATAATCAACAGTTAAAGGTGAATCTGGGGCCTTGCTGATCCAGCCTGAGCTCAACAAAGCTGGACTAAGCCAGAGTTAACTGCAATAGTCCCCTCCCCACTCTAATCCCAGAACCATTCAGGCCTGCATGAAAGGGCCCATCTCTGTATGGTCTGCTTCCCCTGAGGCCCTGGGTTCACCCCCTTACAATCACACCGCATAGGTAGGGAGATGGAAGAGGAGGGGTGGAGACTTCTGCCGGTGCCCTGGGTTTACCCACAGCCCCCTTTAGAATCACACTGCATTTGTGAAGAGAAGGATATGTAGAGGAAGGGCATGGATGGAGAAAGGGTGGAAGAAGAGGGGGGGGGGGGTGAAGGCTTCTCTCTAACCCCGAGGGAAATTAGAAGCTGTTAGCTAGAGGCCTGTTTTTCTAGCACCTGATGTGTGGTTCTGCTTATTTTCTGTTTTCTGAAACTATTCTCTACTTTTCAGCAATACGTCATGCTTCACGACATGGTGGCAGCACACAGTATTGTCCGTGTTTCAGTCTGCAGAGCCAACAACGGTTTGTCTAACATACCTCATTTCGATTTTATGCACTTTGGCTAGTGTTCAATTAGCCACTAGAAGGTCACACTTTTTTTTGTGCGTGTCTGCGGCAGTGGGCTCAGGCCCACATATGATGATGCCTCAGCGTTCTTCCCCTGCTGCCCAGAGTGGCAAGAGTAATGAGAGATATGCTGAACAAAGAGATGCACGGAATACCTCGTTTTCTCTCTCTCTTACCTCCCTCTACTTTCCCTTCCTTTCTCTCTTTCCTCTGCTCTCCTCCTCTCCCCCCTGTCTCCACACCTACTGCCTCTCTCCTCTCCTTTGTGTTGGATCATAGCAGACATCGAGGAGGCCCTGTCCACTGACCTGGTGCCCGGCGATGTCATGGTCATCCCTAGCAACGGGACCATCATGCCGTGCGATGCGGTGCTGGTCAGCGGCACCTGCATTGTCAACGAGAGCATGCTGACAGGTGTGACCTGGAAATTCCAACGTCTGTCTGTCTCACTACCCAAATACAAAATGTATACAAAATGTATATTTTACATTTGTGCAAAAGCAGCACACAACATTACACTCTGTAAATGCTGTATACTTGTGCATCAAAGCTCCCAGACTCAATCTCCGTCTCTCCTTCTCGCCCCCCTCCTGTCCCTGTCTCTCCCACCTCCTCCTCCCCCAAGGTGAGAGTGTGCCGGTCACCAAGACCAACCTCCCCAACCCAGGTGAGGGGGACAAGGAGGGTGACGAGGCCTACAGCATGGAGGAGCACAAGAGACACACCCTCTTCTGTGGCACGCACATCATCCAGACCCGTTTCTACTCAGGGGAACTGGTCAAGGCAGTGGTGGTCCGCACAGGTTAGTGTGTATGTGTCCTCAGTCACAACACACGCACACACTACCTATTTTATTTTTGTTCGATCATGATCTACCCTCAGATTTATTTTTAGGATCAGTTGGCACATTCTGAATTCTGCTATCATCTAAATATGCTCGTCCGTGTCCCCCTCCCCCACCAGGCTTCAGCACAGCTAAGGGCCAGCTGGTGCGCTCCATCCTCTACCCCAAGCCCACGGACTTCAAGCTGTACCGCGACGCCTACCTCTTCCTGCTGTGCCTGGTGGCTATAGCCGGTATCGGCTTTGTCTACTCCATTGTCCTCAGCATCATGAACAAGGTACTGGACTGAACATTCAGGGAAGAGGGAGAGTGACTAGTCCTTTTTAGATAGTGTACAGTGGTAATGGTCAGTGGTAATGTGGTTAGGGCATTACATTGGAAAATGGAGTTGAACTGAAAAAGACTGGCTATTCAGCATCACATTCAATTCCTACATGAACTCCTATTGTATTGGACTTGTTTTCTTTGTCCTCTCCTCTACTGTGGCCCAGGTACCAGCCAAGACCATCATCATCGAGTCCCTGGACATCATCACCATCACCGTGCCCCCCGCGCTGCCCGCTGCCATGACGGCGGGCATCGTGTACGCCCAGCGCCGCCTCAAACGCATCGGCATCTTCTGCATCAGCCCCCAGAGGATCAACATCTGTGGCCAGCTCAACCTGGTCTGCTTCGACAAGGTGGACACACACAGACACACACACTAGTAGAGGCTGTGCTTGGGAAACTAGTTGTATTATGGCCTGACCTCTATATTTACTTTGACGAAAGGGTTATTCTCCCCCTATTCACCATCTCTGTTACTCTCTCCTCAGACGGGTACACTCACAGAGGATGGACTAGACTTATGGGGAGTCCAGAGAGTGGAGAATGGCTCTTTCCACCTGTCAGAGGAGAATGCTTACAAGGAGAGTCTGGTCAAGTCCCAGTTTGTAGCCTGCATGGCCACCTGCCACTCTCTTACCAAGATTGATGGCCAGCTGTCCGGAGACCCTCTGGACCTGAAGATGTTTGAGGCCACAGGTTGGGTGAGTGACCGAAACTGGACCTTTAACCTCTGTCCTTCACTATTTCTTAATCCGTCCAATGTGTTTCATGCCGATATATGTCGATGTCGCTTTCCCCTGACTTTCAATGATGTGCGGATCACACGTATGGGTCCATTTTTAGATGTTGGTCAGTTGAAATATCCACTTTCGATGCAGCTTAGTGTTTCTTTCATGTTTACTCCTCCCTCTTCTCCTTGTCAGATCCTGGAGGAGGCCACTGAGGAGGAGACCTCCCTCCACGACCGCATCATGCCCACCGTGGTGCGGCCCCCCAAGCAGCTGATGCCCCCCGAGCCCATTATGTCACCCGAACAGGACATGGTACGAATAGTTTACCCCCCCCCCCACCCGAGAGCAAGGCACTGATGTGTAAATGATTAAGATTAAGCTGTGTCACATATTCACCTGTCACAACCCGTCACATATTATTTGAAAGGCACTGTTTGATTGTACATTCACTCTGTTTACTTCACTGTCACACTGTAGGAGCTGTATGACTTGTCGGTAAGTAGTGCTATTGCTCTTGTTTTTAATATTTCTCCTAGTTTGACTTGGAGGTGAAAGGTAATTCTGTGTGGTGTGTCCCTATACAGTTGGCCTATGAGATTGGTATTGTGCGTCAGTTCCCCTTCTCCTCGGCGCTGCAGAGGATGTGTGTGGTAGCCCGTCTGCTGGGGGAGAAGCGCATGGATGCCTACCTCAAGGGGGCGCCCGAGGTGGTGGCCAGCCTCTGCAAGAAAGACACTGGTTGGTCTCTTAACTGTTTACTCTGAATTTGACAGTACATTTTGCAGACGCTCCTATTGAGAAGAAGTTATGGCCAGTATCGTAAGGAATGAACGCTCGGCTATTCAGTCATAGCCTTGGACTAACTAAGTGTGATAATCATGGTCACGTCACACGACTGGTGTATTGACATGATGCCAATGCCATGATAAAGACGAGCATTTTCAGTGAAATGTTTTGCTCCCTGGAATTGTTCATTTTGAGGATGTTTTCGAAACCGTCTGTCCGTGTAGTTCCAGAGGATTTTGCGGATGTTCTGGAGGACTACACCAAGCAGGGCTTCCGGGTCATCGCCCTGGCCCACCGCCGCCTCGAGTCCAAACTCACCTGGCACAAAGTCCAGAACGTCAACAGGGACCAGATGGAGGCCAACATGGAGTTCCTGGGGCTGATCATCATGCAGAACAAGCTGAAGGCTGAGACCGCCGGGGTACTGGAGGACCTCCGCAGGGCACACATCCGCACCGTCATGGTCACTGGTGAGAAAGCGGGCACACCATGTTTATCATATAAACATACACAGTAAAACATCATCACTGATCTGACTTAACTGGATCTGTGAAAGCCATTCAGTAGACTTGGATGCCAATGGTCTTGAATCAGTGATGAGGGACCTCAAGGTATATGCCATTTAGCAGAAGCTTTTTTCCCCAAAGCGACACATAATCATGCATGCATACATTCCACATATGGGTGGCCACAATACTGGTGTTACAAGCGCCATGCTCTACCAACCAAGCCACACAGGATCACTATCAGACATGAGTTGTCACTCTCTAATGACAACCACCAGTACCCATTCATACTGTAGCCATGCCTCACACACGTAGAATGTGATGTTGGCTGTGATGATCTTTGGGTTTTTCTTGTGGTTCTCAACGCTTTACGGAGGTATTCCTGGAATCCAGACTAATAAAGTTCTGGGCCATGCAGCTTAACTGGCAGAAAGAGCCAAAGTCCTGCCCGGTGTCTCTCTCTCTCTCCTTTTCTCCCTCTGTCGCTTTCAGCACTGTAAATGTAATCACACAATTATATGGTTTCACCGCCCGCCAACCCCTCTCACTAACCCGTGGCCTGTCATGCGGACCACTGGTCCAGAGCCAGTATGCCCAGGCTGCCCCATCCCAACCCCTACCCAGGTTTAGAGTTTCACAAAGAGCATAGCGTCAGGACAATACCCCCCTGTACCTCAGGGAATAGGAGGCAGTCGCCTCTTGGGCAATGATCTAAAAATCTGTTTTGTCTCTCTTCCCCCCACTTCCATAATGGTTATGAGTAGGTCTGTGCCTAAAGGCAACATTTAATATCTTTCCTCCAGGTGACAACATGTTGACGGCCATCTCAGTGGCCAGGGACTGTGGCATGATCCCCCCTCAGGACCGGGTCATCATCGCTGACGCGCTGCCCTCCAAAGATGGTCAGTCGGCCAAGATCAACTGGCGCTACGCAGACAAACCCAGCAAACATGTGGGCAAAGCCCCACGCCTGGAGGTGAGAGATGGACCTCTGGTGGTGGGTGTGGCTAATTACAGCTCTGTCAGACAGACACACACACACACACTAGATGCTGGGTGAGTGAGATGGAAAACAGAAACACCACACATGAGCGCCCTCTGTGGACCAGCATGAGTCATGATTAAGCTAGATGCTCGGATCCCCCTCAGTTTCAATGAGAAGCTGGTTACATCAGAACTCAGAAATAGCCCAGTGATCACATGCAGCAGGAATGGATGAATGAATGGGTGTGTTCTGGGTTCTAGACAATGGCAGCCAGTCATTGTGTCAGATTGTGTCTAGATGCTATCAGGAATATGTATATTTACTGGCATACCTTAAAGGGATAGTTTGGGATTTTGGCAATGAAGCCCTTTATCTACTTCCTCAGTCAGATGAACTTGTGGATACCATTTGTATGTGTTCAGTTTGAAGGAAGTTGCTACCTAGCGTTAGTGCAATTACTGGAAGTCTATGGGAACAACTAGCATGCTAACTGTCCTTGTGGACGTCGTCATTGCGCTAAAGCTAGTTAGCATTGGCTCACGAAACTTGCTCCAACTTCCTTCGTACTGGACGTTGAGACATAAAAATGGTATCCCTTGTTCATCTGACTCTGAGGAAGTAGATATAGGGATTTGGCAATGAAGCCCAGTTTATATGGAAACCAGTGGTAATTTCGTTAACAAAAATAGTGACAAAAATATTTTTCAGTGGCAATTGACAAGACTTTAACTAACTAAATAGACCCAGAAAAAAAAGACTAAACGAAAAAGCTTTTTCATTTCAGTTGACTGTTGACTTCAGTTGGCTATCCTTTGCCTGGTTAAGAAACACAAGCTGCTTTACGAAATGAAAAACAGTAGCTGCATTGAGTTTAATAGTAAAACAAGTCTAGCTATGTTTTTCTCTCCCTTGAGTATAGAGAACTAGGCTGTCTTTGAATTTGTGGTCTCACTCAACCCTCCCACTTTCCCCACTGCATTTCATAGGCAGGTTCTGTAGCCAACTCTCCCTCTTTTCCTGAGAGAAACAGCTTGATTCTAGCCCTTACGGTTCAAAAGATATGACCCATAATACCGCAGCTACGTGTTTTTCTCTCTATCACGCATTGGCGGGCCGCATTTTGCATTCATAAAGCGGCTCGTTCTTAAACTAGGCTACTTGCAGACCGGACTGTTAACTATTTGTTTAGGCGACAACTTGTTCAGTCATAGGGGTCAATTTATTGACTAAATTCCTCTTTCCACTACACTGTATCTGACTGGGTAAATAACTTTTATTTTGTGTTAATGGGGACTCAGACTAAAAAAAAACTTGGACCAGTACTCGAGCACCGATTCGGACTCTACGTTTTTGTGACTCCACTACATCACTGAGCGAAACAGTCATTAGCTCCCATTCTACTTTTGGACCCCAATGTGGCTGTGGCATCTGTGGAACGTTGACCACAATGCCAATGACGCGACCGAGTGACGATGTGTAACCCTTCCTGCTTTGCGGCACCATCTGGTGATTATGCTTCTCTCGCGCTCTCTCCACTTGTGTGTGTGTGTGTGTGTGTCTATTTGTTCTGTATGTAATGTACACTATCTATGTAGGCTGAGTGAGGAATTTACATGGCCAGATAATTATTCTATATGTTTGTCATATTTCTGCTGCTGGGAAGAGAAAAGGATGTTACTCAGACAAATATGTTGGTAGGACAACGCTATGCATGTTTGTGCACGTAGGTCAGTGACATATGTTTACTACAGGTTTAATGAGGCAATACAAATGTGACGTGACTAAAAATGAAAGGGCATTTAGTTGACTAAAATGGCCCACTGTTTTCATCATTTTGACAATAACTACACCAAGTCTTAATGATATTTTAGAGTGCCAAAGTGAATATTGGTGGAAACTGAAGTTGTCAGTTGCTAGCTTTTACAACTGTTACGCTACATAAGCCATGTTGTATCACTCATCTGCAAGATGTCATTCTTCCCTTGTTCACCTGTACCTGCTTGCCCCCCCCCCCCCCCCTGTCCCTTCCTGTCCCAACAGGAAATAGAGATCAGTCTAGAGGATGTGTGTCACACTGACGAGCCCACGTCTCAGGACCAGTACCACTTCGCCATGAGTGGCAAGTCCTTTGCTGTCATCTCTGAGCACTTTCAGGATGTGCTGCAGAAGGTAATGGGGTCCATTCCCCAATAAACACATAGCTATTGCTGTTGTGATTTGGTTGTGTCTAATGCATTGTTGTCGGCCTATGTGGTGTAGTTGGTGCTGCGTGGGACAGTGTTTGCCCGAATGGCCCCAGACCAGAAGACCCAGCTCATTGAAGCACTGCAGAGTGTGGAGTGAGTAGAGACGCTGTTGACCCAATGGGCACAAATGGCACAGTACACACTTACCCTCTTCATAGATCTGTTTTAAATTGCATTCATTACACATTTTGTAAATTACAGTTAAAAACAGTAAATTATCTTTCCCCATCTGCAGCTATTTTGTGGGCATGTGTGGAGATGGCGCAAATGATTGTGGTGTAAGTACAGACCTCTTTTGAAAGTGTTTTTTGTTGTCAAATTATCATGCAGATAGTGTCTTCTATGTTATTGCTTCAACTTTCTCCCCCCCTCCAACCTCGCTCTCTAGGCTTTGAAGAGGGCTCATGGTGGGATCTCTCTCTCCGAGCTGGAGGCCTCTGTAGCCTCTCCCTTCACCTCCAGGACCCCCAACATCTCCTGTGTGCCCAGCCTCATCAGGTAGGCCTGCTCTGGGCCTCAAGCACCAGAACACTACCCATCAGCTCAACATGGCTAACAAATGAACACCAGCCTACTGCCAAGCTTAGAGACTAATCAGTGAGCCTTATAAAAACACTTGCATACTGACTCGCTCGATTTGTTCCTAAAAAAAAAATTCTAATAATATCTATCCACAGAGAAGGGCGAGCGGCTCTCATCACATCCTTCTGTGTGTTCAAGTTCATGGCCCTCTACAGCATCATCCAGTACATCAGTGTCACCCTGCTCTACTCTGTGAGTACAGTACCCCTCCCTTAGTCTCGGCACTCCTGTCAGGATATTACTAGTCTCTGGTGTATACAGTAGCTGACCTGTGACCTTATCTCTCTGTAACCATGTCAGATCCTCAGTAATCTGGGAGACTTCCAGTTCCTCTTTATCGACATCGCTATCATCCTCCTCATCGTCTTCACCAGTAAGTAGATCAATACTAGCTAGTTTGACACTTGTCCACAAGTGTCCTGACACTTTTTTTTATTGCGATTTAATTTGGTTTTTAGAAACTTACCCCACCAGCAATAGACTTCCTCATTGCTCGTTCTGCACTATGGGGGTCACGGATAAATATGAACAAAATCTCAAAAAACACCCAAATACTTTATTTTTAGAAACAGCAAAGCTCTCAGTAGAGTGATGCAGGTCTTTAGATGTTGGTAAGTTTCTATAAACCAGGTGACATTTTTGAAAATTGAGATTTGTTAGAAATAAAAGTGAACTTGTCCTTTTAAATTAAATGTTTGATCTACTACCAGCTTTGCTGGGTTTGTACTTCACTCTCTCTACCCATCGTACCTTCCGGTTCCTTACTTCTTTCCCTGTGTCTTTGTCATGATCTCTCCCACCTTCTGTCCAGTGTCTCTGAACCCAGCGTGGAAGGAGCTGGTGTCGAGGCGTCCCCCCTCAGGTCTGATCTCAGGCCCTCTGCTGTTCTCCGTACTGACTCAGATCCTCATCTGTCTGGGCTTCCAGACCATCGCTTTCCTCTGGGTCCGACACCAGGCCTGGTACGACATCTGGACGCCAGAGTCTGAGTGAGTCCAAGTTCAACCCCCAAGCTAACTACAGAACCTATTCAAAACACACCATTGGGGGGACAGCAGTAAGAATGTAAAATCACCAATTCACACCAATAACCTGTAACAATACACCAATGGACCAACGAGACGACACTACCAGACTCAAAACAAACCAATAAGCCAAATACCGTGAATGTCTTATTGTATACCATTACTGCAAACAGTAGGGACATCGCCAGTCAACCTTTGACTTGTAAAACTGCTTCCCGATATACATATGACTGTGTGCATCTCTGTTCTCTCCTCTCCCAGTGCCTGCAACTCGTCCCCCCATGCCAACTTCTCCCCGAAGCACAACTCCTCTGAGGACGACCACAACATCAAGAACTACGAGAACACCTCCCTGTTCTATGTCTCCTCCTTCCAGTACCTCATCGTGGCCATTGTCTTTTCCAAGGGGAAGCCCTTCAGACAGCCCAGCTACAAAAACTGTGAGGACCAACGTTCCTACGTATTCGCCTGAAAATCGGCTAACAGTATAAAAGTGTTTTTTTAAGTGTTGGATCCAAAATCAAGGTTTTGAGATTGGTTGGAAATGCACAATTTTTTCCTGTGTGACTGACCTATGTTTGATTAGTTGTTCTGTCCGTCTCTTTCTTTGCAGGGCCCTTCGTGGTGTCATGTATTGGCTTGTACATATTTCTGTTCTTCATCATGTTCTACCCTGTGTCTGCTATCGATGAATTCCTAGAGGTGAGTGGGCATCAACCAGGAGAGACGAGCTTCATACAGATATTAGCCTCAAGCTTCGGTTGAATTGGGTCCTACAGTAATGACTTTGTGAATTAACATGGCGTTGCTTCACTTTTCTTGTTTAAATGTGCTCTTGAGAATCTGTTCCTCTCCCTCCCGTCTAGATTGTGTGTGTTCCATTTGAATGGAGAATCGCTCTGTTCTTCATCATCGTAGTCAATGCAGCCGTGTCTGTCTTGGCGGAGGTAAGACACACACATTAAACTGTCCATTTTGCAATATTCTGGGCTCTCTTTACACCATGTTACATAGGTATTTTTTGCATGCACAGTTTTTGTTTGGTCAGTGTTGACGTCATCAATGTTGTCGTCATCAGTGTTTTGATGAAGGTGCATAGGTTGTCACGTGGTGTTCGATTGTGCGTTGACTCTGACCTACTGTCGGAGAGTGTTAAAGGATGAAGTGGAGGGCTGAGCTGTGATGTACCATTTGATTATCTTTTCAGTATGAAAAATACAGAAACTGCCTCGTCTTTCATTGACGTAACCAACTGAAAATGCCCTCTTGTTATTTGAGCGGGGACACTCACACAATTCCTCCCTTTCTTTAAATACAACCGGTCATCACCACAGTGACGGCCACGCTGTAAACCACTCAGCGCATTAAATCTAATGGGTGGTTGGTTACACACCCAGGCACTGCTCTTTCTCAATCTCCAAGCGTAGACAAGTGGCAGAAAATGATGACCTAGAGCTGTGTGGCCCAATGATGGAGATGGATAACCGGTGATTTACTATTAGAAAATGCCCCTGGCTTGCCCTGCGCAGTAGAGCAGTTCTCTCTCCCCGCTCTTGAGCCTGCCACACACAGCTTAGCAGTGACACAAGACGGCGGGCTCTCCAAGGCTGCCAACCTCCCACACACCAACCAATGACGCTCAATGGATAATCACCAGGAACAGATCCCTGTCTCACAACAAAATCCACTTTTAAAAAGCACCATCCTGTTGTAGATGATGACACCCTCTTTCTCATTGTATTTATTGTCTTCGTTTATGTTGAGAATAACTCCTTTTGCCTCTACTCACGACTAACGCACAGAGCTGAAATCACCTCGAATGTCCTTTCAGTAGTTTGACTATACAAAACACAAATGAGGATGGACAAAATCTGCTTGAGAAAAGCTGTGTGATCAAGTAGCCACTCTGCTCTTTGTAATTTTTTTCCCGCCCACTGCGCCTATTATTCCATAGACCCTCGTCCTTGACGTCGTCTTATGGAAGCTTGTGTTCAGCCGAGACAAGCAGGGCAGCTATGGCACCACCCCCGCCACCCCGACAACACAGGTTGGGAAATCTGACACTCCTCTTCCACCGTTTCTTTTAATCTCCCCTGGTGACCCCCCCCCTTCTTTCTCTCCTTTCTCTTTCTCTATCACCCAGCACTCTTATTATATAACATACCCAAACCTTGCATGTGTGGACCTTATTGTTCTCTGACCCTCTTTCGCCCCATGGTGGGTTGTCTGTGTTATTACTCTGGGAGCACGATTCCTTCCTATATTTAATACCCCCAGCAGTAGTACAGTATTGGCTCCAGTAAGCTCCTCCGGCTGCATGCGCCATCAAAGCATCCCCTGTTAGCTCCTAACAGTGTGAGTGGAACCCACATGGTCTAGGTCAGGTACAGTACCCACTGCAGGCTAGCTGAGAAGGGTATGTCTCCCACCCATGGTGTCACTCTTGATCCCACCCATGGTGTCACAAATTATCCTAAGTAACTACTCTGTTGCATTGCTTATTTTGAGGTAATTCTCGGCAGAAAAACGACAATCCCCCAAACGTATTGCCAGCCATGCTTGACTTGATTTGAATTACCTAATAACTTATTCTGTTGAAATTATAGAATTTTTCACAACAGTTAAAAACCATAATAAAACAGTGTGTATGTATGCATGCTGCAATAGTGAACCAATCTGAATACCATCACTACCTTTTTAGGTTATATAGCGCATGTGAGATCATTCTACCTTCTAAAGGCACAAAAATACAAAAGACAATTGGGAAGATAATGAAGGAGGAAACATATCCACAGAGGAAAAAAATATTCATTGAGTTTTCTTTGCCCTTTGCCTCCTCTTGTTGTTGTTATCGTGCGGTTTCCAGGGTGGCATAGACCTCTGGGGACCCAAGTGTCTGTCGTGGCTGTGCTGCCGGCAGAGGAAGGTACCCAAGGCACTCTACATGCACCTTGCCCAGGAGCTGAGCGTGGACCCCGACTGGCCCCCCAAACCCACCACCACCACCGAAGCCAATCCCCCGCCGCCTGGCAACACCCCAGAAAACTGCTCCTCCTGCCAGATCATGGCCGATTCCTAGCACCCCCCCGCCCCCAATCTTGCTAAAGCAGATATACATACACGACCAAAAGGACAAACTGTTGTCTATGAAAAGGACGAGGCGAAAGACTATGAAAGATGGGGTGATGGTAAAAATGGTTTGTGGGATGGACAAATGGGAGTGTCCAGGTATCTGGTCTCTCCATGCTCTTTGCTGCTCAGATCCATCACAGTGTTCAGAACCTGGCTAGTCTACATAAGCCCCACCAACCAAACCCCTCAACCTGCCACCACCCCCTGGTCTACAAAGGTTTGTCTACTACACAAATACATCCCAAGGATAGTTTACTCAAGCGATTCTCAACTGGTGGGTCACAACCCAAATTTGGGTCACGGGTGGTTTTGAATGGGTCGCAGTTGTCTGGACTTAAATGACTAAAACCAGTTAGAAAGTGATTAAATAATGTAATCTGACCAATTTTTCTTCAATCACTATTTTCAATATAGAGCTAATTAGCAGCGCTATGTTAATTGATTTTGTGGTCTCAAACCAGTGATTTTATTAACATACATTTTTCCAGATTGCATTGCTAATTTTCTTTGTGATGCAAATACACTATATGACCAAAGGTATGTGGACACCTGCTTATCAAACATCTCATTCCAAAATCATGGGCATTAATATTGAGTCGGTGCCCCCCTTTGCTGCTACAACAGCCTCCACTCTTCTGGGAAGTCTTTCCACTAGATGTTGCTCCATTCATACACAAGCATTAGTGAGGTCAGGCACTGATGTTGGGCAATTAAGTCTGGATCACAAAGGTGCTCAATGGTGTTGAGGTCAGGGCTCTATGCAGGCCAGTCAAGTTCTTCCACACCAATCTCGACAAACAATTTCTGTATGGACCTTGATTTGTGCACAGGGGCATTGTCATGCTATAACAGTGAAGGACCTTCCCCAAACTGTTGCCACAAAGTTGGAAGCACAGAATCGTCTAGAATGTCATTGTATGCTGTAATGTTAAGATTTCCCTTCACTGGAACTAAGGGGCCTAGCCGAACCATGAAAAACAGGTCACTGAGCTCTTCAGTAAGGCCAATCTACTGCCAATGTTTGTCTATGGAGATTGCATGGCTGTGTGCTCGATTTTATACACCTGTCAGCAACGGGTGTGGCTGAAATAGCCTGAAATAGCCGAATCCACTAATCTGAAGGGGTATCCACATACTTTTGTGTATATATATATATACTGTATCAAATCGCGACTGAGCCAACCTGGTTTAATTTGTGTCTGGGGCAAAACCAGTTGAGAACCACTGGTCTACTCTATATCCACTCCCCTTCTCCTCACCTGGTGTACCTGCAGTCCAATAGTCCTTGGTGTCGACAGGCTGGGTCCTGTGGCAGAGTCAGACCCCGTGCTGAAATATGCAGCAACCGAACACACTCCAATCTTAGTTCTTATTTCTACAGTTGTAGTTGCTGCTGCCGTGATTCCTAAAGAGGCTCAAGATCTTCTCCCATTGCTTTTGTTTGTAAGCAGCCACCAGACATCTCCACTAAGGTGGTTATCACCATACAGGAGACTCGAAGCATGGATGTGCATGAACCCAGCTCCATATAGCTATTGTTACATGGTGGTTGGAACACTACTGCTTACCCAATAGTACTGTAATCTTATTATTGCTGAACCAGAACCTTTTTGTATTATGAAACAGTATGTGCGCAGAAGAGGCAGCATGTAAACTGCTTGGAATCATGTGTAGCAGCAACCCCCCCCCCCCCCCCGTATATAGACACCATCCATAGGCGAATAGACTTGCAAAATCGTGTCAAACTGGCCTCACATGGGCTAGCATTGCTCCTCATAAAAATTGATCCTGTATTGCATTTCTTCCCATGGAAGAAGAAACAAGGTATGATAATGGCATTGTTAAATTCATTAGCTAGCTGTATGCTCTCTCCATACAGCCGTGCAACTGGCAACACACACTGTACTACCGATACACACTGCGCAATAGCCATAATAGCCTGCATGTATAACCACTGCACAGTCAAACGAGAAATCAAAGGGCTAATACTCATTGTCCATGAGAGGAAGCTGCTGGGTGGAGATCTAGGATGACGGGCTCAAATCAAATACAATCTAATTTCATTTGTCACATGCTTCGTAAACAACCGGTGTAGACTGAGTGAAATTATTATGAAATTACTTCCGGGTCCTTTTCCAACAATGCAGAGGTAAAGATAAAAAAATAATTACAATAGAAATACTAACTAGGAATAAATACGAATAACAATAACAAGTAACAAAACATTGCTATGTTCAGGAAGTACCGTGCAGGAATACAAGGTAATTGAGGTCGATATGCACGTCAAGTAGGTGTAAAGTGACTAGGCAACAGGATGGATAAGACCGTAGCAGCAGAGTATGTGGTGAGTGTGGACGTGTGTGTGGCATCAGTATGCATGTGTGCCCGAGTTTGTGGGTGTGTGATTGTGTAGGTAGATTCCAGTGTGTGTGCATTGAGTTCATGCATAGAGTTAGTGCAGAAAAGGGTCAATGCCGGAAGTCCAGGTAGCCATTTCCTTATCTATTTACCAGTCTTGTTTAGCAGTAGTGCTAAGCGATTAGTGTTTTTTTGGAGGTTGCTTCGATTATTTAAAAAATAATCACGGTTTTAGGTTGCGATTATTTGGGTTAAATGCTGCCCATTCACTGCTGATCACTTATTAACCATTTATTCACATTACTTTAATATTAAATATATTTTGTGTATTACATTTGTTTTATTTGATGACTTTATTTCATTACAAGTCATCATCTCATGTCTATAGAGCTGCTGTCTGACAAAATCACTATTCTGTAGCTCGTCAAAGTAAATAATATTTATGACTGCTGAATAACAACAATCAATCACTTTGATCATGTATTTTCTGGTAGGGATACCTCGCGAAGCAACAGCTGCTCTGTCACCTCACGATCGTGCATTCTTGGCTCTTCCTGTAGCAGGCGTAAAAGAAACCTAGACCGGACAAGTAGATGCGCAATGGATTATGGTCATTGTAGTTAATTAACATGTTATATGCACTAAACTATGTAGAATACTGGCCTGTTGGAAACTACATCACACAGTTCAGGCCGGATCTGATTTATCTCAAGAGAAACTGTAGAATGTGCTCATTGAGCATACAGAAAAAAAATGAACAGAATGGAATTCAAATAATTGAACCAACTTCAGCCAATTAGTTGCTTAAAACAACGAAAAATCAACTTAATTGCTCAGCAATATTTAGTGGTCTTATGGCTTGGGGGTAGAAGCTGTTCAGGGTCCTGTTGGTTCCAGACTTAGTGCACACTGGCACTGCTTGCTGTGAGGTAGCAGAGAGAACAGTCTAAAACATGTGAGAAAAAAGTCTGAACGTGCTTGATACCATTTAATTCTAATTCCATTACAATGAGCCAATCCTATACCTCTGCCACCATTGTTGTCCATATGCTCGAAGATACAGTGCACAAACATGCACACACACACACACACAAACACACTCTGTCGCGATTCATATATTCTCAACAGCTAAATTGGTTCACATTATTTCATAACATAAAATGTACTATGTGCATTGCTGTCCACCCTCGTGTGTTCACCATATTGTAGACGTCGTATTCTCTGCCGGTCAGTTGTGTAAGCCAGTCTTTCTCCTCATAGTAGCAGATCAGGTATCGTCAGAGATCCTAGTTTGTGTTCATCCAAAATGTGTTTCAGAATTGTCAGAAACACGGTACTGAGAGATACCGCTAGAATGCTTGTTCAAATCAAAAATAATTTTAGACAGAATGACATGTTAAGGCAGTGTTAATTTATTCTGTTTTTTTCCTGCATCAATCACTTTTGTTTATTTTTTAAAGATTCATATTTAAATTTCAAGAATAACAAACGGTTGTTACTTACAATGTTCTAGTTATACATAATTACCAGATCAACCCTTTCAGATCTCTATTGTAATGTTAATGATTTCCTGTGCGTTGGTAGTATGGCAGGTCCTACGGGCCCTAGTTTTGTCGCACCAGGACTACTGCTCAGTTGTGGTCAGGTGCCACAAAAAAAGTGCAACTGGTTCAGAACAGGGCAGCACGGCTGGCCCTTGGATATACACAGAGAGCTAATATTAATAATATGCATGTCAATCTCTCCTGGCTCAAAGTGAAGGAGAGCATGCTTGTATTTGAATGGACCAAGCTGTCTGTTTGAACTACTGGCGCACAGCTCAGACACCCATGCATACCCCACAAGACATGACACGAGGTCTCGTCACAGTCCCCAAGTCCAAAACAGGCTATGGAAGGCGCACAATACTAAATAGAGCCATGACTACATGGAACTCTATTCCACGTCAAGCAACTCATGCATGCAGTCAAATTAGATTTTAAAAAACAGGTTAAAAAAACACCTTATGGAACAGCGGGGACTATGAAGCAACACAAACATAGGTGCATACACACGTACACATGGATTTTGTACTGTATGTGGTAGTGGTGGAGTAGGGGGCTGAGGGCACACAAGCTGAATGTATTGTAATGTTTTTAAAATTGTATAAACTGCCTTAATTTTGCTGGACCCCAGGAAGAGTAGCTGGCAGCAGCTAATGGGGATCCATAATAAATACGAAATATGATAAAGGTGTATACAATGCACACTAAAGAGCATTTTCCAGAAATACCGGTCATTGATTGACGATATGACCAGGGGCAATAGTACATCCTTATGTGCCAATTCACATGTCTAAACCAACTCTGATTGAATCCAGTTTTGCTTTTAGTAAGGGTATTTTTACTAAATGTTTCTGAAGAATTATTCATGTTGGTTATTGTTATTTTCTTCTGTTCAGGGGATCTTTCCTAAATATCTGTAGAAGACTCCAATTATTTGATTTAAATGTGGCATTTAGTTCAATTCAAAATCAAATGTTAGTTTTGTTGAATGATTATATAAAACAAACCATATTTTGTCTTTCCCAAAGAGTAAAGAACATTTTAATCAATGTTCAAATGGTTGTAAACAAGTAATATCTGTTTCCAGATCGGTCCAAAAAGCCGAAATCCAAATTAGACTGGAATATTATGTGTACATTTACAGTATTTGTGTTAAAATTGAGCTTAAATATTGTTTAGAGATGTGCTTGAAGTCTGTATTTTTCATTCATCTAAGGGCTGTAGTGTTGCTTTCGAGACTCTATTTGTGGTACTGTTTTGTCACGATCAGTTGTCTGTACACTTTTCTTTTTTACCGGAACAGCAACGCTGTGTTCATCTTTCTGAATTAGACATGATTCTATTGGGCATTTCTATAATTATTATTTAAGCCAATGATGAGGTGCGATTGTCTAGGGCCAGAAGTTATTTCTGACCTTGTGACCTAACCAGGAAAAACTGGGCTGTAGTTATACTTTTAAAGCCTGGAATGTTGCTTGGTGAGGTGTGAAACTCCTTGCCCTACGACCAATATCTAGTCATGTGAGGAATATATCTTGTCAGTACTCAAACAGTTACTATTAATCTAATGATTGAAATAAGGGATTCCATATAATATCCAGTGCCTTCAGAAAGTCCCACCCCTTTACTTCTGCACACAATACCCCATAATGTCAAATGTTGTTTTTTAGAATTTATTTGACAAATTAATTAAAAATGAAAATCTGAAATGTCTTGAGTCAACTATTCAACCCATTTCATATGGCAAGCCTAAATACGTACAGGAGTACAAATGTGCTTAAGTTGCATGCAATAATATTGGTTAACATTATTGTTGAATGACTACCCCACACATACAATTATCTGGAAGGTCCCTCAGTTCAAAAGTAATTTTCAAGCACAAAGACCAGGGAGGTTTTCCAATGCCTCACAAAGAAGGGCACCTATTGGTAGAAAACAAAAAGCAGATGATATTTGAGGGTGGTGAAGTTATTAATTACACTTTGGATGGTGTATAAATACACCCAGTCACTACAAAGATGCAGGTGTTCTTCCTATCTCTGTAGCCGGAGAGGAAGGAAACCGCTCAGGGATTTCGCCGTGAGACCAATACTGATTTTTTAAATTGTTAGCGTTTAATGGCTGTGATTGGAGAAAACTGAGGATGGATCAACAACATTGTAGTTACTCAACAACACTAACTTAATTGACAGAGTGAAAAGAAGGAAGCCTGTACAGAATAAAAACATTCAAAAACATACATCCTGTTTGCAACAAGGCACTGAAGCAATACTGCAAAACACTTGGTAAAGAACTTTTTGACCTAAATACAAAGTGTTTTGTTTGATGCAAATCCAGCACATCACTGAGTACCACACTTAATATTTTCACGCATGGTGGTGGCTGCATCATGTTAGGGTATGCTTGTCATTGGTGAAGACCAGGGAGTTAATTAGGATCAAGATAAATGGACTAGAGCTAAGCACAGGCAAAATCCTAGAGGAAAACCTGATTTACTTTCCTGGGAGACAAATTCACCTGTCAACAATATCCTAAAAAACAAAGCCAAATATACACTGCAGTTGCTTACCAAGACAACATTGAATGTTCCTGATTGGATTAGTTACAGTTTTGACTTAAATCTGCTTGAAAATCTTTGGCAGGACTTGAAAATGGCTGTCCAGCAATCATCAACAACCAATTTGACAGAGCTTGAAGAGTTTTAAATGGCATAATAGGCTAATATTGTACAAGCCAGGTATGCAAAGCTGTTAGACTTACCCCAAAACACTCACAGCTGTAACTGCTGCCGAAGGTGATTCTAACATGTATTGAATACTTATCTAATCAATAAATATTTGTGTTCTATTTTTCATAAATATATAATTTTTCTTCCACTTTGACAGAGTATTGTGTGTGGATCGTTGACCAAAAACTCCAACAAAAATGTGTAAAAAGTAAATGGGTGTGAATACTTTCTGAAGGCATTGTATTGGCACCTCAGTTTGACAAATATTGTTTCTGGGCAGAAATATTCTGACAATCTTTAGTTGAATGTTTGTTTTCACTAGCACCTGGCACCTAAAATATGTAAATGATGCTTTGAGTTTTTATACACAGTCTGTATGTAAAATCACAATGTACAGGCTGAAGAGTGTGCATTGCTGTGGATATCACAACCCCTCTCCTCTAGAGAGGATTGTTTTGCTGCTAGGGGAATGATTCTCTCAACTGTCATAACCATGCACCTTAATGCTTCAACTTTGAATCAATAATGATAACCCTAAAACTTACAAATTGTTATTCTGATAAATGATATTTTTCCCAGATACGGCTATGTCATAGCAATGAAGTGTATGCTGAAACTCTATGCTCTTAAAAGGTACATTATACCGGTTGTTGACATCTGTAATCACCTGTTTTTTTATTAAGTGTTTGAAACGAATCATTGAGGCATTTAGAACATATCAGCCACTGAGTCTGTAGAACTTCCAGTGGAATTGTTTCCTCAGGGAAATGTGTGTATTTGTTACGTATAGAGAATTATAATAAAGTTAATACCTAACTGAATGCAAAACCAAGCCTGTTGGTTAACATTTTATTACAATTTTCTATGTCTTTGTTTGTGTGTAGATTGTTGCCACAAAATCTAATCTCCCAACCCTCGGTAAGATTCTTCTCTGGAAATGTTTTTGTTTTTTGTTGCAGAGATGTAGATTGCTTGTAATTTATATATATTTTTTCTTTACTAAGGATTGTTTCTAATTTCTTTAGATTTCTTTTGATTGTCTTTTCAATAAATGCGGTCTTCAAAAAAACATGTTTGACTACTTTATAGTAAAAAAAAAAAATTATATGGAAAATTTAGGCCGGGATTTAATCCAATCGCGCTTTGTCGACAATGTGCCATTTACAGGTAGTTTACGATTGAGCGGACATATGCAGCATCTACCATGAATGCAGAATGTTCTTATTATACCTCTGTGATGCGGTTCCGTGAATGCAGGAACACATGCGCCTTTAAAAGGTATGTTTCTGACATGCATTGAATCCTGGCCATAATAGAGCCCCATAATAGAGCCCCACAGTGTGTCAGAATACCCACAAAACCTAGTGGTCTAACAGGAAAATGGTTCCAATTGTTTTACCAACATAAATTTTCCCCATGCAAACTACAAATCCCTGCAAGTGGGTGTTGTCCAATGTAAAACTTGCACAAGAGAGTTTACAGATTGTCAATTTTAAGAAATGTAGCCTGTTTATTCATTACTACATTTAGAAAACATTACATAGTTAATCCAGAGATTCTTACCTTTGCCTCAATTCGGCAGTCTCGTCCAGATCATTATGGCATTTGTAGTTCTTTATAATAGCCACATTAGCAGCATATTAGCTTTTAATTTTGGGGAGGTAAATACAGGCGAATATATTGTCACCTTGTCCTAGAGAGATTTACATGGTTATCAAAATGTTACGCCAGGGTAAGCCTGCATGGAACACAACCCTAATTTGAAGTGTTTCTCAAAACAACTATGGGAAAATGTAATGGTGGGAAAAACGATTGGAACCATTTCCCTGTTTGACCACTAGGTATTATGACTCTTGGTACTCTCTTAGGCCAAGATGCAATCAGATCAGCAGTAACCCACATTTAGCTGACAAATGCATATGTGGCTTTTCATTGCTTTTGTTTAGGCGGTGTCAGATGTGTAATGTTAGACCTGTCAAATCTACAAGCGGCTCTTGACGTTATCTATCGCGGACATTGCCATGGAATGAACTGAGTAGAAATTCCATGCAACTGTTATAAGTTCAAACACTGGAATGTGTGATGTAATGTACACCGATTTAGTCTGATAAATCCTTTATTTAATCATTTTAAATGTAATTGTCATTATTTCTATATAGCCTGCAGTTTCTCGTTCTAAACTTCTAAAGCGTGTGTGGTTTCATGACTACTACAAAAGCAGCTCACTGATTCGACAGCTATAATGCAGGCGGTTACACCACAGACAAAAGGGGAAACCCAGACACGTCACAGGGGGTATAAATCTGAAGCATCGTTTAGAACTTAATGAGACAGCCCCAAGTTTTGCCAAATTATGTCGTCTGGTCTTTGGTGTCCCAACGCAGGTAACGTAGCAGGAAATAGTTAGGGTGGCTAATACGGGAGCAGCATTAGCCACCCTAACACGATGGTGTAATGGGATTTTATTAAGACTAGCATTTTTCCCTTTTTGGGGGGACTGCACAAAAAAAGTGACTTTTTCCTAAAATGCCACCGCTATTCAAGAATGGCCCAGGTACACAGACTGGCAATCCAGGATTTTGAAAACAACAAACCGGCAGCCCGCTACTTCTTTTAGTAAACATCTGAGGGATGGGGCTAGAGAGATATAACCATGCTCAAATGCATTGTCAGAGGATAGAATGCCCCTCTCCCTGGGGTAGTATGAAATACACAATTAAATAAATCCATTTAAGGTCACAGTCGTGGCAATGTGGCTAGGCTATCAGCTGTAAGGTATGGTCTGTGGTGCAGTGGAAAGGGACCGTTGGCACCTAGCTGGAACCCAGAGAAGCTCTGATTCCGACGAGGCTTTCCGTACACGGTGGGCCAAGCCATCCAGGAAGTCCTTGTGCTGCTGTGTGACCGCTTGGGAGAGCAGGCTGGGTAGGGCCTGCAGATTGACTAGGATGGAGTCCAGTTTGTCATCCAAACTACCAATCCTCCTATCCAGCTCCTCGCTGCGCAGCTGCAGGTCAGACACCAGGTCGTACATCATGTTCTGAGTCTGTGGTGCAAAAACAGTGTCAAACTTGTGATCAGTGTTTAGAAAGAAATATATCAATTAAATATGATAATGAAGATGATCATGAAGGTGCACCTTGGCTAGATCCACAAGTGTGTTAGCCTGGTCGGTGAGTTTCATCTGTTCCAGTTTGACTCTGCGCAGTCTAGGGGAAAGTGAAGTGGAAGTGAGTTATGGAGGGCAAAGTTAAGGGGTAAGTTAGGCTGCATAACATACTCACAGATATACGCTCATCAACTATTTATTCAACAATGGTTTGAAAAGGCACACTACTTACTGGTGAATGGCTTGCAGAAATTTGCGCTGATGTTTGCGTACCCTGGCGTGATCGATCTTCTTGACTAACTTGGTGTGTTTGTAGATAAGCCATGTCTCTCTGAGTACATTGGCAGCTGTGTTTTTCACCTGTAGGGAACATTCCAGAAAACATAAATGTTTTGGTAAAGTCCTATGATGGTATCTAGCCCGTAGCATGGGACTTGGGCCGGGATTCAAGCTGATCGCGCTTTGTCGGTAATGAACCTTTTAAAGAAAAGGCCATATCTCTGTCCAGTGTCTGTTATTTGCCCATCTTAATATTTTCTTTTTACTGGCCAGTCAGAGATATGGCTTTTTCTTTGCAACTCTGCCTAGAAGGCCAGCATCCCAGAGTCTCCTCTTCACTGTTGATGTTGAGACTGTTTTGCGAGTACTATTAAATGAAGCTGCCAATTGAGGACTTGTGAAGCGTCTGTTTCTCAATGTACTTGTCCTCTTGCTCAGTTGTGCACCGGGGCCTCCCACTCATTTTTCTATTCTGGTTAGAGCCAGTTTGTGCTGTTCTGTGAAGGGAGTAGTACCCAGTGTTGTACCAGATCTTCAGTTTCTTGGCAAATTCTCGCATGGAATAGCCTTCATTTCTCAGAACAAGAATAGACTAACGAGTTTCCGGAGAAAGTTATTTGTTTCTGGCCATTTTGAGCCTGTACTCGAACCCACAAATGCTGATGCTCCAGATACTCAACTAGTCTAAAGAAGGACAGTTTTTTTGTTGCTTCTTTAATTAACACTACAGTTTTTAGCTGTGCTAACATAATTGCAAAAGGCTTTTCTAATGATCAATTAGCCTTTTGAAATTATAAACTTGGATTAGCTAACACAACGTGCCATTTGAACACAGGATATGTTTGTGTTCTATTTTTCATAAATATGAAAAGTTTCTTCTACAAAATTCCGTACAATTCAAATGTTTCATGTTTCTATGATCCAGGCCTACAGTTAATGACATGACAGCCAAACCCAGTGAGCACCGATTGACGCAGGACATCTATTGACGTTTATTATTGGTTGACATTTGGTCCATCCACCCTGGCCTTGGGCGTGTTTGAGCAGATCACTTTTGTCAAGTCGGTGACCATCACAGATTTAGTTTTGTCTGGACCAGCCTTGATTTGCCCAATAATACTAGTCTATGACTGGTCCAGATTTTAAAGACTGCCTTGTTTGTGGGAAGAGCTACTTAGAATTATACTCATTGTACTTTGCAAGGGTTCAGTTGCTGTAACTGTTACTGAGAATGTTGTTGTAGTTAAAATATTATTTTGGTTGTGTCGTTAAACTTCAAACATGATCACTGCCATTTCTGAAGCTTTTGAAAAGTCTGACATAAGTGACAGAAACAATCATGAGTAATTGATACTTTAATCTCCATTTTGCCCCATTTTGCTATTTTATTGGGACATAATAACTTGGCATAATGTTTTCTTCTTTGATATTTTGCCGTAGAAGCAACAACCAAAATAGACGTCTTTTCAACTAAAACTAGATGTCAATAAGAGGTCCGGCAGAGTCGTCTTTTCAACAGCTGTAAAAAGACACCTTGATAATGTCTTAAAATACATCTTATAAACTTTCACTTAGAACTGAAAACTAGAGTGGCTTCAATGTCCGATAACATTTTGCTTACTGGGTTGCTGATTGAGGGGCATTGTCTTTATTTATAATGTCTCTTCATAAAACATCTTGATTATCCGATACGTATCAGGTTAGGGTCATAAATCCACGGGTTCAGTTCGGGTCAGGCCCAACATTCTGGAGCCATGAAGACCTCTGATGTCCACTTACTCGTTTATAGAGCTGAGTGTCCATCATAAAGTTGTGAACATGCTTCTCAGCTCTGGTCAACTCGGACTTCCTGGCAACTACAGCAACCACCAGGGCAGTGCAGCCAGCCCCCTGGGGAGAAAAGACAAAGGCAGTAATACTTTTTCATGGGGAAAAGTGTTGTCTTTATATCTCATTAGATATTATTTATTCAATATAATAACACATATACGTATTATTATTATGTTTGTTTTGTTGCTGTTGCCAGTGTATTATCACCATAGTTCATCCAACTACAAACCCCTTCTCGGATTACACTGATCTGGTTCTGGGTACTAACTCCTAAACTTGGGACAGGGTTAACTATCAGGTATCATATTGAGTGTTTAGGTTTCGAGGGTCTACACCAGAAGTTAATGCTTATCTGTAGGAGGACGGTATATGGTGTGTGCAATTAAGCTTGGAATGTACTGAATGTAGGGAAAGTGGCAGGCATTGATAAGGGGAGAGAGCCATGGATTAGTGATGAAGGGGGTCGAGGTCAGGTCAGGTCACATTAAGGGAGATAGAAAAGTTTATGGCCCGTATCACTTAGTGCCCTGCCTAGCAGTAAAGATACAATGTTTGTACAGACGTGTCGGAGGAGACTCTAGGAGGAAGGGTTAAATATCAGTGTTTGTGTGAAAAGGTTTTTGTCTTGGTTAAGTTTTCATAGTGTCCTTTGAGTTTTTACTCTGAGAAATTCAAACTTAACACCTTAGAATTGCCTCATCCTGAATGTCATAGATCTCTTTTGACACTTGCGGATGCATAGGAAACATACCATGATTCCAGTCAGCAGACACACACCCTTTCCACAGTAAGTGTGAGGGACCATGTCTCCATAACCAATGGAGAGAAAGGTGATAGAGATGAGCCACATTGCCCCAAGGAAGTTATTAGTCACTTCCTGTGTGTCATGATACCTGGAGGAACAAGAAATATATATGTATTATAATAAACACGTATTTCTTTTTTTTACAGTATAACATCTTATACTCTATTCCATACATTTGTGTATGTTTCATTATATATCAAGCAAAGAGGCATAGTAGAAGTCCATAACATCTTGAGCTAACCCCAATCAAGAGGCATTAATCTTACATAAGGATCTTCTTCACTGAGAAATGTACTGGGTAGTTGTGATACAGTGTTGATGGAATGCCTACTGTGTCTGGGGCCTGTACCTCTCACATACACGCACCGTCCACGCTGCGATGATCCAACAAGAGACGCTGAAGACCAGCAGCACCGTGCCGGGGCAGATGGTCATGAGGGTCTTCATGACGAACCGCGTGTTGAAGTTGATCTTGTTGAGGGCGCCGATGCTGCGCGACGAGGCGTCCGTGAAAAGCTTGCTGTGCAGCAGCATGACGCGACCGATTAGGTAGAGCCTGAGGAACATGGGGATGGAGAGGACGAGGTCCACGTCGGCATTGGTCAATGAGTGTGGGTAGGTGAAGGCCAGCCGGGCTGTCCAGGTGAAGATGTACTGGCCCGGGATGGGGTGGATGGCACAGACCAGCAGCTCCAGCGCAACCAGGAAGATCCGCTCATATGTCATAGCAATCCTCCAGTCGTCAGCTGCATTGTCCACCATGAAGAGCTGTGTGTGTAAGTGTAAGGATAGGAGGGCAAACAAGGAGATTTAGATGTGGGGAAAAGAGAGCAAGTGGGAACTGTAACATTAATGTATTAATGGTGATGGTGGCACGTCACCTGTATTTCCCGTGCATGGTACATCACAATGAGGCCGAGCAATACAGCAGTTGAAAGGCTGACGAGGCATTTCAGAGCAAATGAGTATGATGATTCCTGCAGAAAAGATAGACAATTAAGATCCCCTCTTTTAAAATGTCTTGTCTTACCATTACTCTAGGCCTCGTATTCATGGTAGACCTCTAATTCTGCATGACATTATGACGGGTCAATCCACTGCAATAGAGACATTTCTTACCTTCGTGTAAACCCCCCAGGAAAGTTCCGTCTCCGTCACCATGACAACAATCCCAAACATCCCGAAAATCAAGGCATAGTCGCTCAGCTGTTTGCGCTTTCCAAATAGCGCTCTACGCTGGCCCAATCTGTAGCCAATGTCCTTAGACCTCTTCTGTGGCGCGTCTCCTCCTCCCTCGCTGTTGCCCTTACTATTGTCCTCACTGAGGCCTTTGGAGAACACCTCCTCCAGGACGGACCTGTGGAGAGTCTGGAGGGGCTCTTGTCTTGCTGAGTCCAGCTCTGAAAGGTTGGGTGGCGAAGCTCCTAAGCTGCTCAGGGGTCTCCCAACATCCCCATTGTATTTAGTGCTTGTCACAACTGTGTCGGGTGGGAGTGGGCTACTGCTCTTGAACAGGGAAGGCGTTGAACCAACATGGCCAACCTTTTTGGTATGAGGATGTACATGTTGCTCCCCTTGTCGTTGCCCTTCTCCCTCTAGTTGATGGTTCTCCGGCCACCGCTGGCTACTGGAAGAGGAGTGAGCACTGCTTTTGGCGCTAGTAGCCGGGAATGAATTCTTCACTCGTGGGCTGCTGCTGGATGGGTAGAGAGAACACTGATGGCATTTTAGGATGCTAAGATGGTCACAACACTGCTGCCTTTGAGGGTGTTGCTGTAGTTGCTGGTTTAAGTAAGGTTGTTGGCTTCCACAATGCACTCCACACTCATTGGCACAGCAGCTAGGTAAACCGTTTCCTAGCATCCATTGGTGTTGTGTATCTAAGGGAAGTTTCTGTTGGTCCTGAGATTGAGACAAAACCAAGAGCTGCCTAACTTTACTTGACTCATTGCCATTCAGAGGTATATTGAGCGAAGGCTCTGTTTTCTCAGTAGTCGAGACTGGTGGTAGGTTATGCTCTTTAATCTTGAAATGATTATGGGTCTGCTGCTGCCATTGATTATGCTCCTTTAGCCCGTCTTCTCCTCTGCATCGGAATGTGAAATTATCCTTCTCGGGATTGACAGTCCCTGTTGAGGGATCCTCTTGACTTTGTTTCTGCCTGAAAAACCGGGATGACGATGACACCAGGGAGTTCTGAGGATAGGAGTGGGTATACTGTAGAGAAGGAGGAGTTCCCTTCTTGGAGAATGTGGAGAGGCAGTCCTTCAAGAAGCCCTGCTTTGATTGTGGCTGGAAACCGGCCACGTCTGATCCATGTTTTGTCCTAGAAGAATAGCAAACAGAGCCACAGTCCGCATCAGGACGTCCCATCGTGGTCCCATGCCACTCAGCCAACAGTGGGCTTTCACGCTGCAGTTCAAGAGTACCACCCACCTGGCTACAAAAGAGCAGGAGATCTTGATTGCTCAGTTTTGACAGTGTAGTTTTTAATGGTGGAGATTTCTGTGGTGGAGCGACTCCATTTGGAGTAGCCTGTGGCGGAGAAGTGGAAGTGGAAATGCTGTTATTGCTCTGCTCTGGTATTGACGTTTGGGGCTGGAGGGCAGTTCCAGAGTAGCGATACTGCATGACCTCAGGGGCTTTGTCTGGTAGGGACTGCCCTCGAGAGTTGCAGTGATCCGGGTCTTGGTCGTTGCAAGCGTCTCCTGTTGAATCGAGCCGACGCGTTGCATTGGTGGGTTTGACAAGAACCAGCCTCATAATGTATGATGATGATGATAATTATTTATTTAATTTCCTGTGTACTATGGCAGCTAAAAGCTGAATTGCAGTAACACATACAAGGAACCAAATTTCAATGAACAAAATGAGATAACAAGAAAATCAAAAAGTCAGGGAGTTGAGGCAAGAATGGAGTTTGAACAGTCTGAGCGGTGGAGGGATGGGGGGAGCATTTTGGTCACAGCAAGGGAGGTCGGTGGTCATATCAGAGTCAGTCCGAGACTGGTCCGGAGCCTTTACCACACCTCGCTGTCCCCGACGTCCTCAGCCTCTCCTTATGGACTCTGTAAGTTGCTGGCTAGCTACTCCTCCGTACTACCAATGTGTAGCACCGACTTGGGGGGTGCCCCAGAATCCGATGGCAGCTTAACTTAATGTTTCCTGTACATATTGTATATTTTATTTATATTTTGTTGTTTTTAACTGTCTTTTTAATCAACATTTAGTTTTTGTTAGTTAACTAAGTATTGTTTAATAATTTTATGAATTTAGAAAAAACGGTGATGCTGTCAAATTAGTTGAACATGAACTTAATGGGAAAATCTTGTCACTTGTAACACTGTTTACATTGATGAACTGCAAAGACTTTGCTAGGAAGGAATCCAGTTTCAAATGAAAATGTTTCGCATTTTCAACCCAACTGCTTATGTTGGTATAACCATGTGCAATAGCCAATGCATTGTTGATCATTTTTTGAAGAAAGAAAATCCGATTCAGTCCATAATATTATTAATAACCTATTTCCTCAGGTTATGCCAGTTGCTGCGTCCATATTCATGGTGTATTACAGTCATCCAGCTAAAAGAGCGTTGGGTTCACACAAAAATAATCTGTAAGAAAGCAGAGGAAACATGAAGGAATACTATACAAAGACATTGACACTACTCCCTCTTAAAAGCTGTAAAGTATCTGATCAATAAGACATCCTTTTAAGTGAACAACATGCTCTACATTTTACGGCAAAAGCTAACAAAGATCCAAGTCAAACATAGAACTTCTAACAGATAAAACATTTTCAGGAGACCTGTGTATAACCGTCTCCCAAAGACTGTTGGAGAGCTCCTGTCAAAACCAGATGAGCCCCTCTGATAGGAATCATCCTCAAACAGGGATATCGCCATTGCTACGGATGTAGGGACTAAGGACATATATAAACCTATATTGTCAACCATAACTGGGTTATCAATGTTGAATACACTATATAAAAAACCTTTGTGTGTACGCTAACCTTTGTCATTATTTAGTCTTGTGTATTTTCCGACTGAGCTTGTAGAATGTGGTGACGGTAAAACATCCACAGTAATATTAATTTTAGAAACTTATTCGAATCCCATATTATTCAATTGATTTTACATTTCCGTCTAAGTGTCCTAATGCACCGCAGATACTTGCCCCCGGGACAACAAACCTAGCCTAATTTATCAAACGACTACATAATAGTCAAAACTCCACAAGGAACTGGTTAAATGCAGTTCACAATATTGTGCATTTAAACTGAACAACTAGCAGACCCTTTCTTTGCTTGCTTAACAAATGTATGACTCTTTAGTGAGAAAAAATCTCCCATTTATTACTTTTCTCTGCTCTATCGACCCAAAGCATGAGAAATAACTGACTAGACCCCCGTAGCCCAGAGACTCTTACCTTATTCCTTCAAATACGTTTCTCTCACTCTCCTTGTAGAAAGCCACGCACAACTTGGAAGTGATCTTGGCTAGTGCCGGGGCAGGGCACCGCTCGAAAGGCTTTTGAAGTGGGAGCCAGACAGCAGACTTCCTAGTGCTCAACACTTGAGATGGGGCCGCTTTCCTTTGAAAGTGATCATTAGGATTCAAACTGAAGAAAGGGTAGCTGCTGGGCTTATTAAAGGCCTGGCATGCAAATGCAATGGGGGACAAAGCATTGGGTCTGTGCGGGATACAGAAAATGATGTGACATCAGATCTAAGCAATAAGGACCAATTCACACTTCACACATACATAAATGGACTCAAAGCAGGCCCATAGATAGCTAAAAGAACAGTTGGTTGTATGGGGAGTCGGTCGGTGCTTTCAAAGCAGAATAGTCAATTAGGGGTCAGAGAAACTTGTCATTGATGTTTCGTCGTTCAAAAGCCTACACAGAGCCTCTTATCTCCTCCGCCACAAGGATCATACAAAGCCTCTTTCTCGTTCATCTTTCCTTGCATCCTCTCTCCTTTCAAAAACGCATTGGAGAAAAAGGTCTCGTGTAGGACCTTGGGTCTTCTTCTCCAATACGCTTGAGAAAGAGTTGACGGAAATAATATGCGTGGAATAATAATAAAGACAAACTGAGCAGGGGCCAAAGTTTCTTTAATCTGCACGTGAGCGAGATCACCTGAGCATAATACATCACATCAAATCTGTCACACACTTGGACAACTGACTTGTTGTTCTCAATGCATGTTATATATCCTCCTGACACACAGGTTTGTCATTTATTCTTGAATCATAAACAGGGGAAGATTTTAGGTTTGTAATAGCAATCCAAGCTTTCTGCTCCAAACCAACTTTCCCCATTTAAGGGGTGCTTGGGACACTTCTACATTTTTGTGGTAAAAGGTTCCCATACCCAGCACTCGCTGCCTGGCATTGTTCTAGAGAACAATAGCCTATATACAGCTATTATATACAGCTATTAAGTGTCTATCGTATATACAGTTGTCATAAATTATAGCACTTGCATCAGCCCATTGTCCAAAAGTTTACATTGGCTTTCGCCATAGCAAGTAATCATAAAACATTGGATTTAATCATGCATTTGATAACATACTTATGTATACATAATTAAACCTATAGGCTTAATAAAAGTTTTATATTACGCTTTATGTACTTATTTACTATAGTTGAGGGCTTAATCACATTGGATACCAGGGATTGTCTCTGAAGGTTCAAAAACATGTGGAGTTGTGACATTTGAATGAACAATCATATAAACTGAACAAAAAATATAAATGCAACATGTAAAGTGTTGATCCCATGTTTCATGAGCTGAAATAATGTAATGTTCCATATGCACAAAAAGCTTATTTCTCTAAAAGGTGTGGCATATGACATTGTGCTGGGGACAACAAAAGGCCACTCTAAAATGTGCACTTTTGTCACACAACACAATGCCACAGATGTCTCAAGGTTTGGGGTAGAGTGCAATTGGCATGCTGACTGCAGGAATGTCCACCAGAGCTGTTGCAAGAGAATTTAATGTTCATTTCTCTACCATAAGCTGCCTCCAATGTCGTTTTAGAGAATTTGGCAGTACGTCTAACTGGCCTCACAACCGCAGATCACATGTATGGAATCGTGTGGGCGAGTGGTTTGATGTCAACGTCGTGAACCGAGTACCCCATGGTGGAGGCGAGGTTATGGTATGGGCCGGCATAAGCTACGGACAACGAACACAGTTGCATTTTATCGATGGCAATTTGAATGCGCAGAGATAAAGTGACAAGATCATCAGGGCCAGACTTTGTGCCATTCATCTGCCGCCATCGCCTGTTTCAGCATGATAATGCACAGCTCCATGTCGCAACGATCTGTACACAATTACTGGAAGCTGAAAATGTCACAGTTCTTCCATGGTCTGCATACGCTCTTTCCTGTTACGCTCTTTCAAACTGGTGGCAGGCAAAGTTACAAAGACCACTGCGTGCTTGGTCAGCAGGCTACTGTTTGAATGTTGCTGTGCTTTAAAAAAACATTGTAAAGAAAGGCAGCACAGGACACTGTCATAAGCCAAATAAATATTTGCCGTGCTTCAAAGGTCAGTGTATATTGTGTTCAAGTGAATTGTAATATAAATGTGGCATGAATTAAAAAACAAAAAGACAGTTGATTTAACAGCAAATATGGTAATGAGATTTATTGGTCGTCCTCTCAGTTACAACTTTCATTTGAACTAAAAAGAAACACTACCTATGCAGATTTACTTGGATAAGAGGGTTTTGACTATATATATATATATATATATTCCACAGTAACTTCATACACCTGTCTGGTATTGGCATCTATAACAGTATTGTAGCAGAGTAAAAGGTATGGCTACAACAATACTGTATTCTTGTATAAATGCCAACTGCCGATTCCACCTTATAAATATAAAATTAATAAGATATCTTATAGATCAGAAATTAACTAAATGGATGAGGATGTGAGTGTAGTCTGCTGAGTGTCATCCAGTGGCATAGCATGAGAGTCAAATTCAGGAACCACTGGGAACAAAAGATGTCACATGGATGAATTCCAATTCCCTTCCTTTTTACTGTAAGTGTGCACTTGTTGACTCCATTGTGTTTAAAAGCACTGGATTTGTGCAAGTATTCCTTACTCGTCTATTCATTTTAAATCTATGAAAGGGAGTGAACATGTGTGCACTTCAAATCAGAGTTTAGTCACGTACAGATGACTTGTTTCTAGCTCCAGCAGTGCAGTAAATGCCTGTCTGCACTTTGGGAGAAGGACAAGGAACCAGAACACAGCTAAACACTTTCAGTATCCTCTTCAGACGGAAACCTGGCTGAAAACGAGCACTAATGTAAGGCATATGCACACGGCTGAAAGTCTATTTAAATGGTGAAATGAATGTAGATCAAAATGCAGTGAATTTGAAAAACCCTAAATGATTGTGCTGTTTAAACAGAAGTGGTGGACGTTAGGAGACACTTCTGAGCTGCAGCTCCTAAAACACGACTGACAAGAGATGTGGTGAGCTGTATGCTTTCAATAAATGAGACTGCCTTTCTACATAAATGCTCAAACATGAAGGTGAGAAAATGGTACGTAAACCCGCATTACAGTGGGGGGGGGGGTGTATTTAGATTTACATGAATTTGAGATTTGAAATATTTTTTTGTAGTCTTTTCAAATTTCACTTACAAAAAAGCAATAACAATCTCCATACAATTCAACGTAACCTGAAAGCAGATGCAGGATTCAGACCTAATATTGCATGATACCAGGATTAGCAACAACAGTATTGATGTATTGAGTGGGTGCACCTAATAAGGCCTTGTTAGGATGGGGAACAGGTGCCACAATACACTTTATCATAGGGAAAGGGGTGGTCATTTCCAATGGTGCCCAAAATGGCAGTTCATAACAAGTCAACAACTGGCTCTGGTCATGATATTTTCTTACGTGGGTTATTATTATCATCATCGGGGGGTTAATGGAGGCGCTTACGATAGGCAAGAGTGCAGATCACATACATGTAGTCTCATTCTCAGAAAGAATTAGATATGTTAGTGTATTGTGAACTGAAATAAATTACTTGAATCCCTTTTCAACATAAGTGCCAAAAACTGACAGTGGGAATAAAATCCATAAACTGCCGAGATGCTTCACAAGTGGACATGCACAGTAAAATAAAATCATCAGGAACATTGGTTGGGAGTTTGCTTTTCCTTGTCAAATCGGAACAAAACAAACGGAAGTCCCAAGGTGATTCCTTGCATCGGAGGTCCTTCCTAGGGAATGAATGCAGCTTTTCCAGCAACACATTCATAAATGGGGGAATAATTATAGGTTGGGGGCATCTTCCATCGTAAGGTCCAATGTGCATAGGTAAACAGTTTTTCTTTTAGCTGCTGCTGGAGTTGGTTCACTTTGTGTTGTAGTTGGCAAAGCGCTGGTTCAGGGGGTTCTCTGGCGACTTCATCCACTCCTTTTTCAGCTGTTGCTTGAGCTGCGACAGCCGCATGTTGGGATTCTCTTTTTTAAGAAGGGGCATGTTCAGATCCTCGAACGCGGCGAACGCTGCCTTCACCCTGCGCTCTGGGTGGCGGTCGAGCTCTTCAGCCGTGCTGGGAAAGAAACACACAAGAGGACGGGTTGAAATTTGGCTATCTCGACTTCTCTCGCGTTAGCTACTCTATTGACCCTCATACTTATGATACCTGCCATGCCTGCTTCATCTTCTTTTATATAGCCTAGAGTATGAGAAGTAACTGATGTTATACAGTGCCTTCAGAAGGTATTCACACCCATTGACTTTTTCCACATTTTGTTGTGTTACAAAGAAGGATTAAAATGGAATCCATTTACATTTTTTGTTAACAATCTACAAATACTCTGTCAAAGTGGAAGAAAGTCTAAGAGCTTTGCACAGCTGGATTGCAAAACATTTGCCCATTATTCTTTTAAAAAATTGTTCAAGCTCTGTCAAGTTGGTTGTTGATCATTGCTAGACAGACATTTAAGTCTTTCCATAGACTTCCAAGCCAATTTAAGTCAAAACTAACTAGGCCACTCAAGAACATTCAATGCCGTCTTGGTAAGCAACTGCCGTGTATATTTGGCCTTGGGTTTTAAGTAATTTGTCTCCAAATGTCTGTTGGAAAGCAGACTGAACCAGGTTTTCCTATAGGATTTGGATGTGCTTAGCTCTAATTCCATTTCTTTTTATCCTGAAAAACTCCCTTGCCGATAACCCATCATGACCCATGATGCAGCCACCACAAAAATATGGATTTTCCCCAAACAAAACACTTTGTATTCAGAACAAAAAGTGAATTTCTTTAGTGCCTTATTGCAAACAGGTTGCATGTTTCGGAATATTTTGTAATCTGTACAGGCTTACGTCTTTTCACGCTTTCATTTGGGTTAGTATTGTGGAGTAACTACAATGTTGATTCATAGTCAATTACCTCCCCTCACAGCCATTAAACTAATGGTTTTAAAATCAGTGACATAAAATCTAAATCCAATACATTTTAAATTTAGACTAACAACAATATGTGAAAAAAAGCCAAGGATTGTTAATACTTTCTGAAGGCGCACCAAACCCTCTTTGTTGATAACGGTATGGTACACCAATGGAAATGCTCCCCTGGTTCTCGCCTGTAATCTTAACATTGTTACCCCCTACAAAAACAACATGGAGAGGTTATGCCTGTATACAGTACTCTGTACCTGAGCATAGCAATGGCATCCTCTATGGTTCTAGCCTCCACAACACCTTCCTCAGGAATGATGCGATTCACGTTCTCCTCCAGGGGCGTCTCCAGGTGGCTCTTCTCTGTGGACACGAACATAGGAGAGGGAGACCATAAGAATACAACAGAACCCGGAGAGGAAAGAGAGCCTGGTTAATGATTGAAGGTATATTGGTAAGGTCATTGCCTTTCTCTTTGGGTTGCTCCTGCTGTTGTAGCTGCTGCTCGACATTCAGCATCTCCTCAATCTGGGCCCGAGTTACTTTGCCTGCCACCACAGCAGCAGCAGCAGCCTCCTTGGCCTTGCCCTTAATCTTTGCAGCCTCCTCATCTAAGAGCCGCTGGTTCTCCTTCTTTCGCTCCAGGGCCTCAAGGCGCTTTTTCTCCTTGTCATCCTGCAGGTTCAGAGAGGGGACATTTAAAGTCAAGCCTAAATGATCAGGCCCACTTCAACATTCAGTAGATTCTAGAGTGTGGTGTCTGTACATACATAGCCAGATACTGGATCGTGATATAGTCCAATATAATACTACTGCAGACTATTTGACCCCGTGTGAGAATAGAAAACGGAGTGCGAAAGGCCTCACCTTCCTCTGTTCTTTCTTCAGGACATGTTTGTCGTTCTCCTGCCATAGTGCATCCTCCAGCTCCTTCTTCTTGCGGGCGTCTTCCACTGCTTTGGCCTCTGCCTTGCGGGCCTTGGCAGTGACTGCCTTGGAGTTCTCACCCTGGAACTTCTTCGGCATCCCTAAGACTAGGCCTATTCTTCAGCTGACGGAATCAATGTATTATTTTGACATTATGTTTTCGACAAACAACCTAACTATACATAGAGCCATTCTATCACAAACCAAACTAGGTGGCAAGTTGACTCACCATCGAATTGACGCAGATAAAAATGCTCTGAAATCGTAATAGAGTGAATTTACGAATGCACCCCCAGTAGCTAGCTAGCAAGCTAGCCAACTTTGGGAAAAGGAAAGGGGGATACCTAGTCAGTTGTCCAACAATGTATTCACCTGAAATGTGTCTTCTGCATTTAACCTCAATCAGAGAGGTGCTGGGGGGATGCCTTAAATGGACATCAACGTCTTCGGTGCCCGAAGAACAGTGGGTTAACTGCCTTGCTCAGGGGCAGAACAACATATTTTTACCTTGTCAGCTCGGGGATTCGATCCAGCAACCTTTCCCAAAAATGGAAAAATGATGCCGAAGAACATGGCTGGCGTTTCACATTCTCCCAACCAATTGTACTATTTTGTTATTTCTTTTTTTAGTTTTGTGTAACTTATTTTTTAAGTATTGTCTACATAATGTTGCTGCTACCGTCTCTTATGACCGAAAATAACTTCTGGACATCAGAAAAGCGAGTACTCACCGCAGACTGGAAGAAACTTTTTCCTTTAACCTTTTGTGACTAGGGGGCAGTATTTTCATTTTTGAAGAAAAAAAAACATTCCCGTAGTAGACGGGATATTTTGTCAGGACAAGATGCTAGAATATGCATATAATTGACAGCTTAGCATAGAAAACACTCTAAAGTTTCCAAAACTGTAAAAATATTGTCTATGAGTATAACAGAACTGATGTTGCAGGCGAAAGCCTGAGAAAAATCCAATCCGGAAGGGCCTCATGTTTTGAAAGCGCTGCGTACCAATGTGTCCCTATTGAGCAGTGAATGGGCTATCAACCAGATTACTCTTTCTCTACAGCATTGTGACGTAGTTTTACGCATTTATGTTGAAGAATACCCGTAGGCGGCTACATTGCGCAAGTGGTCACCTGATGCTCGCGTAAAATACAGAGGTAGCCATTACTCCAATCGGTCCTACAGAAAAACTAATTGTCCCGATGGATATATTATCGAATAGATATTTGAAAAACACCTTGAGGATTGATTATAAACAACGTTTGCCATGTTTCTGTCGATATTATGGAGCTAATTTTGAATATTTTTCACAGTTTTCGTGACTGTAATTTCCGGTGCGATTTCTCAGCCAAACGTGAAGAACAAACGGAGCTATTTCGCCTACAAAAATAATATTTTTGGAATAAAGGAACATTTGCTATCTAACTGGGAGTCTCGTGATTGAAAACATCCGAAGCTCATCAAAGGTAAACGATTTAATTTGATTGCTTTTCTGATTTCTGTGACCAAGTTACCTGCTGCTAGCTGGACAAAATGCTATGCTAGGCTATCGATAAACTTACACAAATGCTTGTCTAGCTTTGGCTGTAAAGCATATTTTGAAAATCTGACATGACAGGGTGATTAACAAAGGGCTACGCTGTGTCTCAATATATTTCACTTGGGATTTTCATGAATAGGAATAGGAATATTTTCTAGTAATATTTATGTCCGTTGCGATATGCTAATTCGTGTCAGATCATGACAACTTCGTTTTGTGGTGGTAAATAGACGGGGTGGGGTGTCACTTGAGGTTAACGGGTACGATGAGAAGGATATCCTGCTTTCATTGGAACAGGCCCAGATCCACACTTTTTGCATGAAAATTTACATTTACATTTACATTTAAGTCATTTAGCAGACGCTCTTATCCAGAGCGACTTACAAATTGGTGCATTCACCTTATGACATCCAGTGGGACAGTCACTTAACAATAGTGCATCTAAAACTTAAGGGGGGGGGTGAGAGGGATTACTTATCCTATCCTAGGTATTCCTTAAAGAGGTGGGGTTTCAGGTGTCTCCGGAAGGTGGTGATTGACTCCGCTGTCCTGGCGTCGTGAGGGAGTTTGTTCCACCATTGGGGGGCCAGGGCAGCGAACAGTTTTGACTGGGCTGAGCGGGAGCTGTACTTCCTCAGTGGTAGGGAGGCGAGCAGGCCAGAGGTGGATGAACGCAGTGCCCTTGTTTGGGTGTAGGGCCTGATCAGAGCCTGGAGGTACTGAGGTGCCGTTCCCCTCACAGCTCCGTAGGCAAGCACCATGGTCTTGTAGCGGATGCGAGCTTCAACTGGAAGCCAGTGGAGAGAACGGAGGAGCGGGGTGACGTGAGAGAACTTGGGAAGGTTGAACACCAGACGGGCTGCGGCGTTCTGGATGATCGGGGATCCTTCTGAGAATCCGGAGGCGAGCGCGTAAACTCCCAATGCCTTCCATGCTTCTTGTTAACATGCAATCATTGGATTACCTACTATTAAGATTATCCTACCAACGGGACATTAAAAACTGTAACATCTTATGTTTCACCGAGACGTGGCTGAACGAAGATACGGACAACATAGAGCTAGCGGGATTTTCCATGCACCGGCAAAACAGAGACGCTACCGCTGGTAAGACGCAGGGTGGGGGTGTGTGTCTTTTTGTCAATGACAGCAGGTGCGCGATGTCTAATATTAAAGAAGTCTCGAGGTATTGCTCGCCTGAGGTAGAGTACCTTATGATAAGCTGCAGACCACATTATCTACCAAGAGAGTTCTCATCTGTATTATTCGTAGCCGTCTATTTACCACCTCAAAACAAAGCTGGCACTAAGACCGCTCTCAACCAACTCTATAAGGACATAAGCAAAGAAGAAAATGCTCACCAAGAAGCGGCGCTCCTAGTGGCCGGGAACTTAAATGCAGGCAAACTTAAATCCGTTTTACCAAATTTGGTGTAACCAGGGGGATCCTAGACCACCTTTACTCCACACACAGAGATGCTTAGAAAGCTCTTCCCCGACCTCCATTTGGCAAATCTGACCATAATTCTATCCTCATGATTCCTGCTTACAAGCATAAACTAAAGCAGGAAGTACCAGTAACCCGCTCAATACGGAAGTGGTCAGATGACGTGGGTGCTACACTACAGGACTGTTTTGCTAGCACAGCCTGGAATGTGTTGCGGGATTCATCCAATGGCATTGCAAAACACACCACCTCAGTCATCGGCTTCATCAATAAGTGCATCGATGACGTCGTCCCCAGTGACTGTACGTACATATTCTAACCAGAAGCCATGCATTACATGCAGCATCCGCATCCAAGGAGTGGGAGACTAATCCGGACAAGAAATCCCACTATGCCCTCAGACATACCATCAATCAAGAAAAGCGTCAATACAGGATTAAATTTGAATCCTACTACACCGGCTCTGACGCTCGTCAGATGTGGCAGGACTTGAAATTATTGGAGGACCAACTAAGCCAATGCCGATTAATCGGACAATTTTTAAAAATGTATTTGTAATAATGGCAATTATAACAATACTGAATGAACATTTATTTTAACTTAATATAATAAAATCAATTTAGCCTCAAGTAAATAATAAAACATGTTCAATTTGGTTTAAATAATGCAAAAACAAAGTGTTGGAAAGGAAAGTAAAAGTGCAATATGTGCTATGTAAGAAAGCTAACGTTTCAGTTCCTTGCTGAGAACATGAGAACATATGAAAACTGGTGGTTCCTTTTAACATGAGTCTTCAATATTCCCAGGTAAGAAGTTTTAGGTTGTAGTTATTATAGAATTATAGGACTCTTTCCCTCTATACCATTTCTATTTCATTAACCTTTGACTATTGGATGTTCTTATAGGCACTTTAGTATTGCCAGTGTAACAGTATAGCTTCCGTCCCTCTCCTCGCTCCACCCTGGGCTCGAACCAGCAACACAACGACAACAGCCACCATCGAAGCAGCATTACCCATGTAGAGCAAGGGGGACAACTACTAGAAGGCTCAGAGCGAGTGACGTTTGAAACGCTATTAGCGCGTGCGCTAACTAGCTAGCTATTTCACTTCGGTTACACCAACCTCATCTCAGGAGTTGATAGGCTTGAAGTCATAAACAGCGCAATGCTTGACGCACAACGAAGAGCTGCTGGCAAAACGCACGAAAGTGCTGTTTGAATTCATGTTTACGCGCCTGCTTCTGCATACCACCGCTCAGTCAGATACTTAGATACTTGTATGCTCAGTCAGATTATATGCAATGCAGGACACGCTAGATAAGATCATCAACCATGTGTAGTTAACTAGTGATTATGATTGATTGTTTTTAATAAGATAAGTTTAATGCTAGCTAGCAACTTACCTTGGCTTACTGCATTCGCGTAACAGGCAGTCTCCTTGTGGAGTGCAACGAGAGAGGCAGGTCGTTATTGCGTTGGACTAGTTAAATGTAAGGTTGCAAGATTGGTTCCCCGAGCTGACAAGATGAAAATCTGTCGTTCTGCCCCTGAACGAGGCAGTTAGTCCACCGTTCCTAGGCCGTCATTGAAAATAAGAATGTATTCTTTAATGACTTGCCTTGTTAAATAAAAGGTATAAATAAATATATAAATTTTAAAAAATGGGCAAATCGGCTCTCAAAAATACAGATCAGAAAATATTAAATCGGCCATTCCGATTAATCGGTCGGCCTCTAGTCCAAACATACCAAGACAGTCATAAAGAGGGCACGACAAAACCTTTTTCCCCCCTCAGGAGACTGAAAAGATTTGGCATGGGTCCCAGATCTTCAAAGATTTCTACATCAAGAACATCCTGACCGGTTAAGTCACTGCCTGGTATTGCAACTGCTCGGCGAATAGTTTTATGGGCTTTCCTCTGAACCACCCAGTACATCACTGGGGCCAAGCTTCCTGCCATCCAGGACCTATATATGTTTTTATTTTACCAGGCAAGTCGATTAAGAACAAATTCTTATAATCAATGACTGCCCCTGACGACAAATTTGTACCTTGTCAGCTCGGGGATTCAATCTTGCAACCTTTCGGTTACTAGTCCAACACTAACCACTAGGCTATGCTGTCTCACCATAAAATTGTCAAAGGAAAACCCATAAAATTGTCAGAGACTCTAGTCACCCAAGTTATAGACAGTTTTCTCTTCTACCGCACGGCAAGCGGTACCGGAGCGCCAAGTCTAGAACCAAAAGGCTTCTCAACAGCTTCTACCCCCAAGCCATAAGACTGCTGAACAATTCATAAAATCGCCACCGGACAAATTACATTGACGACCCTCCCCCTTTTGTACACTGCTGCTACTCACTGTTTGGTTCTTACATATGATGAGTCACTTCACCCCCACCTACATGTACAGATTACCTCAACTAGCCTGTACCCCGCACACGGACTCGGTACCAGTGCCCCCTGTATATAGTATCGTTATTCTTATTGTGTTATTTTTTATTATTCTTGTTTTTATTTTAGCCGACTTAGTAAATATTTTCTTCTTCTTGAACTGCACTGTTGGTTAAGGGCTTGTAAGTAAGCACTTCAAGGTAAAGTCTACACTTGTTGTATTCGGCACAGGTGGCAAATAAAATTTGATTTCGGCCCAACGCTCTAACCACTTTGGCCTGTTAGCTTGACTGCCGTTGTGAGGTCAGAACACTCTGATCAACCCTTACTCCCAGCCCAACCAGCACTGCTAGGGCGAGTAAAATGGTCAGAGTGAAGTGTTCTCTCATTTATCTGGAAGTAGCTAGCAAGCTAGGAGTAGGGTTGTTCCGATCGTTCTGACCTCAAACCGCAGTCAAGCACCCAAGCTAACTGGCTAACGTTGGCGAGGTTTGCTTGCTACTTTCAGACACAATTGAGAGAACACCTCACTGACTATTTTACTCGTCCTAGTAGAGCGGATTAGGCTGTTTTCATGTTATTCAGAGCGTTGGTGATTAACTCTGCAGTTGGCAACCATTTAATTACCCCTTTTTGCCGACGTTTACTGACACCGGCCATATTCAATGAGTGTTGAGCGTTCGTAAATTCATCAGTTATTCTGCGCTCTCGCACACAGATGAGTGCTCTGAAATCGAAGAAGATAGCCAGAGTGAATTTACGAATGCGCCCATAGTTAGGCACCTGCAACGTCACGGTCTTTGTGGCTCAGTTGGTAGAGCATGGAACTTGCAATGCCAGGGTTGTGGGTTCGAGTCCAAAGGGGGACCAGTACGAAACGGTACAAAAATAGATCCACTCATTGCTGTAAGTCGGCTTGGGTGCTGCTAAGAGGAGCATCTGCTAAAATGTAAACATACCAATGGCTAATTGATATAGCTAAAAGCTCTCCATGTCAACTATAGCATGATACGTTAACAAACTAAGCCAAACGTTAGATACCTGAGTCACACGAGTTATGTATTTACCCAACATATAAATACAACGGCTGGCCAACTTGCATAACGCGCTGTTTAGCTAACGTTAGCTATAGAAGTTAGCTAGCTACTAAGCTAAAGTTAGCTAGCAAAGATTAACAAATTACAAATTTCACAAAGTCTGAATTCGTGGCAATTGACTATTAACCAATGTAAAAAAATATGTATGTTTGTGAAAAGAAAAGGGTCGTACCTGAGCGACAACAGGTTATTGTTGCTTCGAAAAGGCATCTGCCAGCCCCCCTTTCGTGACAATGACGTACTTCTTCCATGGGGGTTAACGGCAGTTGGGATCCAATGTTAATGGGGCATTACCGCCACCAGCTGGACGGGGTGTTGAATAAGAAACAACAAAAATATTTATATTTTTTATTTGATTTCACCTTTATTTAACCAGGTAGGCAAGTTGAGAACAAGTTCTCATTTACAATTGCGACCTGGCCAAGATAAAACAAAGCAGTTCGACACATACAACAACACAGAGTTACACATGGAGTAAAACAAACATACAGTCAATAATACAGTAGAAACAAGTCTATATACGATGTGAGCAAATGAGGTGAGATAAGGGAGGTAAAGGCAAAAAAAGGCCATGGTGGCAAAGTAAATACAATATAGCAAGCAAAACACTGGAATGGTAGATTTGCAGTGGAAGAGCAAAGGAGCTAAATGAATCAATAAAATAAAATAAATACAGTAAGGAAAGAGGTAGTTGTTTGGGCTAAATTATAGATGGGCTATGTACAAATGCAGTAATCTGTGAGCTGCTCTGACAGCTGGTGCTTAAAGCTAGTGAGGGAGATAAGTGTTTCCAGTTTCAGAGATTTTTGTAGTTCGTTCCAGTCATTGGCAGCAGAGAACTGGAAGGAGAGGCGGCCAAAGAAAGAATTGGTTTTGGGGGTGACCAGAGAGATATACGTGCTGGAGCACGTGCTACAGGTGGGTGATGCTATGGTGACCAGCGAGCTGAGATAAGGGAGGCCTTTACCTAGCAGGGTCTTGTAGATGACATGGAGATAGCGGGTTTGGCGACGAGTATGAAGCGAGGGCCAGCCAACGAGAGCGTACAGGTCACAATGGTGGGTAGTATATGGGGCTTTGGTGACAAAACAGATGGCACTGTGATAGACTGAATCCAATTTGTTGAGTAGGGTATTGGAGGATATTTTGTAAATGACATCGCCAAAGTCGAGGATTGGTAGGATGGTCAGTTTTACAAGGGTATGTTTGGCAGCATGAGTGAAGGATGCTTTGTTGCGAAATAGGAAGCCAATTCTAGATTTAACTTTGGATTGGAGATGTTTGATGTGGGTCTGGAAGGAGAGTTTACAGTCTAACCAGACACCTAGGTATTTGTAGTTGTCCACGTATTCTAAGTCAGAGCCGTCCAGAGTAGTGATGTTGTACAGGCGGGCAGGTAATGATCGGTTGAAGAGCATGCATTTAGTTTTACTTGTATTTAAGAGCAATTGGAGGCCACGGAAGGAGAGTTGTATGGCATTGAAGCTTGCCTGGAGGGTTGTTAACACAGTGTCCAAAGAAGGGCCAGAAGTATACAGAATGGTGGCATCTGCGTAGAGGTGGATCAGAGACTCACCAGCAGCAAGAGCGACATCATTGATGTATACAGAGAAGAGAGTCCGTCCAAGAATTGAACCCTGTGGCACCGCCATAGAGACTGCCAGAGGTCCAGACAACAGACCCTCCGATTTGACACACTCTATCAGAGAAGTAGTGGGTGAACCAGGCGAGGCAATCATTTGAGAAACCAAGGCTGTCGAGTCTGCCAATGAGGATGTGGTGATTGACAGAGTCGAAAGTCTTGGCCAGATCAATGAATACGGCTGCACAGTAATGTTTCTTATCGATGGCGGTTAAGATATCGTTTAGGACCTTGAGCGTGGCTGAGGTGAACCCATGACCAGCTCTGAAATCAGATTGCATAGCAGAGAGGGTATGGTGAGATTCGAAATGGTCGGTAATCTGTTTGTTGACTTGGCTTTCGAAGGCCTTAGAAAGGCAGGGTAGGATAGATATAGGTCTGTGGCAGTTTGGGTCAAGAGTGTCCCCCCCTTTGAAGAGGGGGATGACCGCAGCTGCTTTCCAATCTTTGGGAATCTCAGACGACACGAAAGAGAGGTTGAACAGGCTAGTAATAGGGGTGGCATCAATTTCGGCAGATAATTTTTAGAAAGAAAGGTTCCAGATTGTCTAGCCCGGCTGATTTGTAGGGGTCCAGATTTTGCAGCTCTTTCAGAACATCAACTGACTGGATTTGGGAGAAGGAGAAATGGGGAAGACTTGGGCGAGTTGCTGTGGGGGTGCAGTGCTGTTGACTGGGGTGTAGGGGTAGCCAGGTGGAAAGCATGGCCAGTCGTAGAAAAAATCTTATTGAAATTCTCAATTATAGTAGATTTATCAGTGGTGACAGTGTTTCCTATCTTCAGTGCATGGGGCAGCTGGGAGGAGGTGTTCTTATTCTCCATGGACTATACAGTGTCCCAGAACCTTTTTGAGTTTGTGTTGCAGGAAGCAAATTTCTGCTTGAAAAAGCTAGCCTTGGCTTTTCTAACTGCCTGTGTATAATGGTTTCTCGCTTCCCTGAATAGCTGCATATCATGGGGGCAGTTCGATGCTAATGCAGAACGCATAGAATGTTTTTGTGTTGGTTAAGGGCAGTCAGGTCTGGGGAGAACCAAGGGCTATATCTGTTCCTGGTTCTAAATTTCTTGAATGGGGCATGCTTATTTAAGATGGTTAGGAAGGTATTTTCTTTTTAAATAACCAGGCATCCTCTACTGACGGGATGAGATCAATATCCTTCCAGGATACCCCGGCCAGGCCGATTAGAAAGGCCTGCTCGCTGAAGTGTTTCAGGGAGCGTTTGACAGTGATGAGTGGAGGTCGTTTGACCACTGACCCATTACGGATGCAGGCAATGAGGCAGTGATCGCTGAGATCTTGGTTGAAGACAGCAGAGGTGTATTTAGAGGGCAAGTTGGTTATGATGATATCTATGAGGGTGCCCGTGTTTACAGCTTTGGGGAGGTACCTGGTAGGTTCATTGATAATTTGTGTGAGATTGAGGACATCAATCTTAGATGGTAGATTGGCTGGGGTGTTAAGCATGTTCCAGTTTAGGTCGCCTAGCAGCACGAGCTCTGAAGATAGATGGGGGGCAATCAGTTCACATATGGTGTCCAGAGCACAGCTGGGGGCAGAGGGTGGTCTATAGCAAAAATGTCAGAATTTTTGGTGGTCTTCCTAAGCCAGGAATCAGACACAGCTAGAACATCCGGGTTGGCAGAGTGTGCTAAAGCAGTGAATAAAACAAACTTAGGGAAGAGCACCTGGGGAATAGGAGTGGAGCTAGGCACTGCAGGGCCTGGATTCACCTCTACATCACCAGAGGAAAAGAGGAGGAGTAGGATAAGGGTACGGCTAAAAGCAATGAGAATTGGTCGTCTAGAACGTCTGGAACAGAGAGTAAAAGGAGGATTCTGGGGGCGATAAAATAGCTTCAAGGTATAATGTACAGACAAAGGTATGGTAGGATGTGAATACAGTGGAGGTAAACCTAGGTATTGAGTGATGATGAGAGAGATATTGTCTCCAGAAACATCATTGAAACCAGGAGATGTCATCGTATGTGTGGGTGGTGGAACTAATAGCTTGGATAAGGTATAGTGAGTAGGGCTAGAGGCGCTACAGTGAAATAAGCCAAAAAACACTAACCAGAACAGTAATGGACAAGGCATATTGACATTAAGGAGAGGCATGCTTAGTTGAGTGATCAAAAGGGTCCAGTGAGTAGTGAGGTTGGTTGGGGTCACGGCGATTCAGACAGCTAGCCGGGCCATCAGTAGCAAGCTAGCATAGGATGGAGGTCTGTTTTTAGCCACCTCGTGCGTTTCTGTCGGTAGGATTAGTGGGGTTCCGTGTGGTTGAGGGGATCAATCCAATTCTCAAAAAAATAGATATAGTTATAGAGGCCCAAGAAAAAATATTTTTTTTGTGTCCGATAGGTCTATTCAGATAGCAGCCGATAAGACAGCTAATGATTAGCGGACCGCAGATAGGCGTTCAGGTAACGTCGCGATGGAGGAGCCAGCTGGATAACTCCATCGGGCAGATAACGTCTGTAGTCCAGTTGTGAAGGTCCGGTGAGGCTCCGCGTTGGCAGTAAAATGGGTCGGGATAGGTGATTGTAGCCCAGGAGTGGAACTCTTCAGCTGGCTTGCTTCGGAATAATTTATGTTTGCTCCGGAATCGACGAAAGCCGATAGTCACACGGATAGCAGCTAGCCAGCTGCGAGATCCAGGTATAAATGTCCAGAGCTTGCGGTTGAAATCCGGGGACATGGAGAGAAAAATAGGTCCAGTATGTTCCGGTCCGAGTCGCGCCGTACAAAACTGGCGATAGATTTTCGATCTAAAGGATAGCTGATGACCACAAACCGTGGTTAGCTGAATACTAACGATTAGCCAGTAAGGAAGCTAACTAGCTTCTGGCTAGCTTCTGATTAGCTTCTGGTTAGCTTCAGGGTAGCTTCTGGTTAGCTTCTGGCTAGCTTCTGGTTAGCTTCTGGCTAGCTTCTGGTTAGCTTCTGGTTAGCTTCTATGGAAGGTTACAGATTTGAGGGAAATAATACTTTCTTTTTGATATATATAAATTGGTGAGGCGGGTTGCAGGAGAGTGTTTTGAAGATGAGTTTATGGAAAATAAAAATATATATATGAAAACGTATGCGAAGAAAGTTGTAAATATATATATACGAGACACGACAAGACGAGGACAAAAGGCGTCTGACTGCTATGCCATCTTGGTGACAATATTGCGGGAAAGGGGGAAAATGTCATCATACAAAATAAAACACCAACTAAGAAAACCCGTCCCACTTCTTCATTCACAGTCCACTCCAAAATCCATCCCTACACAGGCTCAGGGGCCTGTGATGGTGGTACATTCGCCGACAGGAATTCTTGCATGGACTCGGCTGTGAAACCACAAAGACCAAGAAACGTTCAGTGGCATTCACAATGATTTCAATTTTCTTAGACTTCTCCACGTGTGCTGTACAGTTTATGCCCATTGCAATAAATAATACAAAGTCCACCTTTTAAAAATGTATAATTTCACTATCCCTCAGTTGATAAGAACTCTGGTCATGTTAGCTCTACAACCATTGTTTCTTCCCCACCACTCGTTCCTTCTAATCGCCTCACCGCCTCCAGATAAGAGACACGCTGGACATGCCCTACCCTTGCCACCTCATTCTCCTTCACCCTAACAGGGCACTCCAGGAATTCAGGCGCATGTTCACCTCCACAGTTGCAGAATTTCACTTCATCTGGCATATGATACTCTTCCCTTCTGCACACACTTGACACATGACCAAATCTTTTACATTTATGACACTGAAGGGGCTTATGCACAAAAAGCATGAATCCTAGCTCATGTACAAAATCATGAATCCTAACTTTATATGAGAAGGGAGAGACTCTTCATCAAAGAACAGTAGCATGGATGAAGTTCATATATTTTCTCCATCCACCATACAGGTCAGTCAACGTGCATCAACCACTCCATCGGTGTCTTCCGTAATATCCTCTGCCTTTATTTCTTGTGCCGCCCCAGAAATAATCCCCTTGATAGTTGCCCGGCTACGAAAATCTATACAAGAAACCTTCCACTCCGATATATTTTTGAGTCTTAAAACACACTTCTTCTGCTCGGCAGACACACAAAAAATCTAAATAAGATCACTTCTTGTGACTCTCGCCGACTTCACACTTTCCTTCAAAACACTCCAGATTTTCCTCGAGACGTTAAATGAATTTCCCAAGAAGCATTGATTTCAAAACCCTCACCCCAACTAAAAACAAGTCTAGTGGTTTCCTATTTTCCACCACAGCTTTCCTTCTCTTGATCCCCTTTTCGTCGCCACTGTAACCCACTCATTCTCTCTTTCTGTACTATTAGCTTCACCCGTCTCACTGGCAGTTTCACTAAAGGCCACAGCTACAAGTTCTCCAGGCCTGCACATGTCTGACGACCTGAAGTGATCCCTTTACAGACAGTGCAGTGAAGACGGCACAATAGCGTCTCTTCAACCTTAGGAGGCTGAAGAGTTTCGGCTTAGCCCATAAGAACCTCACAAACTTTTACAGATGCACCATTGAGAGCATCCTGTTGGGCTATATCAACACCTGGTACAGCAATTGCAACATCCACAAGCACAGGGCTCTCCAGAGGGTGGTGCGGAAAGCCCAACGCATCACATGGGGGAACACTGCCTGCCGTCCTTGACATCTCCAGAACCCGGTGTTTTTTTTTTTGTGTGTTTTTTTTTTAACCTTTATTTAACCAGGCAAGTCAGTTAAGAACATATTCTTATTTTCAATGACGGCCTGGGAACAGTGGGTTAACTGCCTGTTCAGGGGCAGAACGACAGATTTGTACCTTGTCAGCTCGGGGGGTTAGAACTCACAACCTTCCGGTTACTAGTCCAACGCTCTAACCACTAGGCTACGCTGCCGTCACAGGAAGGCCAAGAAGATCGTCAGTGACCTCGTCACTCGAGCCACGGCCTGTTCACCACGGAGACAGTACAGGTTTTTTAATTTTTAATTTTTAGCATTTATTTAACTAGGCAAGTAAGTTTAGAACAAATTCTTATTTACAATGACAGCCTACCCCGGCCAAACCCTAACCCGGACGACGCTGGGCCAATTTTGCACCACCCTACAGGACTCCCAATCACGACCAGTTGTGATATAGCCTGGTATCGTCTGTAGTGACACCTCTAGCACTGAGATGCAGTGCCTTAGACTGCTGCGCCACTCGGGTTCAAAGTTGGGACCAAAAGACTGATAAACAGCTTCTATCTCTAGGCCATTATACTTTTAAACAGTCACCACTAGCTGGCCTCTGCCCAGTACCCTGCCCTGAACCTTATTCACTGTTACTAGCTGGCTACCACGCGATATGCGACCCTGCATCTTAGAGACTGCTGCCCTATGTACAGTACATAATCATTGAACACTGGTCACTTTAGTAATGTTTACACACAGTTTTATCCACTTTATATGTATATACTGTATTCTAGTTATGCTCATCCTATATAACTACTACTGTACACACCTTTTCTATTCATATACTGTCCATATTGTCTATACACTATTATTCAGTACATTCGGAAAGTATTCAGACCCCTTGACTTTTTTCACATTTTGTTATGTTGCAGCCTAATTCTAAAATAATTTTCAATTGATTGAACATGATTTGGAAACGCACAGTCTTGTCTATATAAGGTCCCACAGTTGACAGTGTATGTCAGAGAAAAAAACAAGCAGTGAGGTCAAAGGAATTGTCCGTAGAACGCTGAGACAGGATTGTGTCGAGGCACAAATCTGAGGAGAGGGTACCAAAACATTTCTGAAGCATTGAATGTCCCCAAGAACACAGTGGCCTCGGGGGAGAAGGGCCTTGGTCAGGAAGGTGACCATGAACCCGATGGTCACTCTGACAGAGCTCCAGAGTTCCTCTATGGAGATGGGAGAATCTTCCAGAAGGATAACCATCACTGTAGCACTCCACCAATCATGCCTTTATGGTAGAGTGGCCAGGAAGCCACTCCTCAGTAAAAGGCAAATGACAGCGCACTTGGAGTTTGCCAAAAAGGCACCTAAAGGACTCTCAGACCATAAGTAACAAGATTCTCTGGTCTGGTGAAACCAAGATTGATCTCTTTGTCCTGAATGCCAAGCGTCGCATCCGCATTTCGCTCCGCAGGTAGTATAACTTTTTCATTACATTTCATTACATTTCATTATAGCACAACGGTTTGTTTTGTCTAATCTTAGCAATTTCTTCTTAGCTAGCTACATAGCCGTCTTTGTATCAAAGATAATTGATTAATTATCGTATTTCGCCGTCCTAACGTAGTCTTCACTAGCCAGCTAGCTAACGTCCACCGATTAGCTGCACTGTAGAACTACTACACTCAACTGAACGACTTGATTAGTGTAGTGTTAGCTAGCTACATAGCTGTCTTTGCTGTCTTCGTATCCAAGATAATTGTGTAGTTTAGAGTGTGTAGTCTTAGAGTGATTATCTTAATTTACCGAGGTTAGCTAGCCAGCTATTTGTCGTCCTTAACGTAGGAGACTCTGCTAGCTAGCCAACAGCTAGCCAACAGCTAGCCAACAGCTAGCCAACAGCTAGCCGACAGCTAGCCAACAGCTAGCCAACGTCTACCGAATAGACTCACAAACCGGTCGCATTCACAGGTAGTATCACATTTTCATTTCATTTCATTACAGTACAACGGTTTGATTTGTTTGATCGTAGCTAGCTACATAGCTAGCTACATAGCCGTCTTTGTATCAAAGATAATTGTGTAGTCTAGAGCGATTTTCTAGGTTAGCTAGCCAGCTATTGTCGTTCTTTTAACGCAACGTAACGTAAACAACACTGCTAGCTAGCCAGCTAGCCCCAGAATAGCAGCACTGTAGAAACTATTACACTCAAAGGAATGACTTGATTAGTGTAGTGTCAACAACGCACCCACTGCCAGCTAGCCTACTTCAGCAGTACTGTATCATTTTAATCATTTTAGTCAATAAGATTCTTGCTACGTAAGCTTAACTTTCTGAACATTCGAGACGTGTAGTCCACTTGTCATTCCAATCTCCTTTGCATTAGCGTAGCCTCTTCTGTAGCCTGTCAACTATGTGTCTGTCTATCCCTGTTCTCTCCTCTCTGCACAGACCATACAAACGCTCCACACCGCGTGGCCGCGGCCACCCTAATCTGGTGGTCCCAGCGCGCACGACCCACGTGGAGTTCCAGGTCTCCGGTAGCCTCTGGAACTGCCGATCTGCGGCCAACAAGGCAGAGTTCATCACAGCCTATGCCTCCCTCCAGTCCCTCGACTTCTTGGCACTGACGGAAACATGGATCACCACAGACAACACTGCTACTCCTACTGCTCTCTCTTCGTCCGCCCACGTGTTCTCGCACACCCCGAGAGCTTCTGGTCAGCGGGGTGGTGGCGCCGGGATCCTCATCTCTCCCAAGTGGTCATTCTCTCTTTCTCCCCTTACCCATCTGTCTATCGCCTCCTTTGAATTCCATGCTGTCACAGTTACCAGCCCTTTCAAGCTTAACATCCTTATCATTTATCGCCCTCCAGGTTCCCTCAGAGAGTTCATCAATGAGCTTGATGCCTTGATAAGCTCCTTTCCTGAGGACGGCTCACCTCAACAGTTCTGGGCAACTTTAACCTCCCCACGTCTACCTTTGACTCATTCCTCTCTGCCTCCTTCTTTCCACTCCTCTCCTCTTTTGACCTCACCCTCTCACCTTCCCCCCCTACTCACAAGGCAGGCAATATGCTCGACCTCATCTTTACTAGATGCTGTTCTTCCACTAACCTCATTGCAACTCCCCTCCAAGTCTCCGACCACTACCTTGTATCCTTTTCCCTCTCGCTCTCATCCAACACCTCCCACACTGCCCCTACTCGGATGGTATCGCGCCGTCCCAACCTTCGCGCTCTCTCCCCGCTACTCTCTCCTCTTCCATCCTATCATCTCTTCCCTCTGCTCAAACCTTCTCCAACCTATCTCCTGATTCTGCCTCCTCAACCCTCCTCTCCTCCCTCTCTGCATCCTTTGACTCTCTATGTCCCCTATCCTCCAGGCCGGCTCGGTCCTCCCCTCCCGCTCCGTGGCTCGATGACTCATTGCGAGCTCACAGAACAGGGCTCCGGGCAGCCGAGCGGAAATGGAGGAAAACTCGCCTCCCTGCGGACCTGGCATCCTTTCACTCCCTCCTCTCTACATTTTCCTCCTCTGTCTCTGCTGCTAAAGCCACTTTCTACCACTCTAAATTCCAAGCATCTGCCTCTAACCCTAGGAAGCTCTTTGCCACCTTCTCCTCCCTCCTGAATCCCCCCCCTCCCTCCCTCCTCCCTCTCTGCAGATGACTTCGTCAACCATTTTGAAAAGAAGGTCGACGACATCCGATCCTCGTTTGCTAAGTCAAACGACACCGCTGGTTCTGCTCACACTGCCCTACCCTGTGCTCTGACCTCTTTCTCCCCTCTCTCTCCAGATGAAATCTCGCGTCTTGTGACGGCCGGCCGCCCAACAACCTGCCCGCTTGACCCTATCCCCTCCTCTCTTCTCCAGACCATTTCCGGAGACCTTCTCCCTTACCTCACCTCGCTCATCAACTCATCCCTGACCGCTGGCTACGTCCCTTCTGTCTTCAAGAGAGCGAGAGTTGCACCCCTTCTGAAAAAACCTACACTCGATCCCTCCGATGTCAACAATTACAGACCAGTATCCCTTCTTTCTTTTCTCTCCAAAACTCTTGAACGTGCCGTCCTTGGCCAGCTCTCCCGCTATCTCTCTCTGAATGACCTTCTTGATCCAAATCAGTCAGGTTTCAAGACTAGTCATTCAACTGAGACTGTTCTCCTCTGTATCACGGAGGCGCTCCGCACCGCTAAAGCTAACTCTCTCTCCTCTGCTCTCATCCTTCTAGATCTATCGGCTGCCTTCGATACTGTGAACCATCAGATCCTCCTCTCCACCCTCTCCGAGTTGGGCATCTCCGGCGCGGCCCACGCTTGGATTGCGTCCTACCTGACAGGTCGCTCCTACCAGGTGGCGTGGCGAGAATCTGTCTCCTCACCACATGCTCTCACCACTGGTGTCCCCCAGGGCTCTGTTCTAGGCCCTCTCCTATTCTCGCTATACACCAAGTCACTTGGCTCTGTCATAACCTCACATGGTCTCTCCTATCATTGCTATGCAGACGACACACAATTAATCTTCTCCTTTCCCCCTTCTGATGACCAGGTGGCGAATCGCATCTCTGCATGTCTGGCAGACATATCAGTGTGGATGACGGATCACCACCTCAAGCTGAACCTCGGCAAGACGGAGCTGCTCTTCCTCCCGGGAAGGACTGCCCGTTCCATGATCTCGCCATCACGGTTGACAACTCCATTGTGTCCTCCTCCCAAAGCGCTAAGAACCTTGGCGTGATCCTGGACAACACCCTGTCGTTCTCAACCAACATCAAGGCGGTGGCCCGTTCCTGTAGGTTCATGCTCTACAACATCCGCAGAGTACGACCCTGCCTCACACAGGAAGCGGTGCAGGTCCTAATCCAGGCACTTGTCATCTCCCGTCTGGATTACTGCAACTCGCTGTTGGCTGGGCTCCCTGCCTGTGCCATTAAACCCCTTCAACTCATCCAGAATGCCGCAGCCCGTCTGGTGTTCAACCTTTCCAAGTTCTCTCACGTCACCCCGCTCCTCCGTTCTCTCCACTGGCTTCCAGTTGAAGCTCCCTCACGACGCCAGGACAGCGGAGTCAATCACCACCTTCCGGAGACACCTGAAACCCCACATCTTTAAGGAATACCTAGGATAGGATACGATAGGATAAGTAATCCCTCTCACCCCCCCCCCCTTAAGATTTAGATGCACTATTGTAAAGTGACTGTTCCACTGGATGTCATAAGGTTTGTAAGTCGCTCAATTTGTAAGTCGCTCTGGATAAGAGCATCTGCTAAATGACTTAAATGTAATGTAATGTCACATCTGGAGGAAACTGGCACCATCCCTACGTTGAAGAATGGTGGTGGCAGCATTATTCTGTGGGGATATGTTTCAGTTGCAGCATATTCTGGTCCACTATATGGGACTCTGACAGTTCAGGCTTCTCAGGTAAGTATTAGGGAAAATATGGCATCTGTAACTCCTTTTTGGAGCCGTTGGAACTCGTGTGGGCTTGGGCTGCCTTGGGCTTCCTAATTTGTCACCCTCTGAGCCGGCTTGCAGCGTGAATGTATGGTCCCATAGTATGTTATACCAAGTGACCAACTGAAAGGGAATGAACAGTTCTGAATATTACTACTGTTACCTGAAGGAGGGAACGAGGCATAACATATTTGGGTTTAGGCTCGCTGAAGAGCAGAGGAGGAAAGAGGAAATGGATGTGAACCCCGAAGGAATGGATTCCGGGGGCGGGCTCAGTATCCACTGGGTCGTTGAGTGCGACTTCGGTGACGAGGATTGGTTCGTTCGTTCTACTTTGTTCCCTCCTTCATGTTAAATGTGCAACCAGAGGGGGAAAAAAACTCTAGACCACCTTTATTTCACACACAGAGATGCATACAAAGCTCTCCCTCACCCTCCATTTGGCAGATCTTACCATCATTATATCCTCCTGATTCCTGATTACAAGAAAAAACTAAAGCAGGAAGCACCAGTGACTCGGTCAATTAAAAAGTGGTCGGATGGAGCAGATGGTAAGCTACAGGACTGTTTTGCTAGCACAGACTGGAATATGTTCCGGGATTCTTCCAATGGCATGGAGGAGTACACCACATCAGTCATTGGCTTCATCAATAAGTGTATCGATGACGTCGTCCCCACAGTGACCGTACGTACATACTCCAACCAGAAGCCATGGATTACAGGCAACATCCACACTGAGCTATAGGCTAGAGCTGCCACTTTCAAGGAGCTGGATTCTAACCCGGAAGCTTACAAGAAATCCCGCTATGCCATCGAATGAACCAACAGGCAAAGTGTCAATACAGGACTAAGATCGAATTGTACTAGAACCGGCTCTGACGCTCGTACAGTTTAAAAAATACAAATAAGAATAAGAAATATACCAGATATACCAATCCTGCCTGGTTGCATCACTAGTATATTTCTTATTCTTATTTTGTATTTTTTAAACTGCATTGTTGGTTAGGGGCTTGTAAGTATGCATTTCACTGTAAGGTTTATATACCTGTTGTATCAGTGCATGTGACTAATACATATATTTTTTTTATTTGAATACTTATGTAATTGTGATATTTCAGTATTTTTACCTCTTTTTGCTTTGTCATTATGAGATATTGTGTGTAGATTGAGGAAAAAAGCAATTTAATCAATTTTAGAATAAGGCTGTAATGCACTGTACTTTCATTCATTTTTTAAACTCAGCCTAGTCTTGAGGCCCTAGAGCAAAACCAATGTTTTCGTGAGAGTTTCACCTTTCCACAGGGGTTTCATATTAGTGTGTAGCCCAAACTGTTCAGACACTACACACAGAAGTTGGCAGATCGGTTCTACCAACTTCAGATGGGTACAAAGACTCTTGTGGGGGAAAAACGGAGAACTTGTGGGGGGGGCAAAATGGAGAACACTATAGTAATAGTAATAATAGTTTGTAGACCAAACTGTTCGGACACTACAGACAATTTTGTGCAAAGACCGATTTTCAGGATGTCTCATGGTCTGACAAATACCGCTCTAGCTCTGTCACCTTTCACCGGAGTTGTGGAAGTGCGACATCCACCGATGCCAGGGATCCACTGCAAAAAAAAGCTCCTATTTAAATTGACAGATTTTTATAGAGATTTTTTTTAGGACAGTAGCAGTTTGGACACACCTACTCATTCAAGGGTTTTTCTTTATTTTTTTATTAAATTCTACATTGTAGAATAATAGTGAAGACATCAAAACTATGAAATGACACATATGGAATCATGTAGTAACCATTTATTTTTATTTTTTATAAATCAAAATATATTTTAGATTCTTCGAAGTAGCCACCATTTGCCTTGATGACAGCTGTGCACTCTCTTGGCAACCCCTCCCCTAATTGGAGTAAACTAATGGAAAGTAACACTTAGGCTTCGCCTTCCAGCTTATACATACTATATATATTTGACGGACACAGTATATTTTACTTATTTTTTGTTTGTTTTATTTAGGTATTAGAGAGGTGCACAGTTACACTGTCTGTGCATTTTGAATAGCTGTTAGGGTTAGGGTTAAAGATCTTCAGGGCTATGTAATACTTGACAGTGTATTTATGAGGCTATTACAACACATTATTACCTTGTGTAGTAACTTTTCAATATCACCAAACCAGGATGTGTGCATAAGCCACACATCTCACTTGAGTTTAGTTTTATTGCTATTATTTTTTGGGGAGGGGGGGGGGGCAGTGCACATTAAACATTTACATTACATTTAAGTCATTTAGCAGACGCTCTACAAACAACGTTTCTGTAAAAGTGCCGGGTTTTAGCCAGCCGGCTAATTTCCAACCGCAGTCCCTGGGCAAGTTATTAAAAACAATGAAAAATAAATTTACAAACTGTAAAAATACCCACTTCTTTACAGGGTGGTAAATCGTGTAAGGGGAGTGCCAGTGAAAACATTGGCAGCAGCAGAAACCTATGACTCATCAGGAATGACTTGAAGGGCTGGGTACTCCTTATACTGGAAAATGATTCTTCCTTGAATATGTCAACATTGCAGCTTCGGATGGAAGCAGACACTTATGACGTCACCTACAGTGCATGCTGACTTAATTCATCCTTAAAGAAAACGTCAATTTCATCTAGTCAATGACGACATGCTCTGGTATTAAACCAAGAAACAAGTTATCTTAACCAATATTCAAAAGGACATGCTAGAATTTCTTCATAAAAAATCCTGGGAATAGGCTATAGAATTAAACATTTTTTATTTGGATCGATATCCTAGTAGTAAAGCAACACATTAATCAAAGCTTATTGTGAAATTACTTAGTTTTTCTTTGTTATTTAATTCATTTTAGAATAAGCCTGTAATGTAACAAAATGTTGAAAAAGAGAAGGGGTCTGAATGCACTGTAAATTAAGTAAATCAAGTAAATTAAATAAAACGTGTTATTCAATTCCAACTGCATAACAGACAAAGTACAAATGTAGGATCTTAATTTAATAACCCTGTTGCAGGAGAACCTTTCCTGCAATGCAGGAAATAAGAAAAGAAAATAATGGAGGTTTAAAAAGACTTCCCTTACGAAAAATGTAACAACCCCTACAAAAATGGCCATACCTCAATTACCTCGACACCAGTGCCCCCGCACATTGACTCTGTACCAGTACCCCCTGTATATAGGAAAACCAAAGTCCCAAAGGCTGGGCCTAATATAGTGTAAATGAGGTCATACAATAAGTTTTGTAGTGATTCATATGTTGATGATGTAAAGAATGTTTGTTGGTCTGTGGTGTGTAATTAGGAGCAACCAGACGCTGCACATGACACATTTATGAAATTGCTTATTCCAGTTACTAATAAGCAAGCACCCATTAAGAAAATGACTGTAAGAACTGTTAAATCCCTTGGATTGATGAGGAATTCAAAAATTGTATGGTTAAGAGGGATGACGCAAAAGTTATAGCAAACTGCCCAACTGATTGGCTAATGTACTGAAAATGAAGAAATCATGTGACTAAGCTAAATAAAAATAAACTATATTATGAAACAAAGATCAATTATATAAAAGAATGATACTAAAAAGCTTTGGAGCACCTAAAATTAAATTTTGGGGGAAAAAGCCAACTCGGCTCCATTATCCATTGAATCAGATGGCTCATTTATCACAAAACCCACTGATATTACCAACTACTTTAATTACTTTTTCATTGGCAACATAAACAAACTTAGGGATGACATGCCAGCCACAAACACTGTCACTACACATCCAAGTATATCTGACCAAATTATGAAAGACAAGAATTGTGCTTTTGAATTACGTAAAGTCAAATGTGGAAGAAGGGTCTGACAATCTGGATGGAAAATTACTGAGGATAATAGCGGACGATATTGCCACTCCTATTTGCTACATCTTCAATTTAAGCCAACTAGAAAGTGTGTGCCCTCAGGCCTGTAGGGAAGCTAAAGTCATTCCACCACCCAAGAATAGTAAAGCCCCTCCTTACTGGCTCAAATAGCCTGACCAATCAGCCTGTTACCAACCCTTACTAAACTTCTAGAAAAAAATTGTGTTTGACCAGATTACAGTCCTATTTCACAGTAAACAAATCGACAGACTTTCAGCACGCATATAGGGAAGGACACTCAACAAGCCCGGTACTTACAGAAATGACTAATGATTGGCTGAGAGGAACTGATGATAAAATTATTGTGGGGGCTGTCTTGTTAGACTTCAGTGCAGCTTTTGACATTATCGATCATAGTCTGCTGCTGGAAAAATGTATGTGTTGTGGCTTTACACCCCCTGCTATAATGTGGATAAAGAGTTACTTGTCTAACAGAACACAGAGGGTGTTCTTTAATGGAAGCCTCTCAAACATCATCCAGGTAGAAGCAGGAATTCCCAAGGGTAGTTGTTTAGGCCCCTTGCTTTTTTCAATCTTTACTTAACAACATGCTACTGGCTTTGAGTAAGGCCAGGGTGTGTATGTATGTATGCAGATGACTCAACACTATTACACGTCAGTTACTACAGCGACTGAAATGACTGCAACACTTAACAAAGAGCTGCAGTTAGTTTCAGAATGGGTAGCAAGGAATAAGTTAGTCTTTAATATTTCCAAAACTAAAAGCATTGTATTTGAGACAAATCATCTACTAAACCCTAAACCTCAACAACATCTCATAATGAATCATGTGGAAATTGAGCAAGTTGAGGTGACTAAACTGCTTGGAGTAACCTTGGAATGTAAACTGTCATGGTCAAAACATATTGACACAACAGTAGCTATGATGGGGAGAAGTCTGTCCATAATAAAGCACTGCTCTACCTTCTTAACAGTACTATCAACAAGGCAGGTCCTACAGGCCCTGGTTGTCGCACATAGACTACTGTTCAGTCGTGTGGTCAGGTGCCACAAAGAGGGACTTGGGAAAATTGCAGTTGGCTCAGAACAGGGCAGCACGGCTAGCCCTTAAAAGTAATCAGAGAGCTAACATTAATGACATGCATGTACATCTCTCATGGGTCAAAGTGGAAGAGAGATTGACTTCCTCATTACATGTTTTTGTAAGAGGAGTTGACAAGCGGAAGGTACCAAGCTGACTGTTAACTAGCACACAGCTCAGACACCCATGCATACCCCACAAGACATGCCACCAGAGGTCTCTTCACAGTCCCCAAGTCCAGAACAGACTATGGAAGGCACACAGTACTACATAGAGCCATGACTACATGGAACTCTATTCCACACCGGGTAACTGATGCAAGCAGTAGAATCAGATTTAAAAAGCAGGTAGAAATACACCTTATGGAACAACGGGGACTGTGAAGTGACAAACATAGGCACAGACACATGCATACACACATGATAACATACGCACTATACACACACGTACACATGGATTTTGCGTTGTAGATATGTGGCAATGGAGTATGGGCCTGCTGCCAAGGCAGCAGCTAATGGGGATCCATAATAAATACAAATACTAAAATGTATACCTGGTGCTAACATGCATCCTTTGTCCTGATCTTGTCCATGTTCTGACTGTGCCCAAATTTTGGGACAAGTGTAGATGATTAAAATAGTATTGGGATCTGATCTTCCCGACCCAGGGGCGGACTGCCCTGGCATTTCTAACACAACGGATCATTTTTTTCCTGGAAGCTCCCACACCAGCCCAAAAGTGCGTGTGGTCATGGAAAATCAGCTAATTGTATCACAAGTAGCGTTGAAAAATTGCTTCAACTATGATTTGAATACCGGTTTCTAATGTTAATTTCTATATGTCCCTAATCCATTAAAATAAACCAATTAGAAAATGAAAAAAGGCTAAATATTAAAGTTAGATACATGTTCAGTTGTAACTCACTGGCATTGAATAGTTATCGTCCTTTCAAAACAGAATCAATGATGAGATGGAATGATTGTGCTACTATGCCTTCCTTCTTTTAATCACTGATCTGATTCTGACATGGTCAGATTGCGATAGTAATGAAGTGGAAACCTGGAACCTCCCCCCAAAATCCCCTTTATAATAAAGCATTGCATGCATCTATTATATGCGGTTCTGGGAAAGAATAGACCTTTATATAAAATTATTCCATGCAATTGTACATAGTTTTACATGACTGGAGACATTAGACAAATATTTTGTAATACCACACAAATGACCGAAATGACAATTAAAAGTGTGTGTTTGTGTGTGTGATTAAAGACTAAATCACACACGCAATTTGCAACAACACTGTGTGAGAGTTCAGCAACCAGCCAGATGAAGACTAAATGACAGCACCCTCCTCAGGGGACAGGTACTCAGTGTAAAGCCAATTAGTACACAGCTGGGCTCACTAATTGCTTTGTGTCTTCCTCCTATAGCGGTGTGCCAGGAGAGGAGCTGGGGGAGGATTGAGAGTAGAGACGTGGACCTGTGAGGGCGTCGGTTTTTCCTACCTCAGAGAAAGCATATGTGACTGGGCACCTTGTCTCTCTGTTAACCTAGACAGGTTTTAGATAGAGAGAAGCGTTCCTCCTGTAACTGTCACGTATAGACGATAGTCTAAGACAGGAGTAGCTGTTTATGGTTTTGCTTTCCCTTTTTGGCCACAGCCTTTAGGTCAACAGCTTAGTTCATGTTTTGTTACGCTGGTGTTTCAGCGTTGGATGTCCCCTGTACTGGAGTTATTTTGTCGGGCGAAAGAAGACCCGTTTAGTAAATGATACAAAAGAGAAGGAACCCACATCCACTGCTTCTGGTCTGTTCATTTTATGTCTCCAACCTGTGTTAGGGTGCGACGGACAAACGGATCTGTTCACAATTGTTATACAAATGCATAGAAAAGTATATTCTATAAACATGCAGTCAGCATTAGATTCACAGAAAGACACACAGGTGTTCATCCTCTGATTATGAATTTAAAAAGAGAACATTTTCAAGAAAACATTTACAAAGAACAAACAGAATGCCTAAAGACAAAGAATGCCCCGTCTAACAGTTATTGTGCAGTGAACCACAACAGTTTCCTTTCTGAGCTGAGCGGGTGTTGGGGTGTTCCTGAGGCACAGTGGTTTACACTAGAGTGTTCAGATAAAAAGGTCAAACACAGCAGACAGGCCGCGTAAAGAAAGAGAGAATCAACGGCTAAACAAAATGGACATTCATTTCCCCTTTTAAAGTATAATAAATATAAGTGATGCATAGTGGCAGGTATACACGTCTATTCATTTTTTTGGGGGGGGAATTATAAATCAATGTGTTAATCATTTACATGAATAACAGTGCCAGCTGTCAAATTTCACAGTACCCTGCCATATGCCAATAGATCCGGCATTGTTCAAACATCTGCAGTAATAACACCTGCTTTGAGAGAGCACACCTCAGTAATTGCTTGGCAAAAAAAGATTGGAAAAAGAAACCTGAGCAGGCGACTGATTTCAAGGTTTAAAGTGAACCTTGCAAATTCCCACATTTCAAGTTAGGTTCATGTATTCCATGCCACATGATATATATCTGATGGGGTAGAAATCTGTGTACTAGAATTATTTCCCTGTAATAACAAGGGTCGTAAGCGTCCACTTTTTGGGAGGGGACTTGCAGTCCAGCAGTCTTGACACCAAAATGGGACTCTGGACTAAGACCAGCCTTTTCCAGACACATTCCCATGTAGACGTCGTCAATTGGCAAAATGAGAATGGTATGGGACATTTTGTAAATGACCATAGCTGTGTATCCAGAGAGCAGGAAGCCCCCTCCACCACAATAAGGGGGATACGAGTCTGACTCTTGAACCTGGACTGGGACATAGTATTTGCTCCCTGACTCTCTAATGGGTCCGACATAGCGGATTAGATAGCCCGCAAAAAGGTGCTTGTCACCATCTTTGTTTTTCTGGCTCTGAAGGAAGTCCACCATGTTATCTGTGTTGGCGAAGATATCATCGTCACCGTTGAAGAGAAATCTGGCCTGGCGGCAGTTCTTGTCCATCCACTCTAGGAACACGATTTGCTTCAGGGTGAGGTTGAAGAAGGAGTCGTTGAAGTCCCACTGCAAGATATCATTATGCTCACGATTCTCCAGTCGTAAAAGCTTGTTTAGCGTGCGCTTCTCAAAGCCTGTGCCTGTGGTTCCAGAGAGAAAAATCCTGCGGATCCACACCTCGTTTTGCAGTCGCTCCTTGGCCCAGGTTTTCCGTAGTACCTCACGGCGGTCGTAATTCACAGGTGAGCTTTTTATGACCAGCAGAAGGAAGACGTCAGCAGACTTGTGAGGGCCTCCACATTTATCAGGTACGTCCAGCAGCATTGGGAAGTGGCGGCAATGACGATAGAAGAGGAAGTTTTGGATGTGACCAGGCAGAGTGGAAAATCCTGACACATTGGCGGCAGACTCATTCCGTTGACAATGGCCCCAGGTGAAAACACCTGCGCTCTCACTGGTTGGTTTCAGAGGTCTGTTTTTGTAGGTTAATTCCATTCTGTTTATCTGGACATGGTTAGGGGGTTCATCAGGGGGAATGTCCTCTTTAAAAAAAATGATGACCAGGCACAGAATGCCTATTACAAGTAAAGCTGTCACCTCAAGCAAACGAGAAGACCTTCTCATCCTTGTTGCTCTGTAATGAGAAAAAACAAGACTTGCTTTTAAAATGGGCCACAAATACATCTGTGTTTCTTGTCCCTGTACAAAGAACAACTATTTTAGATGACACAGTCTTAAGCTCTGATTGGTTGACATACTATAAATTGAGAAATTTGGTGACTGAATTTAACAAAAAT